>NC_073695.1:216988748-217342660 GCF_029784165.1 Wyeomyia smithii
TACGAACGCTGACAGTTTTCCCCCGAAGAGGGATATTCGCAGGGTTGTGCGATGACAGGATTTCCCGGTTGATGTCGGAACAAGTCGCGCGTTTATCCGCTGTCAGTCCCTGTTTTTGTTTCTTGATTCTTGGCCGATTGTTTGATAAGGATGTAAAAAAGTGAAGCTGACAAGATCCGCGAACAATTGCTTTGTTCTACATAACGCGATTGGATGAAGTGTGTTGGCAGGGCGTGTACAAGTGCATCATTACATATAAAATGGGAAAATGAACAAGAACACAGGCAAGACAGTGTCGCATCTCGTCCTCGCAGGACTCATAACATGGTGGTATTCCGGTTCCCTGGAAGTGTCATTAAAATCATATTGAGTGAAAAGTGCTTGATACGACCTGGTTGTTGTTATTAGGTTAAATTTGCTAAAAGGTTTGTTAGAGGAAATATTTTGTGGTTAAACACACTTTGGAGTCAAGAGCGGATTGCTTGCTGGCAAGAACGCCCGAATCAATAAATTGATTTTTTCCTCCTCGCAGTGTCTGTCGTGTTGTAGCTCAAAGGTTGTGTGTGTTTACGTTCGGTGCTTTGGCTGATAAAATGCAACGTTGTTGCCGTATCGAAGGCGCAATTATCGCACTGAATTGTTGATAGGAGTGAGCCAATCATTTGCGAAAGGTTTGCCACAGGTAGACGAGGGTGCCCGTGCGAATACGAAACTGATGGCACTGTAGATTGGGAAGACGCTGGCGGGTGGAGAGTGAAACCCTGGCTATGACATCAGCGTAGCTAGATGCTTTGGGCGTGTTGTGCTACAATTAGACTTTCACTTGGTGGTGCTATTACTTAGTCATTTTATGCTTTTGCTGGCAGATAGTAGAAAACGATCCTAATCGCAGTTTGCTCAATAGTGAAGAATGAAATCAGATCCCTTGCGACAGAACTAATCAACATTATTGTGTCATCAATGTTTCAGGTTAGTAAGCCAGCCGGGCAGAGTTAGCATTGTACAGTATAATCAATTGCATGTCGTCATAATTGTTAAACAAATTTTTCTATCCTTAACTATTTATTTTGTTCTGCTATTTATTTGAGTCAATTGTTCAGTATATTTTTGGATGGTGTAATCCGTAACAGAAACATGCGTTGACAAGACAAAACAGCGGCACAGTTTCATTAACGCTCTTAAACATTGTATTAAATTATCTGCTACTGTTCCAGCAGGTAGTATAATTAGACTGCCAAAAGTTTTCGTAATTCAATTACTGCTGCGTCTCAGAGCCTATTGGAATGGACCGCTATCAGTATGTACATTTCAAATTAAATTTTTGTTATTCTTTCCTGTGTTTAGACGGTTGCCGCACAAAAGAAATCTTGGTAATGGACTTAGTTAACTGCATTAGGCAGTGGATTGGTTTAACGGAAAAATTAATAACTTAATTAATTTAGCCGGCTTGCACTTTGTGGCATCATGGTTTTAAAAACTTTTTAATGCTGAGCTCGTCGAAAATGTTGTTCGTCTACAAGTTAACACAAGACATTGACATGCTGGTTTCCGTGGGAAAAATTACGCTAACCGTTCGATCAACATTAGTCAGACGTATTGTACCGTAATAGACCGATTTTTTTAAAACATGTACAATATCACAATGACAAAATGACAAAAAAAGACAAATATTTGAACAATAGCGGATTAAAAATAAAATAGAAAATAAAATAGCAGTATTAACCAACTTTAACAAGCTGCGTGTTTAGTAGTCGTAAGCAGAAATTCGTACAGGTTAATAATAACCAATGTAAGGAAATAATGCAATTAAATAAATAAACTGACTGCCAGAACCCTTGCGTTAGTACGTTATTATTTCATAGGCTGTTGAAATTTCTGTTTATTGTTCAATCACTCAATCTTTGAGCTTATTTGTTTTACTTTTAAACTAGACACTTAAGTATAACTTTGATAAGAACTAGTTATGTTCTAATTGATTATTTTATAAAAGTAAAGCTTGCAGCTTGTAAATTCTAAATATTTCATTTTCATATCGTTTCACCTACATTGTCGAATTTCTTGTTTTCATCTTATTTTCTCATAAATTTGGCTTATATTGAACCGTCGACTTGTACTACAGATACATGTAGGAGCCTTCGCGTGAAAATAAATGTAATATGTACTTAGATTTCATATTTGCAACAGAAAATGTCTAACGATTTCTTACCTCAATGATGTAGGCAGAGGCACAAATAAAAAAGAAACATTTCAAAATGAACTGAGGTTTCTTACTGCTTTGGTAAGCAATTTTTAATGGAACTAATACAATAGCACTCCCAACCAATGCCAAATCGATTGTTAGGGAGTGCAAAGAATGTTTTTGTTAAGGGGAATTTTTATTTTGAAATAAATGGACTTTTTTGTACCTAAATGAAAGATGTATTTTTTTCACTGTGTGTACTCATCACTGCGACCAAAGGTATTTGATCTACTGTGATATTGTCCAGAGATTTTCCGTATTCCACACTTTATATTATTGGTAGTATCATTATTGAAGTGGCACGCTTATAATTTATATCTGTTCTTGTGTTTGAGGTTTTACCTTTCCGTTTCAAGCTTATTACTGCTCTAAAAAACTCCATCTTAATAATATCGATAATTTCCTGGAGAAGATTAATGTCTAAAGCAGGTATTAGACGACGCAAATATTTGCTATTTTTGGTACGATTTTTTTTTGCACAAAATAAAATCTGTATTAAAAATATCAAACATTTGCTTTATCTAATACCTGCTTAAGACTACTTTTTGATGAAATCTTTTAATCCGGCCAAAATAATGCATAACCTTTGTGAATGTTTTGAAATCGGACAAACAGTTACTCATTATAAGAGTTTTTTGAATCTTTCATTCTGGCTATAATTTGTGCTTTTGGTTTAATTCTTGACATTATGCATCCTGAAGTCTGACCAAAATTAAGAAAAAATAAAGAAAAGAACTGTGTGAAGGTGAATAATAAACCATTTGATTTACTATATTTTTACCTCTTTCATTCCTTCCTATCCGTTTAACAGCACTTTTTGACCAACAAATAGTACCTCTCTATTTCTTTTGTTCAAAATTGTTATTTTCTTCTGATGATTCTCGTCAAAATGCAACCTCCAGAATGTCCATTGATATTCAATATACGGCGATATAGATGAACTTACAAAGAAAAATTGCATGAAACCAGAGAAATTTTTACTTTATTCGTTAAAAATGCTAAGACTCGAGTTTTGCTCATAAGACCACTGGATGATCAGAAGCAAATTTTCTTAGGAACACAATGAAATTGTCAAATTTGGAAAAATCACATTCGTTGAATAACACAATTTAATTTTTCAAATGCAAAAAATATATTTGGCTTCACTGCCGTTCAAACTTAACATATTATTATTACTATTTGACTGATTTTCTTCGAAAATAATTTACCAGTTTATTTTTACCAGTTTTATAATATGGGCTATATTGTTCCGTGGGTGAGAACTCCATCGGTCTTTTTTCATTGGTTGCCACTACGAAATGAAATGCGAAGACAAAATAAAAAATAACAGAAGGATTGTGTTCGAAGCCACGATCGCTGTGTTCACGTAGAACTACACAGAACTGTACATTACAACACTTGCATCGTTGCGTTCGGGAGTGATCAGGGACAGGCTTTTCACTGCGTACACAAATTACGTAACGCATGAAGGGAGGGAGGGGGGTTGAGTCTGCGATACTTATTGTTACGTAGAGGGGAGGGGGGGGTAGTAGAGACAGTTACGTAACTGTGATGTTTGCTCGAAATTGAAAATTTCGGAGGGGGGTCAAGCCATCAGCGTTACGAAATTTTAGGGGGGGGAGTCATGCCCAACGTTACCTATCGTTACATAGGGGGGAGAGGAATTCTAGATTTTTAGCGTTACATAATTTGTGAACGACGCCTAATCGTCTTCCTTTTCATCTGACGGTGGCGTAGCTCGCTGTCCAAATACATTCTTGAACAAACATGTCAAACGAGTACTAACCACCACGACGTTTTTTTCCCTTAAACGTATTTTAACTTTCTTTCTAGAAATGAGAATTACGTACATGGTGTGCAACTCTTCGATATGCGAAGGCCGATTGACCATCTGTTCTTTGTGTGAGAGGCAATGGTTGCTCTACATTTACGAGCGAAAGCGTACTGCGAAATCAAATGAAAGTGTTGACCGACTATATCTAGACTATATCATATTATCGTGATAAAATTAATCTAATAATAATTAAATTGCTCTCTGAGAATAGTGTGATTCAGAATGGCGACTAGGGTCGATTGAAGGCTCATGAATATCATCGGGATGATCCGAAAATACTCATAAAAGCTGGTAGTAGACCACCTTTGGGGCCGTTTAATAATTACGTAAGCATATTTTTCAACTTTTTCAACTCCCCCTCCCTCCCTTGTAAGACATTGTATAATTTTTCAATACCCCCCCTCTCCCCTAGTAAGATCTTACTGCCAGCATATATAGATTTTTACTTAGTTTTATCATCCTAAAGCAAGCACAATACTTTGTTTCCTCTTCTGTCCTTAATTCGAGTTAATCATCCTTCCGTAATTTTCTTTTTATGAATTTGAAACACTTCCATGAATATGGTTATTTGAACAGCTGCATTAACAATGTTTTTCTTACGTAAGATAATCAATTCACCCCCCTCCCTCCCTTGTAAGATAGCGTAAGAAAATTTCACCCCCCTCCCCCCTATTCGCTTACGTTTGACCATTTTCTAGGAACCGGAAGTCAACATCTTGAATTTCAAAAAGACCGTAAACCATCCCCAGATGGCGTTTTAAATTTTTTCATTGTCATCACATTAGAGAGTTATATTGTTAGTGTTGAATAAAAGTTATTGTTATTGATGCAATGCAAGTAATGTAACAAAAAACCTTATGTGGTTTCAAGGGAAATGCTGCACGGAGACAAAATGGCTATTGAATTGCATAAGAATAACTTATGATTCTGCGCCACAAGTATCTCCTATAAATATCATAAGTTTTAAGGATGACTCAGAGGGGAAAATTGCGATTCGGTAATAACGATTTTCATAATTTACACTTATGAAATTGATCAACATGAGTTATGCATGCTATACGTTCATGAATGTATGAATCACATAAAACTGTTAATCTTATATAAAGCATATCACTGATTCATAAATCGACCAATAATGTTCGGTTTGAAATAAAATTTTCAATTATTGCATCTTCATAATAATTTATAATAACATCAAATAATAACATTAAGATGGTGACCGAATTTAATGAAAGTTGCCCTTGGAGTGGTAATACGGTGTATTCATTTTTGCAACATCTAGCATTTAGCCTGTATTAGAATTCCTGTTAGACAGCTTGTCGTCTTGGTTTTGCAACATGCTTTCTGAAAACTTAAGAACGAAATTTGTCGCCTACGACTAGACGTAATGGAAAATTATGACAAACACTTACGATTTTCTTTCAATTCGTACCATCCGTTTTGTTGATGCGGTCTTGGTCTGCCATTTTGAATCATAAGTTTCATAAGAAAAAATTATGAAATTTTCACAATAATTGCATGTATGAAAATCATAAGTCATGTCTATGGAATCCGTATGTCATTGCTAGGAAATTCATACTTCACCGTATGTAATGCATAAATGATTTATGAAATGAACGATGTGCACGTTTATAATTCGAAACTTATGAAATTATTAAGCGTATTTGCGTCAGTGTGCCTTTCCAGTCTTAGGGACCATCCATTAATGATGTCACGCAAAATTTGGAAAAAATCAACTCCACCCTCCCCCTTGTCGCAAACTGTCACAATTTCCTTGACCCCCTCACTTAATAACGTCACGTTTTTATAGCCCCCCTCCCCCTTCTTTGGTTATAATTGACTGAAAATAAAGAAATTTGTAAAAAATGCACTTTTTCAAATTAGAACCATTTTGCTCAAAGAAAAACTAAAACTAAGAGGAGAAGCAGATTATAAAAAATAACTAGAAAAGGCGTTTAATCCTAAGTAGAAGGATTCTGTTGATGAATTCGCATATCGACGACAGAGAAAGCCGAGGCAGTAACTGCAGCATCATTGCTGATTTCTGGAAGACCATCCATATTCAGTTCCTCTTCTCCAATCAATTCGCAACCCAAATCTGCTTCACATGTTAGTAGGATTGTGAGAGACTAAAAACGAATGAAAGTGCGCTGTCAATTATAAACAAACATGCACGGTAAAATAGAACTACAAACATTAGGCTTTTTAAACGAGAAAAAAATTTCATTTATTTTATCTTAAGCAAATATTGAACAAAAAAGGGATCGTAGAACTATGAATAATGCAAGTATCATAAATAATTTTGAGTTGAACTCGGTGGTATAGGCAAGTGTCTTCTTCATTGTTTTGTTATTGAGTTGAAATGTGGTGCCACACTCAAGCTAACCCCTCCTGTCCCATATGTCACAAAATGTCACAAAAATCTAAACTCCCTCCCCCCATTAAATGCGTGACATCATTAATGGATGGTCCCTTAAGGGTGTCTCAAAACGCTACTATGTCTTATGTCTGACGTTTCGGCCCTTGTATAGGGCCTCCCTCGGGGGATATAAAGTTGTAGCGTTCTTGGTGTCATAAGAGGTGCGATAAAAAGCTCGAGAAAACAAATTAAATTCACCAACGCTTCGTGCTTTTTGATGTGATACTTTGAAGGAGAACCTTTGCATAGCTATGAAAACGTATCGTAAAGCTTTCTACGCTGAACGAAAAACGGTACAACTTTATATCCCCTGAGGAAGGCCAAGTCCAAAGGCCGAAATGTCGGACATTAGACATAATAGCGTTTTGATACACCCTTTAGACTGAAAAGCCGTATTTCCCTTGAAATTTCATGTTACAGTCGTTTTTAAATTGGCTTATGTAGTTCTACATCAACTTTGAGGTCGTGGCTTTGTGTACAACCCTTGTGTAATAAATTTTGGGTGTTCATAAATTTAACCATCTAACTACTGAATAAACTTTTGCTTGACTTCTCGGTAAACGCTGGGAGTATATTGTACGAGAATAATAAAACACTTTGAAGTAATAGTGTACTGCTTGGAGTAAGAGACAATTTTCATGTTTTGAGGTCAGCTGGAGTGCGAATTATATATCTGTGATCGGGAACCTTCATGCGGTTATGAAAATTTCTGATTTACTTTCAACGTATTTTAACCAAACAAAATCTGTCACAATTGCATCGATCCTCATACCTCTCACATGCTAAGCGAGCGTTTTATCATCTGAGCTACATCCACGACGATGGGATAAAGTTATCAGCTGAACATGAAGTATTGACGTACACAACAAGTCCGAGTTCAAGCAGATCAAAATAACATTTCACTTTTAATTCTAGCACGAAACCTCTCGAGGAAACAATGAAATTTCCAACTATTGATCTGTTTTGTTCTGATAAGGACAATAAGTATTCTATTTAAGTCAGAAAACGATTTGATGATCAAATCTCTGTGCTACTCCCCGATAGTGGAAATAATGCACTCTGACAACACAATAGAAACGTGTTTGTGAACTTAAAATTATACAGTAGGCAGAGTTTTACCGGAGGGATAAGATGATTTGAGCCGTAAGTGAAACCGATTCGGAAAGTTTACGACTACCGCTACCAAACCCACTATCGCTGCCATCTGCTCGTAAATTATGAAAACTGCTCTTCACATTAGGTATTTAATTTGTCCTCAATAGGACAATTTGTTTAATTGAATATAGGATATGATGCTGATCGCATCACAGTTCTAACCCCGACAGTAGCAGTCAGGCTCTCTTTTGATAACACAGTGGAATTTAACATTCCCGTTTATGTGTTGCCTAAATACGACAGAGCTTTTCCCTGCAGGAAGTGTTGGTTAATGCCCCTACTGCTTTTTAATAGTGGAATAAGTAGTGCCACTACACCTACCACTGTCGCTGTTGCAACCTGCTACTACTGCTACTTAGTTTGAATCCTACTAGTGGCCATTCACTAGTAAACTGATTGGTTTGAGCAGAAGTAGGATATTATTCAACCGAACTTTTTAAAGGTTTCACGTCTTTTTCTGTGTGGACTCATCTTTGCGACCAGAGATTAGATCTGTTTTGATATTACCCAGGTGTTCTCCGCCTTTCAATTTATTGGCAGTATTATATTGAAGTGAGAGATTATTCATATCCGTACTTGTGTGTATGTTTTACCTTTCCGTTTCAAACTTACTGCTCTACTATACCGAGCCTCTCTCCATTTCTAACAATAACCTAACTACAATTGCCTGGAGAGAACTTTAATACGTAACCAGTTTCATTATAATAGGGAATTATTTTTGTTAGAAGGAGAGTCAACAGGGGTACTGTAGAATTCAGATTGAAGGACGGGTACGTGGTGAAGATTCCATTAAGATTCGAATCCATGACCACCCGCTTACTGAAGCGGACTCTGTAATCTTGCGGCTACGAAGCTCCCCTGCATTTCCGGTTTACTAGGTATATAGTTCTGTCGACCGTGCTTGGGAAAGCAAACATTAAGTGATCAATCAGAGGTCGGAATCTGTGTTTCATCAAGGCTTCCGCATTCGGGCGGATGCGTGGTTAATTTTCTAATTTAGCTGCAAGCAAAAGCATTTGGAAACAAAATGTAACAAACAACTACTTCAGAGGTTACATGGACTCTAGGGTCAGCTAGCCAAAGTAATTTGAGCAAAACTCACGACCGACAACTCACCTGAATTAAAGGGCAAAGGAGCTAGAGACACATGCAGCCCATATAAGGTTCAATGGTAGACGAAGGATACAATACAAATTATTTATAATTACTCATATTTAAACGAATTCTTTGGGTATAGCAGAACGTTGCGGCTATCAGACGAGGGGAGAACCCATTGGTTATGGCCTCAAAGAGCGGGGACCGGGCTCAACCGGACATGTTCGGGGTTTCTACCGTAGAAAACGTGTGACACGACGATAGCGTAACTCGCTTGTCATCAGCACCTCCGCCAGAAATTATCTTACTTTTTCTGACTTGCTTTACCTTTTCAAGCTGCCGGACCAGATCTCCAGAAATCGTAACGTCTTATTTCTATATACTATTTCTTATTTCGGGTACCGCGGCTTCGATGACAATTCGCCACCAACAAACTTCCGACACGTAGGATTAATCAACAGTATCAGTCATCTCCAAATCAAACGGTATTCGCGTAGCGTCTCGGTCTTTACTCAATATTCGGATTGTGAAGCAGGTCAGATTAACTCAATGTATGCGTAAACTCGAGTGATTTTCTGAAAACTTCTTTTGGGAAGCATCTTATCCAGCTAATCCGCCGCTTTGAAGACCGGGTGGTCATGGATTCGAATCCTAATACAATCAGGCAATTTGATATATTGATATTTGATATACTTTTGAGGTTGGGTTATCTTAAGGCCACTTCACACGAAAACTTTTCTCGAGACTGAAAAACTCTCATATCAGACTGATTTCATTTTATATATTTCTGCTAATTCTAGCTTGTTTTTGGAAATTTGAGATGAACATTTCAAAGATTAAAGTATTCTTAGTGTAGTGAGTGATTTTGTTTAGTGCTTAACATGAAAAGTGGTCCGCTAGTGATGAAAGAATCTTTGGTTGGCTGCTGAACGAGTCCCGTTGTAGCCGTATAGAGCAATGCGCGGATTTTGTTTTCTGAGGTAGGTGATTAAAATAAATGAGTTTTCGAGTGCAGATGCCTGACTATAATACCAAATTTTTTACAAATCATAAATTTCAACTGTATGTATTTTCATCTGTTTTCACTGCCTTGAATAAAATCAAAAGTTGCCAAATCAGTTTTTGTTAATACGAAAGAATTATGCCAATTATGTCGGAGTTATTTCGACATAATTGGTATAAATCGACAGCACTGCAGTGGTTACCTAGGTTACCAATTTTGCACGTAAACAACTACAGCGGATATCTAGGTAACCTACTACGACGGTCTGCTGCTACGTTCATTCATGATAATGTGATTCATTCATGATTAACTGTGTGATGAATATGTGGACGTCGTGAGATGAATGATTGGGCAGAGTTTCAAGTTTCGAGATGGATATGGAAGCGTTGTAAAAAATGGTTTGTTTTACAAAATTCAGGATAAATTTAGTTCAGTTTACTGAATGTACAATACTGGGCGATTCCATAAGAGCACAATAATTTAGTGAAAATTTGGTATTTTATCCGTGCATTCTTCGTGAATATCTGCTTAATGAGGTGAATAATGGAACAGAAAATACTGGTCTCAATCTTACTTTTTTATCAATATTTTTATGCACATTTATATCAAAATTTAAATCAGCAGGTAATTTGCGTAAATTTTATAAAACATGTTCATAAAACATTATAGCCAATAGTTTCCAAAATAACGCATTACAGCAACGACGTGTTTTGCTCTTTCTTCCTTTCCAGACATGCCGCTTATGGAATCTAAGTATAGCAAGTGTCTTGGCACTGACCCTATCTAATGTATTTCTGACCGTGAGATTGCTGCACAACGGCGACTGTAACAGTCAGTATAGTGCCAATGTCGATGACAGTGCTTCGCTGGTTCCACGAGCCCCGGTCCTCACACCGGCCACATGTCTGGAGTACGTGCTGGCCGAAACGCTCACTAACAACACCGACAAGGCGGTCTTCTCCGGGCTTGACCTACGGCTGGGACGGTGGGACTCCAGGAGATTGTACAAATTTTTCGATTTCGCTGTGATCGGTGAAAAATATCCCGAATTAGGAGAGAAGTTCAGTGTCTGCCTGGCAACGCAGAGCTCACTGGAGAAAATCTACTCGCTGGTGCAGGTATCGCACCACTGGTCCGGACCGATTTCGGCGGCCATTTTCGCAGCCGGAAACGACGAACTGTATCTGCTACAAATCTATCTATCCTATCTGAGAAATTGCTTCAAAACGATCCGCGAGCGGGTCAGCTTTCATCTTGCTCTGCCCAAGGATCGGGCCCCAACACACCTGAAAAGCATTCACGTCGGTGACTTCACCAAGTTCGATTGTGCCAAACCGGAGGCGACGTTGAACGATTTGATGAAACTGCGCAAGGCAGACACTAACAAGTGGCGCATCAAGAATCCTTACCCGCAGAATCATCTACGCAACGTCGCCCGAAAAGGATGCCAAAATATGTTCGTGTTCCTGACGGACGTAGACATTATTCCCAGCGTGAACTTTGCCGAACACTTGGACAAATTTCTGAGAAACCGTAAAACACATCACGGTGGCCACCAGACGGCGTATGTCGTGCCTACCTACGAGCTGGACGAAAGGGTGCGCTTTCCCCGCAACAAGACTGATCTGATACGGCTCGCCAACAAGGGTCTAGCGAGACCATTTCATCACAAAGTTTTCATCTACAATCAGTTTGCGACTAACTTTTCCAGGTACGAAGGGGGGCTGCTGGGCTGTTGGTCTAGCTTTTATATCGAAATTTTATTCAAATGCCCCTGGGGACAAATTGTGTGTTGTTGAGTGTTTACGGCTTTTTACTGGGCGTTTCTGTTTTTGTTTTTCTTTTTTTGCCGCTAGAAAGTAGCTAGTTCACACTAAGGGGGATGATATATAAAAGTTTAACCACCACTAGTCAAGTCGCCCTTTTTTTTATTTCAACTAATCCATCGAATTTCATAATTTTTTTATCGGTGAAGTTTATAAAGATGTTTAAGCATATGATAGCATATTAAATGGCATAACTTTATTATTTACGTTTGTTAGCATCTTGTCAGCGTACTAATAAATGCAGTGGAATTACTTCAAACGAACAACAATGTTCATGGTTTTGCAAGGTTAAAGATGATATTTCATCTGCAAATCAAATAATAGTAATCGGTTATGTCGAAACTGATAATATCCAGATGTTTCCCGATACTTTATTGCTGGTTTTTCATGGGGAAAATACATTGATCAATTGTTATTGACAAAACCTTTAGCTTTCAAAAGTTTAAGTACAAAGTTGAAAGTCTAGAATTAAAAAAAATTGTTTAGTTCGTTTTTAACTTCTCGTTGATTTTGTCATTCAAATTATGCACAGTAACAAAAACAAAAATGTTGGTGGTTGATTCATATCAGGACCAACACTAAGAATATACTATTTGTGGCTTCAACACAGTTTCAACTTAAACGTATACGATGGAAAAAAATTTGCCGGCAGGTATATGAAATGAATTTATGAGTTACAAACAAACTAGTTAGATTAGGATAGTTCTTCATCTTATTTTTTACTTTGTGTAAAAAATAGATATTGCAATTATTTCATATATCAAAAATAAAAGGGAAAGATATATGTTTCTGCGGGGGAACCTACAACCTCGGCCTGCATTTCAAAAGTTAGCGATTCGGCAAAGTTGTTAAGCATGTAAATTACTATACTTTAACATAATGTAGTTTCATAAGTGTTGGTGAATTTTCGACTGTTGAAATGTTATGTATGTTGATTGTACAATTGAGCAATCACAAAACTCTATGAAAGGTTTAAAAAACATTGATATCGGACTATGCATGCATCACTATTAGTAGTAGACAGTACAACACGGTATCACAAATGCACACAACAGTTGAGGACCCAACAAGAAAAGAAGATCTGACCAAATTATTTATAAAATACCCTATAAAATTATTTATAAAACTTCTTTCTTCTGACTGCAATAGCAGCTACAAAGGATAATACAGAACAAAATAAGCATGCGATTATCAAGACACAAATCCAATGTAAACATACTATAACGAATTCTGAGCACCAATTCTAACACTTAATGACAGCTTGGCGAGTTGAAGGCCAAAACGGCACTCACTAACCATTGTATACAGCACAAACACAGCTTTCACTTCGGTGGAACGACAATAGTAGACCACAGTAACCGCACCCATATACTTCCAGTTATAGAAATGTATCATAAACACAACACTGTTAACAAATGAGTTTATCTCGATGGACTTAATACAATTTACGCAACTGTTATGTCAAGTCTTTTTTACCAATACCAACACATCAGCCAACAAGTTCCTTCTCTGTCTTCCAATCTCGCCTATAGTAACACCAGTGTCTTCAGTGTCTCTCAAATGTAAACTACTTTCCATAACGTTACCACCCGCCAAATAGATTTGTAAGTTAGTTTAAACTCTAGAATGTATCCAAAACTCCCCTGAAGATGTCACTGATCAGTGACGAAACGTTGGACAGTATAAGGTAAGTCGTTCCACTTTTTTTTTGTGACTGCTCAGCCGAATGTACAACCAACATACGTAATGTAGTGCATTAATAAAGTATTCTGAAGGTTTTTAGACAGGGGAATACAGGGGTTGGTTTCCCCATACAAATTTTCATACAAATTAAAATGCAATGCACCAGTCGGAGACAAAACCAATCGACTTCCGGTAAGTGTAGGATTGTTTGGGGCTCTAAATGAAACCAAAAAAATTTGATTCTGGAAAATTTATCACTTTGCCCCACCATATATGTGTTGATCCTTTGCTTTGAAATAATAATTTATTCACAAGAGGGAGAGTGTTTCGTTTTATCACAAGTAACGAGTAAAAGTTTTGCGAGTATTTTTTCTGAATTTGCAAGAGAAATTATTGTTAAACAATTTTATATGCTAAACATCGAAATCCGACGCTAATTTTTTTCCATGTGTTCTGTTGGCGCAAGCTCAAAAATTTTCAAGTCTCAGAAAGTCGATTAAAAAAAAAAAAGATAAGCTCAGATGTTTTACGCACTTTTAAGACAATAGGCATAAAAAAATCCATATCGACGGTTTCATGAACATTTTTTTGTCGATTGAGCTGAAATTTTGCATGAATACTTTTTTCGAAAAGACGAAACTTTTGAGCCTTACCGCTGAACGAAATTCGAAAAAGCGAGATTTTTTCGGCATTTACTGTATATGGATCAAACATGCGTGTAGGCTTGTTTTTTAATTCTTTCGTCGTTACATTTATTGATTTCTCCTCAGTTTTCGCAACAAAAATGTTGGAGTAGATCTTACGCTTCAGGCTTGGCCAGAAACTCCGATGGGATGCAACTTGGGAACGTTGGGCGGATCCGCCAACTTGGGTACCACATCCTCGTCCGTCTGCACTCCTGATATTTCATTGGCGAATGTGAAGCTGTTAATTATGTCTGCTTCTGTTTTCCCCACGATTTTCTCTAGGATGTTTGATAAATATTGCGCCAATTTGTATGTGGTGGACCCAATGGTCGAAACCACCGGTCTCAAGGGCCTACCTGGTTTGTGGATTTTTGGCAGCCCATATATACGCGGTGGGTTACAGTTTGACACGTTTAGCTTTCAATGAGTGCCAGCGTCGATGTATTTTTTTCCCTCCAGTTGTCCAAAATTGTTTTGATTTATCGCGACACCCTTGCCGTCGGATCGTAGCGAATCTTCTCGTAGGTATTGTCGTCCCTCAACATTTCCTCCATTTTTTCCTCATATTCCTTCGATGACAACACTACCGTTTGGTTCCTTTGTCGGCTTTGATGATCAATAAATCTGGGTTTTTCTTCAAGAACTTCCTGCTTCTCCCGACGTCCTTGGCAATCCAGTCTTGTTGATGATGGCGTGGTTGATTATTGAAATTTAGAAAGTTGGACATCGCATTGGTTACATCTGCTCGGATTTCTTCCACATTTTTTTGATATTTTATCACTTTTTCGATTTCTGACAACGTTTCAATGTATGGAAATTTTCCACGATTCGGTACGTTGTAGTTAGGTCCTAGCATCAGTGTACGTTCCAGGAACTCCGGTATCGGTGTGTTTGTTGTATTCTCCACCAAACTCGGTTCAAAACTCATCTCTTTTATTCTCTCCTGCTTTAGCTTTTCACTTTTCCGTATTTCTTTCTCTCTTGTGGATTGAGAGGGAGGAGAATCAAAAGCTTAGGTTTCTAGACATGATGCTTTACAGAAGAGAGGGAAAAGTAGTAAAGATTTGGGCACCGAAACAGAAAAATGGACGGTACTTAGATTTTCATTCAGAAAGTCCGTTTGCACACAAGTGCAACACAGCGATCGCGTTAGTCGATCGGGCAATTAGGATCACAGATGCAAATCAAAGACCGTGCACAATAACAGCAGTGAGGGAAATTATTCTGTGCAATCGGTACCCGGAATGGTTTATACGGAAAATAATTAAAAAACGAACACATAAGCACTACAACTCCCTTCAGACAGACAAAAGCAGCAATCAAGAAAAAAGATTTATCTCCGCTCCTTACATACCAGGGCTAAGCGAAAAATTGTCAAAAATTTTAAATAAGCAGGGAATAACAATAGCGCATAAACCGGGTGGCAAGATAAAAGACACGGTATTTAGCCGCCTTAAGGACCCTATCCCAAAAATGAAAACGAAAAATGTCGTATATGAGGTTCCGTGTGGCACAGATGATGGCAAAGTTTATGTTGGACAAACAGGGCGTATCCTGGAAACAAGAATAAATGAACACAAAAATGACATACGGAAAAAAGAAGCAAAAACAGGATTAGTACAGCATCACCTGAATCATGGTCACAATTTTGACTTTGACAACACGAAAATATTGGAACGCATCGAGAATCAGGAGAGCAGAACCATTGCGTAGGCGTTTCACATACGGCGAGTGGGTGATGAGAGAACGGTTAATACGCAACGCGAATGTGGGGAGATGGATTCAGCCTACAATGGTTTAGTGACTAAGATCCGAGCAATATCTCATACCGTAACAGAAAATTAAAAGTTACCAACACAGGGAAAGTATATGAGCAATAAATTTAAAAAAAAATTAATAAAAAAGTCAGTAAGCAAACCACACTGGTGGGAGAAGAATGTTGTTTTGTCATGTGAGTTAAAAATGAAAATTTGTGTAGTACGTGTTGTGTAACTAATGTTGAAATAAAATTTTAGATCTGACGATGGCTGAATAACAGTACGCCGCAACGTCATGTAAAACAAACATAGTGTGTATATTTCACCGAAAAGATCAACCATCCAAAGGGAATATAAACAAACTATCTGAAACAATGCACAATGGTCGGAAAATTAAGATTTTCGGCCAAAATTAATTTTTTGGTGTCAAATTGTTAGTTTCCTACTGAAGTTGATTTTGTCATTTGAGGAAAGTTTTGTAGAATAGATGAAGAAAAAAAAGTTTTGTAGTGACAAGGGGCTATTCATAAGCTACGTGAATTGAGGCAAATTATTTTTTTATTTTTCGAAACAATAAAAAAAACTTCAGTGTATACAAACGATTAATCATACTAATTTTCACGTTTTCTCGATGTGTTTTGGACCAAATTGGTACGACTGGTACGGATATACGATAAATTTCGTTGATTAATCTTCCAAAAGTCAAAAACTCACATAAAAATGGAAAACATTCAATCATCTTCCGAATTTTTTCTACGAAAATTTCACATTTTTTCTACGAAGCCTACGATAGACCGTGAAGGGTTAAAATAAAATACTCTTTCGGTTTTATGAAGCGTATATAATAAGCTTTTAATTGTATGCAAACATACCATAACAGCTTTCGTAAGGTTTTATATGTTTTTATATACTAAGATTTCATTGAGGAATTAGGAAAATATAGATAAAAAACTACAAAATGATGTGCTCAAAACATCCTGAATATGAAATTCGCATTTTGGTAGTTTTGGCCGTTCTTTTATATGGGGACCGTCTTATGTGCAATGGTGAAAACTATTTAATATAAATACATTCTCATTTAACGAAATTGAGATGCTTGTCGAAAAAATTAATTCATTTTTTTAAGTTTAATTCAACGTCGTAAACGTCGAGATCTGAAGTTATCTCGTAAAAATTTTGCCTTACAATTGCCCTTCTGGAACATTAAACGGTTGGTTAACCGAAATCATAGTCTCTTCAATCTTCTTCTATATCTAGAGAAGTGAATGTCTTTCTAACTGTTTCCTCTAGACTCAAAACCTACCGAGCCGATTGTTCTGAAGATTTGCACATAGGGGCTTTCGAATACAGTGGATAATACCCAAATATTATTTTTGCACTTGCTGCAAATATGTTTGTTATGAACTGTTAATCACCAAACTTGATCACAGTGTTATTCTGTATACGTGGGTTCTCAAATACAAGGTTTATTTCCGTGATGATTTTGATTTTTCCTCATCTCAGTGGCCAAGTTCAAGGGAGGGGAGAATTAGAACAACCTTTATTACTTCTGAGGAGGGAATTACAACATCCATTAATATTTTTGAACTTTCTAAAAGTTTATCACTAAAATTTGTGTCCAGGGGTCCAGAAATTCCAGAAATCACCAGATACAATCCAAAATGAGTTCGTATTTCCGTAATCGAGATGATACCCGGAGACCGGAGGCCAAATCCAGACACCATTTTGGAGTTTAAAATGGTGACTTCCGGCTAGAGAGTTATAACATGGGGTCACCCTGTACACACTTATATTTGCCCGGCGAAACCCTGCCGGCCAGATACCTCTAATGGACTTTCGGATCTTTGCTAGAACACTGAAGGGAAAAACAAATAAAACAAATAAACAAAAACTTATCGGGTTTATTTCCTCGAGCTGCCGTAAGTGGCTTCTTCTTTTCTAATTACCCTTTCTTTTCTAATGGAGACGTCTGGTGCTTCTTCCAAGCTGCTCCCGGGTTAGCGGCATCCACCAGCCGCTGCAACAATGGTCTTCGGCGGGTGGTGTTTTCCGCTCCTTGTCGATTAACCGGGGTAGCGAACACTGCTTACCAATCCGGCGAACAACACACAACAGCAGCACTCAATCCACGGGCCAACGGGACAACCTTCGTTGGACTCTCGAACAACACAAAGCGGCACAACCTTCGCTTCTTGCGAGACAAGAACGTGAGCGAGGCTAAACTCAACTGATTCCCGCGATGGATGCCTCTGTTGCAGACCACAACAAACCCGCCGTGACGTCGGAGTCAGCACTCAACACACCACTTTTCCACAGCTAGAGGGAAATTCCGGCATATCTAACTCTAACAGTTAATTTACAAGCATGACAAAAAAATTATCAAACCTAACTAACGCGACCATATCGTTCACAAACCAAAAAACGAACGAATTTAAACAAATTTACGTGAACGATATTCAGCGCAAGTGGTGAGAACTGTCATATTGGGTACACGCTCTTGCGGGAGTGTCCAAACGAGGGTAATTTTTACTCATACACTCTCTCGCGGCAGTACCCAAATTTAGGTAAATTTACCACTCGATGCTGAAATTGCAACCGCACAGGTTACAGAGTATAAACCATGGCTCAGTTGTGATTCTGTAAACGTGTCATAATATATGTCTCTGAGCATGCGACCATTTTGAGACGAAACCGTATGTTTTGTAGCTGGTAAGTTATTTTTCCAAAGTAGTAAATGATTTCATGGAAAAAATCATCAACAAATCATTGTAACACCTATTCTGACCTACGCTTTATCTTCTAAATATAATTTTAATTTCGCTACTCCTAAATGGACAAGAAGATCCCTACCATAGTACGAATAACTTGTCAATATAGGCAGCCTCCTGCCTGGATTAGGAG
Source organism: Wyeomyia smithii (assembly GCF_029784165.1). Taxonomy (NCBI): domain Eukaryota; kingdom Metazoa; phylum Arthropoda; class Insecta; order Diptera; family Culicidae; genus Wyeomyia; species Wyeomyia smithii. The sequence continues at coordinate 217,007,347 of NC_073695.1, forward strand.
ATTTTGTCAGTGTTAGTAGAATAGTAGCGCTAACCCCGTAATCGTCCTGCAAGCCATGAAGTTTGTGTTAAAAAAAGCAGGTCAAGTTCCGATAGCGGAATGTAGCAATAAAGCTTTGCTTTTAGTAGGCAATTTCTAATTAAAAAAAACGGAAAGTCTAGAACAATTTGATTGAAAATTAGAATGGATTTCGCCACTTAGGTCTGGCGAACCTGCGGATGTTACACGCAAAAGTTGAAGTCTTGTACAATCATTGTGTCTTCCCGATTCGCACAAATGTTGCACATAAAACGCACAATAAATGTGTGAAACGCATAACGCAACAGTTGTACTGCGAATACATTGACATAGAATGAAATCAGAATATGTATTATATACCGACACTTTATGTCTCACGTCGAGTGTATTAGTGACTGCTACTCATGGTGCAGTGCAGGCGACGAGAGAAATTTCTCTCTCGCTCGTAGAATTTCCATGCATGTGCGACAAGACTAGACACGTCACTTACAATTTGCAGGTTGCTCTTTCGCTTCTCTTTCGGTTCGGATTGCGACGCGCAAGGCGATACCTTGTTGCTTCACGAAATGAGCGAGACACCCGTGCTGTACATACTTGATACCAGTGTTGTTAGTCTCACTCATACTGTCGGTGCGTGCTTGCTGCTATTCAGAGGAATGCATGAAGAAGAAAAAGTATCTCGAAAGCATGTGTGCAAAAGGCTTGAAAAGCGTAGCATATGTCTCGTCCTCAAGCAGAAAGGAGGAGAATGGTTTTGCTTCTCGCTCGCTTTGCAATGCTGCTTGAACTGTTTAGGTGTAGTAGTTTGAAGCTGCCAAATACATTGGAGAAACGCTAGAGCATTAATTGCGTTATGCCCAACACGCAATCATTGTACTGGTTCCGAATTACATCAACAATTGCTTTAAAAACGCACAATTTTGTACTGGTTTCGCACCATCCAACTTTTGCGTGTAGAGGCATAATGTGCCACTTTGTCACAAGTCTAACCATGCTCGGCTAGGGATGATAGGATACTTCGGAGAGGGAATGTCGTTGACAAAACAAAATGATCTCGGAAATTGCTTTCGTGCTGGTCTCGTAAAGTAGGTGAAGAGAAATTGATTTTAACACCACAAACTTCTCCAAGGCCATTTCGCAGGAGACGCACATTTTGCTTTACGTCTACCCGTTTTGGAGGTGTGCTGGAGAGGAAATATTGCTCAATTCGATGGTGGATTGCTGCGGGGGTACGACGAATCGGATGGTTTTTGTTTGGGTGAAAGCTTTCGCCGTCGGGTTTTGTGGAGCACCATTTCTCGGGATTTCATTGCTTTGTCTTTTGGCGTCTTTAGTTGATGATGATGATCCTCTCAGTCGGTGGTGTGAAAAAAGTGGATTTCGTTTACGTGCTGTCTTCAGGAGCGTTACGCACCGTTCACCAGGGCTGTTTCATGTAGCGTGTGATAAATCCAACACTCAAAGGCTGACTGATATCGGAAGGCAGTAAGCACACAGTCTGACGCCTGAACAAACACTGAGTGACGGTAATGGCTCGATGAATGATTCTCGCATATAATCGCTACACTGGAAACACACTTGGCAACGGAACAGTAGCGAGAAAGATTTATTATCGCTGGGTCCATTTACCTGGAAGGTTATTTATCATCGGTTGAAATGCAATCATTAATTCTTCAATCATGAGTTCATTCATCTGCGATCACATTCATGTGAATTGATAACTGTTTGACGGGCACGACGGGCATTCCCATGTAAAGCACATCCATGGACAGCAGAGAAATGGCAGATTTTGCGAACGGAAATGGTTAACGGATGCACACATCAAGCGAAGCATTATGGCGACTAAATGTAATAAAGGAAGCTCCACTCGGATGCAGGGGATATGTGTATGTATGCCTTCTGTGTATACCCAGGACAGTTAGCAGTCCATAAAACAATCTGCTGATGTGATTGCTCTTATGATTTAATTTTGTTCCGTGAATACTGCCCCTCTCGGTTCTGCTTTCCGAAAGATCTGTTTGGCTTTGTGCGAAAGATCTGTTTGGCTTTGTGCGTGTGTGACCGTCTGGAAAGCGTCGGACGCCAAAGAGGAAGAAGACCGACCGAATCGACCTGAATAGTTGAAGTGATATCAAAACTGGGCCATCTTGAATGATCCAACATCAATCGATTTCAGCAGCTGGAGTAACAGAGCTTGCAGCCAGATGCAGACAGAAGAGGCATCAACAGGGGATTTAATGAGAACTCCACTAAATTAGAATTCTTGTGTGTGTGCTATGTTTGTCATCTGAATGGTTCGAGTTTATCCGGTCCGGTCAGCTTAATTGAGTGCTCAGAGAATTCTTCCGGTGCGGAATGACATTGACTGCGAGTCTTTTATCAGTCGTTCTAATTGAATTCCCGTCGCATAATGGAAGTGTGTGTATCGAGAAATAATTGTTTCCTTTTTATCTGGTGAAGGAATGAGTTGCTTTCAATAAGATATTGTTCTGCTGAATAGCCCGGAGGCGCACCTATACGTACACATTTTATGAGCTGATCCTATTAGGAAGTTTTCTGATTGGTCTTAGAATGTGCAAGTGTATATTTCAATCAATTGTGCTCACAGCTATTATTGCAACATTCAATGTGTAATCATTGCTTAGTTTTAGCAACAACCAATGCCATCTATAAATCATAATGACTTCTGGTAATATGAATAAATATAAACCTCATAAATATCGAACTAATCGTTCAATACTAGAAAACTGCAGGAATGTGCTGTTATGATTAGAAGAAGTTGATACTTTTTCCTATTATCGTATCACAGTAAAAACCATCCACAACTCCTTCTATATTGATAATATACATCTCCCCTTTAAACCATGTTTCATAAACTTTCCAACAATGACTGTACGAAAATAGTCCTCTTTTTCATGATGCACGAGTATCTGCATCGATTCAAAGTGAATCTAAATTGAAATTTTCTATGAATGCCACGCCATTAAGATAACCGATTTAATAGCCCATAGCGTCAATTTTGATTTCGAAGAACCCGAACGACCTTGCAGGAAAAGTACAGCTTAAGCAGGAAGAATGCGACACCGCCGTTGTCGGTCGAAAGCACCCAGTAAAATAAAAACAATGCACCACTATAGAGCTTCAACTGACGCAAAAACTGTGACACGGGAAAGCATTTTCCCATAAAGTCCACCAGTTTACGACCGTTCATTGTTTGGTTTTTCATTTGACAGTCCTAGTGGCCCGGGAACACTTGGACCTACGGTCTACGGAGATCGAGATTGGGTTGCTCCGGCTGCAAGGACCGCTGCACCCCCTCCCGAAACACGTGGTCGTCATTTGAAGATTCGTTCTTCGTTTTACGACCGCAGGCTCGTTTTCACCCGTCCCGATTCGCATCGCAAACTTAGAGTCACACCCGCACCCTTCGGAGCTTCGACACAGTAGTGGGTGTATTAGGTACGTATAGTCCTTTATGTTGTGTTCGCAGCTGGTGGTGGTGGCAACTCCGGGAGAAAGACGTTGGCTGGGATAATTTAGTAGACTATTAAGAAATAATGCTTTGATTTAGCACCGTGTTGTCGAAGTTGAGATTTTTTTAGATGAAGAGATATAAGTGATGATGTACTTGGGGTTATCTGGCTGAAGGATGTCCTAAATCATCGCAAGATCCGGCTGTGTGGTAGCACACTTATCGATATCATTATTTTTATATTTGGATCTACAGACTTTGTGTCGGAATGCTCATTAGTGTGTCGTTAGTTACGGGCTGGCACAAAAACACATTCAGTTATGTTTTTAAACGTGGCTGTGAAAGCATTCAACATTTGTTAAGAGACATCTAAATATTATAGTTAAGGTTATACTAATAATTGTCAATAATTTGTTCTATCACACAGATGGCAAGCTGACGTTTCGGAGGGTGAAGAAACTCATGTCTCACACAACGTAACGAACTTCGAGTTCTTGTACGAACCGTTTTACGTGGCACCGGACACCGTGCCGCCTCACGACGAAAGATTTCTAGGCTATGGGTATACGAGAAATACTCAGGTGAGTTTGCGTGGCATTTGATATGGTGATTTAAATTTCACAAAATGAAAGAGGATCTCATTTAGGATTTTTTATTGAATTGAAAAATGAACATTCGCTCATGGGTTCAAGGTTAATTTTCCCGAAAAATAAAATTTGTTTCGTTTTTTACACACGTGTATGTCTAGAGGGATTGGGAGCGTAATGAGCAGACGGGGATTAATGAGTGGCGATTATGATTCTAGAAGAAATCGAAAGGGATAATTCCTACAGCAGTTTGGCAGTATGTTTTTCCACCTTTATATGAGTCTGAATATTTAAAAACTAAACGTAATTCTCAAATGATGAAACGTGCTAACCACTAGCTGAAGTTGAACAAATTACCAATTCTTCGCCAATTTTGAAATTCGCGACTCATTTTAGGCGGTAGTTTGAATTTTTTTAGTAATGACACATTTTTCGAGCTCGAGTACACGTCATTTTAAGTAAATAAACTCATCATTTGTTTCGTGTCAACTCACTAACTAAACTGAGGCATTGGCCGTAGAATGACGCCTTCTTTTAAAATGCGATTATTCGATGAGAAAATAGGATCAACCAAAATGAAAATATAGTAACATGCTCCTTACTTCAAGTAAACAGAAGATCTCGAACACGCAGCATGTTTTTTTTTAAATCAGGTACAAAAAAAATCTTATTCCTGCTCCCATGTAAACTTTTGTCAAATTGGGAAAAGAATTATTAAATCCGTCAATCGGGGTTTAAGTCACTGCGTGACATATCAAAAGCATTCTTTCGTGTTGTATAAAATCATTTCTTGTCCCATCATACTCTGTTAGACTTTATTATATTCCATCCTATTTTGTCGTAGACGAATTTCATGCTGACACCTATTATGGGATTTCTTAGGGTCAAATGTAATAATCACGGAAAAACGATGTAGAAAATTACCAAGCTGACATTCAACCACAATCTTACGCTCGCACCATTCGCTTAACTCCACTCATAAGGTTTTGTACAACATATGGCTGCAGCTTTTCTGTACGGAAACCCACTTCATGTCCTCCTCAGATTTGAACTCCTTGGGATGCTTTCGTAGTGCCTGCTTCATAATATCCCAGTAGTTTTAATTAGGCCAGTGCATTGAAGGGGGTGGGGTTCATGTCCTTGTGTACAAGAGTGACCCCGTTGGCATCGTACCACTCCAAGACATAATTTGAATAGTAGCACGATGCTAGATCCAGCCAGAAGATCGTAGGTCCCTCGTGTTGCTTCAACAGAGGAAGCAGATGCTCCTGTTGACCCTCTTTGAGGTAGATCTCCCCGTTTACAGTCCCGGTAGTCACGAAGGCCGCACTTCTTTTTGGAAAGATCGCTTGCCAAATCAGGTATTTCTTGGCAAATTTGAAAGTTTCTGCTTCCTTACTTTCTCCGGAAAATCAAACTTGTGCTGGGCAGTGATGAACATTAGCCCCGGAAGCGGAACGAAAGACTTGGACAGATTTAACTTTTCGGCCACATCCCTGACCGTAGCATTTGAAATCCGCTTAAATGCTTACACAACACGCTTGTGATCCTGATCACTAATAGATCATCCATGCTGACTGCAATGCATGCTCAGAGTTTCGTAGTAACGTTGGACTACACGACTTACTGTTGACTGCACGATTTCGAGTTGTTTTCCGATGTCCCGATAAGAGCGTTGACGATTTTTTTAGGTGCTTGCGGAAAATCTATTTGATCAACTTGGAAAATCAACGACGTTGCTTTCGAGTAACAGAATTTTTTTCAATTTTCGAGATACTGATAGCGATAAAAATACAGTGTAAACAATACACTCAAAACTACTTCTACCCATATTTTCAAGACAAAATATCCAATGTGTAAGTTCCTACAGCGTTTTTTTCGTGATGTAATTTGATATGGGACACTTTTTGAATTAACATACTATGTTTTACCAAAACAAAAACTAAATTTATTGAGTTTTTACACAATCTCTAAATTCGATTTCTACTTTTTCGCCTCTTTTGAACTATCTCTTTATAACAAAATATGTTAACCCTGGATCTTTAACAATAAAGTCGTAAGTGTCATTAACGAATTTTTATCGCGGATTTTGGAATATAAATGATTAGTCACGTGAGTTCCAGAGTTCACGTGGATTTTAGAATTCATGCGTTACTTGGTATTTTACTGTCTTAAAATAGAGCAAATTCTGAGAAAGCAAAGAGATTCCTAGAGAAGATAAAGAATGTTTGGAAAGTTTTCTATCTTGCGTTTGATGTTAACCACCTATCGCAAAACTTTTCAATGGAAAAATACAGAAGTAACGCGAAATACAGCAATTTCGGAAAGCGATCGCACTGGAGAATCCGTCGATACTCTCTTCCACGTTGTGGTTGAATGAAAGTAATACAAGCCGGTCCATTGGGACGTCACTTAATACAACAGCTCACATTGGCAGGTCTCTGAACAAAAGTCGGAAAAAACTAATAGCTTTTTTTAAAATTATTGGAAATTACACATTCTTACAATTTTGGGGTGGTGAACTCAGTTCTGATGTCAGAGAAAGTTGAAAATAACAATTTATGCACCTAAACTGACGTTAGGCTTTTTTCATGATCAGATATTTTATTCTAATCGTGCTTAAAATTTTAAGAGGGGAACCGCTCTTATTTTCATCTCAACACCTGTATCCATCTCATTGCTCTTATTTTTCTAATTTACTGTAAAATTTTACTTTTTTTTTAAAGTAAAAGTAGTTTTATTAGAAGAGCGAATTAAAAGCGACGAGAAGAATATAGGTGCTAAGATGAATATTGGGGTGGTTCCCTTACTAGTTCTTCACCGAAAAACTTTAAAATCGTATTTTTTAGTTTGATTCTTAGGGCACTCCTTCATGAATCAGGTTGGTGCAGAAATCGTCATAATTCAACTTATTTTATTTTGAAATTTTTCTAGCTTTTAAGCCGTTTGACCAATTCAAGATCTTCCTAACAAGTTAATAACAGGGTTTGCCGGTGAGTTATGCATATTCAATTTCAACAGGGCCAGTATAAAAATGTTCGATTATGATACAAAAACAGCGCGTTGGATTGCTATCATGCTCTTAGTGGTAAATTTTCAACATTGTTATGTGTCGCTAAAAAAAACTCAAAAAAAGTTGAGAGTGAGAATGTCAAAATACTCGAACGTTCATAACTATTTTGTTTTTCACTTTACCATCACCAAATTTTGACAGATAGTAGCATAAATTGTCATCTTCAGTGTGTTAAGAATAGATTTTTTAAAAGGGTACTTTTTAAGATATTTAATATTTTGTGACAATTTGGAAAATTCGGCACAGAAAAAATGTTTTGTTACCGTGTATATATTTTTTGTAGAACCCCAAATTGATTACCTACAACTTTGCTGAAGACACCATTCCAATCGAACAAGTCGTCTTTCTGATATAGAAATTTTTATCTATTAGTCACCATTTTGATTAGGCCCTTTTGAACCAGCAGTCGCGAGTCTACATGAAGGACTGATATCATAAAATGACCTCTTCATCAAAAAGGAACAACTGTGAAAAGTTTCAGCGAAATCGGAAATAACATGCCAAAAAATATTTTTTTTTTCACCTATTTTCCATGGAATGCCTCCGCGGACTCTGTAACTTTGCGGCTACGGAGCTACTCAATCCTTCACTCAGAGCTTAAGTAATTGCGTGACATATCAAGAAAAATTATTCGTGTTGTATAAAAGCATTTGTCGTCCCATCATACTCTGTTAGACTCAATTATATTCCATCCCACTTTGTCGTAGACGAATTTCATGCTGACACCTATTATGAGATTTCTGGGAATCGAATGAAATATTTTTGCCATTTGTACCACATCAAATTTCATCACGGAAAAACGCTGTAGAAAATTACCTAGTTGACATTCAACCATAATCCTATTCTCGCACCTTACTCCACTCCACTCATTAGGTTTTGTACAACATCTGGTTGCAGATTTGAACTTCTTGGAATGTTTTCGTAGTGCCTCCTTCATAATAGCTTAGTAGTTTTCGATAGGCTTTAGTTTCGGTGCGTTGAACCCCCCCCCGTTCATGTCCTTGGGTAGGAAAGTGACCCCGCTTGCTTCGTACCACTCCAGCAGATAATTAGAATAGTAGCACGAAGTGCTGCTTCAACAGAGGAAGCAGACGCTTCTGTAGACACTCTTTGAGATAGATCTTCTCGTTTATAGTTCCGGTAGTCGCGAACGGCGCACTTCTTTTGTCACATAGGCAGCTCGCTTGCCAAATCAGGTATTTCTTGGCAAACTTTTCCCTCGGAACATCAAACTTGTGCTGAGCAGTGGTGAACAGTAGCCTCGGAAGCTGCCGGAAGTCCACTGTGTTGTAAGTCGTCTAAGTATTTTGCCGTTCGTCATGATTTGGAGCTTTTTGAACTTTGTGCGGTTTCTCCCGGTCCTTAACTTTCTAAACGAAAGACTTATATTGTTTTCTGAACGAAAGATAGATTAAACTTTTTGGCCACATCCCTGACCGTAGTGTTGGGATTCGCGTGAATACTTCTACAACATGCTTGTGATCCTGATCACTAATAGAACATCCATTCTGATTGCATTTTTCTTTCGATGCTCAGAGTTTCGTAGTAACGCTCAACCACACGACTAACTGTTGATCGCAGGATTTCGAAATGTTTTCCGATGTCCCGATGAGAGCGCTGGTGATTTTCCAGGTGCTTGCTCTAAATCAATTCGCGGCGTTGCAATTCGGGTAACGGCATTTTTTCAAATTTTCGAAAAACTGTCAGCGATAAAAATACAGTGTAAACAGTTCACTCCAAACTACTTCTGCCCAAAATACTGACATATTCCTTCCAGAGCAGTACAAATTGATACAGGAGAACACCAGGGGATTGGTGTGGCTGTTAAACAGCTTACATTTTCCATCTACTACTCATTGATTCTGACTTTTTGGTTGGTTTGCCCTAAAACAATTGGAATGAAGTAAACGTCCCTTATAAGCAAGCCTACCAAATAATATTACTGCACTGAGTATGCCCTGCTGTCCAAAAGGAGCGTTTCCAAGATAAATCATTTGAAAATACTGATTCTAATGAAGCTCGTATGTGACTAAGTAAACTGAGTATTTTCCGAAAACGGGTACATATTTCAGACTCAAGAGTTATTTCTAAAAGGGTGTATGCTTTTTGGTATAGATTTTATTCAAAGCATTGTTGATCAAAAACCTTTGGATGAACAGAAAAATTGAAAATGAATTGAATGAATTATATGAAACTAACAATGCGAAATAAATAAAATAAAATATAATTGAACAAACACCGCAAAAAAACTGAAGTTAAAACGAAACTTTTGAATTTTAAAGCAGCATGTTGGCGGAAAACCTGCATCAACATGAAACCACCAGTTCTGTTGCATTAAAATTGTGATTTCTCGGGAAACTAAAGCAGATAGAAAGCTGGTGTCAAAGAACGAACTGTAGAGCGGTTTAAAACGTTCAATTTGAGCAAAAAAAAAAAAAAACAATAATGTTAGCCACTTTTTCGTACTGTACTTTTGGTCATTTGTTGTGCAATATTATATTTTACATTTGTAAAGACTGTATCTGGTAGAAAATTTCAGTTTTCAATTGAAACCAATAGATTAATGGTTTACATTTATAGTTAGAGCCACTTTAGGAAAAACTATTCAAGAAACTGAGAAGTTGTTTAACTCTGAGTAGCTTAACGTTAGGGCATTCAGCCCCGGAAAACTCCCAGAAAGGAACCACCCACTCTGCATGTAGTCTACACTTCATACTAAGACTGCATTAGAGCGGCTTCTAAATTCGATTGTCGCTCCTTTTCCTTCCACTACAATACTCGTGAGAAAAACTGTGCTCAACATATATTTCATTCATAAAATCAGTACACATCCGTCTCCTTCATTTGTTCTCTATTACTATTCGAACGTTCGTCGGCATAAAAGGTTCCAAAATGTAAAATCGTACTCTATATTTTACAGCTCATTAAATCATTTTCAGTTTCAAAACGGTGCCAAGTGTTGATTTCAGGCCTCTGAACCTCAACCCTATTCCAGAAATACTTATATCGGGAGATGTTTGACCATTTTGGGATTTTTCGTGGCACCAGAAATCGCTATCTTGGATTTGATAGGTTCTCACGTCTTCTGGGTACTATCCCGATTCCCCTTGGAGGCACCATCTTGAATTTTGAAAAATCGTCGGTAGATGCTTCTTGATATCTGGTTCCGAAAATACTAATATTGGGCTTTTCTTCATAAGTCGAAATTCGTCATCTTGGATTAAAAAATGGCGCTTTAATGACCTCTGCTCCAGAAAAACCCATATTGGGTGGTATTTGGCCATTCTACAGTCGTTTGATCGGGAAGTTACAAAACCATAGTCGTAGTCCTACGTCGATGATGCAGTCGTACCTCGAATATTATTCGCTAACTTTTGTTTTGAATCAATCGCTTTTTCAATGATTCATTGTAACTTAAGACCGTTATTGAACTGAATTATTGAAAAAATTGACCCCGGATATTGAATTTTCTTATTCAATATTGCTAATTACATTTTGTCTTGATTACAAATCGTTTCTGATCTAATAACATTTAGGTCACGTAAACATCTGTACATTTAATCTTTTTGACTGATTAATTTCACATTTTCCACATTGCTGACTGTCAGTCAGTTAACAAATAATACCTAACTTTATAGTAATGGTATTTTAACTTTCTGAATTGATTGACAGCCAGGATACACTATTCATACGATGTTATCAGAATCGTATCATTATATTGTCCGAGTAACTGAACCAATAAACCTGTCAAAAGCTTCGTAGCAACTATTAATGTCAATGCCTGCATTGCCATGAATGTAACGTTGCTACGTGTCAATCTATTCATAGGTAGGTACCTGAATATTAACATTATTTCGCTCTCACTGACGTTATTGATGTCAAGCAAAGTACAATACTGACAATACTTTCGAACAATAAATTGAATTCAGAATGTCCGATTATTCAAGAGAATATAAGCTTGATAGTGCCAACATTAGACAAATTAAACAACATTCAAGAAGTAAATTATGCAAACACCTTCATTCGTTGTTCTTTCACTGTAACTTCCTGCAGGACAGTACGTCAAAATCATACGCCTCATCACCGGGCATTATCGCAAAAGCCAATAAAAATCTTATCCTGGCTGGTCACGTTTAATTTATGAATAATTCGCTACGTGAGCTGAATCACAATTAGCTATTACAGCAATCGCGCTGCGTCTGACGGTGGCCGTGGTGGAACAATCTGGCAGTAGCAGGACAGCAGCAAAAAAAACTGAACTAAATTATTCCATTCCGTCTAGCAGTCAAATAGTGAGTCCGCATCGTTAACTGGACCGCCCCGCCACGAATCCTTTAGGTCCGGATGGGGGCGGACCTTGGGACCGACCCCCGCTCAGATTCAGTACGGACTACTGTTCCCTTCTTCACATCCCGTGGATGATGACGGCACGGAAATTCAGTGCCAGTGACCAGTCAGTTGTCCCATTCTGACAGCCTGTTTCAGCAGTAAGAAGTGTGCGGCTGCAAAGTAAATAGTATTTGAAAAATTTGCATAAAAATTAAATTATGAACTCAACTGCACGCTTGTTAAATAAGGTTTCAAAAGGCTACATTTTACATTTTTATTCGATTGTAATAATACGGAGGCAAATTATGCCGCAACGGAATAAAGCTGGAAAGTAGAATTTGACTGAGAGGTAACCGGGATCAAAGAGCAAAGTTGATTCAAAGTATTAGTCAAGGCAAGCGGTTTTTGCTTGTTCATTAGTTGGTGATTACAATGTTCATTCACATAGACTTACTCGACTGCGTAGAAGTAGATCGGTTTAACGGTTGAAAGCATCCATTTCAGCAGTGACTCGTTTTTGCATGGTGCGAAGTAGCACAGCATCTGGGAACGGTTTTCGCATGATAAAAATTGCCACTTGCACTCACAATACAGCGATGTGAAAGGCGGAATAGGCCAAAAGCGTGAAATTGTGCTTGAGCCCGGGCCGCTAGGGGAATTTTGCTGAGCAAAAAAATATGTTATGTGCAAAGTTTTTTTACTCCATACGCTCATTCTATTCAGCGGTGAATCTAATTTATTGCCATGAGGTAAATTTTAAGGTTATCATCTGTGTGCTCACCTCGTAACGGTGGGCTTTGGGAGGCTTTTTTTACGCTGAAAGAATGGTTATGGGTTGATTCTAATGTGTGGGTTTGCGGACGGTGTGACGTCTGGCTTTATTCGAAGAAACGGATGTTTCCAGCTAAGTCGAAGCTAGATTAGATTTTATTATAAAAAAAACAATAATTAAAACAGCTAAAGGCATCGAAAAAATAATTCGAGTTTCACAAGATCACATGTAAAATAAAAAAACATGGCGAAAAAAGCAACTACGCAACTCCACGAGAATAAAGAACTCTCTTTGACAATTCTAGCGTTAGCAGAGCTCGAAGAGATATCAAAATAATTAATAGTGATGAAAGGGTTAAAATTGGAAATATTCTTTAAAAACTCCACTTCGTTCGAATGTAATATTTCTAAGAAAGAGTTTTCAACGTATGTTTCTGACACTAAGGTTACCTATCTGATTGGTCATTGAAGCGAAAGCCGCACAGTAGCCGATTTAATGAATAATCATTATCGTATTATTTAGTATTTGCCTTTCTCCTAGAACGGTATAGCAATCACTGGAAAAACCAAAGGTATAAAAGTGCTCCAAAGTGTCGAATCTCGTATATCAATCAACTGAGTTTGACGAGCTGAGCATTTTCTGTATGTGTGTGTGCGTATGTGTGTGTGTATGTGTGTGTGTGTAACGCTCTCCCAATCTCACTCGATTTTCTCAGAGATGGCTGGACCGATTTTTATAGAATTAATTGCAAATGAGAGGTCTAGTTGCCCCATAAGACCCTATTAAATTTCATTACAATCGGATTTTTAGTTTAGAGGTTATATTCAAAAATGTGAAAATCACGAAACATCATTATCTTAGAAACTACTCAACCGATTTTAACAAAATTGATTTCAAATTTATGAGCTACTTAAAAAACCCTTAACTTTTGAGTTTCATGAAGATTTAACATGTAGTTCAGAAGTTATTTAAAGAAACGTGTTCTGGAGAGTGTTTAATCTCACTCATGTTTCTCGGAGATGGCTGAACCGATTTTCATAAAATTGGTGTCAAATGGAAGGTCTAGTTGTTTCATAAGACACTATTGATTTGTTTTGCAATCGGACTATTACTTTGCCTGTTATGTTTAAAAATGTGAAATCCAGCTATGAAAAGGAACATATTCCGAAGACTACTCAAACTCACTCACTATTCTCAGAGATGGCTGAACCGATTTCCACGAAATTAATGTCAAATGAAAGGTCTAGCTGCCTCATAACACCCTATTGAATTTCAATGTAATCGGACTGTAACTTCGTCTGTAAAGTACCAGAATCTGAAAATCACGAAACTTCATTATCTCAGAAAGTACACAACCGATTTGATCAATATTGGTATCAAATGAACAGGCTAGTTAAAGGTTAATTGATGAATTTGATATTGATAAAACACGTGGTTCAAAAATTGTGAAAAGAAACATGTTCCGGTGACTTTTCAAATTCACTCGTTTTCCCGAAAATTGCTGGACTAAATTCAACAATCGAGTGTCAAATGAAAAGTTTGGCTTTCCTATAGGTTCCTATTTTATTTGACTATAATCGTATTTTTATTCCAACCGTTATGTATTAAATTTTAAAAACAACGGAGGTCTATCATCTCAAAGATCACACGACTTATTTGAACATATCTAGTGTCATTTGAACAGGTTGTCTCTCAAACTCACAAGTAAGAAATTTCATAGCAATTTGACATGTGGTTCAAAAGTTATGAAAAGAAACGAAATTCAAAGACTATTTAAAACTGTAACTGCTTTGATCAAAACATATGGCCTCAACAAAATTCAAATTTGGTATTGTGCTATTCGTACGTTCCCGGTACTGCTCGTGATTGAAGTGTACGAAACTCAAAGTCATTTCTTTTAATTCGCTATTTCTTCAGTACGAATATTTTACTCCAAAATAATAATTTTTTTAACTTTTTGCCTTTCTCCTAAAAAGGAATAGCAATCACTTGCAAAACCGAAGATATGAAAGTACTCCAAAGGGCCGAATGGCATATATCACTTGACTCAGTTCGACGAGCTGAGCATTTTCTGTATGTGTGTGTTTGTGTGTGTGTGTGTGTGTGTGTGTGTGTGTGTGTGTGTGTGTATGTGCCGATTTTTATTTTCACTCACTTTTCTCAGAGATGGCTGGACCGATTTTAATGAAATTATATGCAAATGAAAGTTCTAGTTGCCATTCTAATTGGATTTTTATTTTAGAGGTTTTGTTTAAAATGTAAAAATCACGAAACATCAATTTCTCAGGAAACACACAACCGATTTCAATAAAATTGGTATCAAATGAAAGGGCTATTTTAAAAACTCTTAACTTTTGAGTTTAATCTAAATTGCAAGTTATGAAAAGAAACGTTTTCTGAAGACTGTTTTTTTTTTATTCTCGCTTATTTTCCGTCGGTCTATTTCCGCCACTGTTGTGGCCAATCACCGACGCCCAGGGAGGCGACTCCACACCCAGGACCCTAACTCACGACCCGTTTATTAACGGACCGGCGCCAACGGCTTTACTTCCTCATGCGATGGAAGGCGTGGATCACGCCACCTCACAACCATCAACACCTATGTCGGCGGTGGGATTCGAACCCAGGCGTCGAGCGTGGTTGGCGGAGACGTTACCAACCACACTAGGCCCCCGCTTCTGAAGACTGTTTAATCTCACTAATGTTTCTCAGAGATGGCTGGACCGATTTCCACAAAATCAGTGTCATATGAAAGGTCTAGTTACCCCATAAGATCCTATTGATTTTTTTGCAATCGGACTATTACTTTGCCTGTTATGTTTAAAAATGTGGAATCTAGCTATGAAAAGAAACATATTCCGAAGAATACATAAACTCACTCACTTTCCTCAGAGATGGCTGAACCGATTTTCACGAAATAAGTGTCAAATGAAAGGTCTAGCTGATTCAAAATTCCCTATTGCATTTTACTGTAATCGAACTGTGACTTCGTCTGTAATGTACCGAATAGTGAAAATCACGAAACTTCATTATCTCAGAAAGTACACAACCGATTTGATCAATAGTATTATCAGATGAACGGGCTAGTTAAGGGTTAACTGATGAATTATGATTTAACACGTGGTTTAAAAGTTTGGCTGCCCTATACGTTCCCACTTCATTTGATTATAATCGAACTAAGCAACCGTTATGTATGTAAATTGCTAATAAAACAACGAAAGTCTATTATCTCAAAGATTACACGTCTTACAAATAACAAACTTCATAGCAATTTGATATGTGGTTCAAAAGTTATGGAAAGAAAAGAAATTCAAAGGCTATTTTAAACTATACCTGCTTTGACCAATATATGTGGCCTCAATATTATTTAAATGTGGTATCGTACATTTGAAAGTTCCCGGTATCGCTCGTGATTGAACTGTTCGAAATTAAGAGTCATTTTTTTTATTTCGCTATTTCTTGAGCATTTACATTACGTCAAATTTCATATTTTATACTTCAATTACAACATCATTATTTTAAAACCCAAAAAGTGAATACACATTTATTGGATTGAAGAGTTCATGTAAATCTATTTTCACAAATAATAAGTTTGAATGAGAAAGGCTGGGTCTGACCGCTAGGTGGATTAATTTAGGTTTTTTGCCTTCATCATCAAGTAGTTCTTAGAGTTATCACCTTAGATTTTCTATAGTTCAGTCAATTGTATCGTCTATATTTTCCACTTCTGTTCAAGCCCGCCATGGTAATTTTGGGATAGCTCCAAACGGCCGAAACACAAACGGCCGAATCTCAAACGGCCGAATTATATCAATACTATCGAAAGGCCGAAATTTCGATCAGCCGAATCACGAAAGGCCTAATTTTATTTTTATTTCACTTTTTTTTGTAACAGCTTGAATAATAATGTTGAATAATTTTTAAGCAATATCAAAAAATGGATAAAAAATTGAAACTAGCCTTAAATGTGTAAAATAACTAGTTCTTTCGTTGAACATTCTGTTTGGAAATGATATCAATGCGGCTCTGCCGCATAATCGAGGACAAGGAACCAAGGCGGCCTTAAGCCGCCGCGGTGTCCGACGGCCGAGTCGACCGCCGACCCGCCGTCGGAAGCGGCAGCCTCTCGCATGCAAACAACTGATCTACTGGATTGCCCGGATTACTGAAGCATAAGGGCAATCCCCTAGTTTACGTCCGAACGAGCGGTAGCGAGTAAGGACAGCATGCGCCCTGGACGATCGAGTTGGCCGAAGGCCACGAGTGTGTTGCATTAAATTTTTAACAAAATCAATTTTCAATTTTTTTTTCATTCTATGAAACAATAAGGAAACGGAAACAAATAACAAGGAAACAAAATAAATCTTTTCGAAACCATCTTTGTATAAATTCTCAGAATTTTTCGCATGGGTGGTAACACTTTATCGAATCGAATAGCCAAAATTCTCCTCAAGCATTACGTATTTTATAAACGTTTTCTTACAAAATTTCAGCTCATATTTAAAATAAAGAAAAAAAATTCCTGCTGTAAATAATCGAACCGAAAATGATGTATAATCGAGTCCATATATCTTCGAGTCTATACATAATAGGGTGGGGAATCGTTATATGGAAAAACCGAAACTTGATAGCAGAAAGCCAGAACCAAGTTTTTTTTTGTTTTAGGCCGTTACAAATTTTATTTTTATTTTAGGTCACCCCCCCCCCCTCTCCCCCCTCCTCCAAAAATCTTGAATATTGGAAGGGGGAGAAAAAAAAAGCTCAAACCGTTTTGTTCATTTTATTGGTTTTCCGATAGCATAAATGCTTTACTTAGCAACAAACAAGTCCAGTGACAGCGAGAGTGTCGTCAAAAGGCAAGCGAAATAAATAATAATAATAATAATTAAGTGTTATTTTACAACATTTATTTGAGTGCAAGTTACAAACGTCATAACTTGCACACAAACTTTGATCAAAGATATTTTTTTTTTTTCGTCTCGGTGTTATTTAGTTTTTGCCACCCCCTTTTCTAACTTTGATAACCTTGGACATGAAAAGAATTCGAAATTTGTATCAGCCTTATTTGGGGTTCCAAACAATCCTAAATTAATCGGAAGTCGATTGGTTTTGTCTCCGCTTGGCGCATTGCATTTCAAATTTATATGGAGATTTGTATGGAAAAACCAACTTTTAAGCATTTTCCATTCTAAAGAGCTCAAAATGGCTCAAACCATAGGTTTCATTACTTCAAATGGTAGATTTTTTGATGCCTAACAACTTGGACTGCCCACACTGACAGTGTACCGGCGTCAGTCAGATTTCCATCAGAAGTAACCTCTGAAACTCGTTGTAGATTCTTTCTACGCCTAGAATATTGACCTAAATTTGTTTGCTTGATCCAGCTGAGTGTACAAATTCGTAACGACAGGTTACTTCTGATGGGAATCCAACATTGGTAATGTTGGCAGAAAACGAGATTTTCTGCATTTAAATCGACATACTCCACTTTGACTAGCTATAGCTCTTCAGTGTCCTCTGCAAAGTTGTTGGGAATCAAAAATACTGTACTTCAACATAACGTAGTGCATTATTAGAGTATTATTGAGCTCTCTAGAAAGGTCAATGCTAAAAAGTAGGTTTTCCCATATAAATTTTCATACAAATTTGAAATGCAATGCGCCAAGCGGAGACAAAACCAATCGACTTCAGGTAAGTTTAGGGTTTTTGGGCCCCCAAAAGGAACCAAAAAAACTTGGTTCTGGAAATTCGATCACTTTCCCCACCCTAATATATAATCGATTCTGACCTATAAATAAGTACAGTGACGTTTCGATTATACCAAGATCAACTTTTTATTTATTTCATGTTATTTTCGTGTGTATGTGCTAATATATGTTCATATGTGTGTGAATGTGAAGTTTTCAATGTTTGGTATAGTTGTGCTGTTGGCTACCTAAAATTTGTTACTTAGAGTGAAAAACAAAATGCACCAGAAATTATAAAAATCGTATAAATCTATTTTAACAAATAATAAGTTCAATAAAAGAGGCTGAGTTTCACCGCTAGGTGGATAATTTCGGGTTACATTTGAATCTTCATTAATTACCAATGATTTTTCGGCCTTTCGAATGATTCGGCCTTTTGTGTTTCGGCCGTTTGATACATTCGGCCGTTTGTTATTTCGACCGTTTGAAATTCGGCTGTTTGTGATTCGGCCGTTCGTGTTTCGGCCGTTTGTAGGTTAACCGGTAATTTTTATGCCTTCGTGCTAGCAAGTAGCTTGGACGTGACCGCGGTAGACTCAGACAATGTGAAACTGATTCCCGGCGGGTGAAGCCGTATGGCATCACCTGACATTTAAAACTTGACTGAAGCTTAACGATTATACTTGCAGTTTTGAACGACGAAACTATTTAATAAGGTTAGAGAACAGATAAATCTACGATATGCAATACACTTTGTGTCAATTGTGCATGTAATTGCTGAGTAATACGGTCATTTTTCGAGGTAAATGGGTTAAGGGACCTTCACACCCTAACAGCTATAAACATGTTATGTATGGTATTCTATTAATTATTTGCTTGATTGAACATTTTTTCAATATTAGTGAAATGATTTAAAGTAATCACGATAAAAAATAGACTGCTAATCTCCTATATAATTACCTTAGCTTAGTTTCGCTCAGTTTGATTGTCTGCACATATTAACCCTCTAGTGCCCAAAGTCACCTTTAGACGGCCTTTTGTATAATTAATATCATACCACAATAGATCAAACAATGGTCGCAGTGGTTCAGTCTTCTACAAGGGAAAAATAATTACTATCAATCTCTAATGAATACTTGAAAAATGTTCATAGAGTTTTGTAGTGATTCTACCGAAGCCCGTCTGAAGGTGGGCTTGGGCACTAGAGGGTTAATGGTTGCCTACGTAATCCGAATCAAATAAATTGCACATTGAATCAACTGAATAAGGCTAACAGTAACCGACCTTTTTTATTGCACAAGTTTTGGAGACTCAATATTTGAAAATATAAAGTAAGGCACTCCGGTCACGTCCTTGCAATTAGGGGACATACTTAAATGACGTAGCATTTTGTTCATGATTTTCAAAACCCCCTCCCCCCTTGTAGCATTTGGTCACTAAACTTTAATCCCCCCTCTCTGAAAAAACGTAGCTTTCGGTTAACCCCCCCTCCCTACCGGTTCTGGGAAAACGTACGAAAATTAAAGTGGTAACATAGATACAAAAAAAAAATCACCATGTCTAATTCAATTCATATATCACTCATACACTTGTATCATATCACATGATGTTAACTTCGCTCTGGATTAATGTGTTTTGGTACGAGAAGAAAAGATGTTTATAAAACTTCGCGTGATCTGTTTTTGTATAAAACACAGGAAATGTTCCGAAATTTGCAAAAAAACCAATTCCTGCACTTACCAGCTTTGATAAGAAACGAGTATCTTGTAATTTTCATTATTAAAAGCCACAAAGAAACAAAGATTTGTGTTTTCAAAACAGGTTGTGTGTTTGGAAATCCAAGCGATTGTTTATGTAGCGCTTTCAGAAGATTTCAGAATGCCACAGATGAAACAGACAGCTCTCGCTGTAAAACTTTGTGTATTGTTTTAGGGTATTTTTAGTATACATTTTTCCTGTAAAAAAAAATCGGTCTTTCAAAATAAATGCTACGTCTGTTAATCCAATACACCCCTTCCCCCTTGTCCCAGCTTGTCACAAAACGGTGATATCCCCCCTCCCCTCATGAATGCTACGTCATTTAAGTATGGTTCCTTAGGTGAAGAAAGGGAAGGACCTTGGACGTGATGAATAATGCGATCATGCATACAGGGTGTCACAGTAGAAGTGATACACTTTATTTATGCTATAAGAATGAAACAAATGAATCTTTCTTCTTTGTTTTTCACTGACTTGGTACAGTTTTAAAGTTTCAGTAGAAATAGTTCAGTTCAAATCTATCGCCTTTGATTACGGCTCTCACACAGTTTTTGAAATTATCGCAAGGGGCCACCCACATTCCATGTGGACAGATTTTTAACGATTTTGAACCTCCCCCCCCCTTCCGGGGACAACTGCCCACATATATTCTAAAAATTTGTATAGACCGTGAACATTACACATACCAACCCCCCGCCCACCAAAGCTGTCTACGTAGAATGTGGATGGCCCCTAGCTACACACGCACGACATTGATTGGTCAAAGCTAAAGCCATAAGTTTCACTTCACCCAGCTGTCTCCAAATGCTGAAGTCCAAAAGAAGTTCAATAGATCGGGCCTTTCAGAGGTGCTGATAAAATACGGTTAATTTTCCTTGCATCACTTCTGAACAACTAATTCGTTATGTGCTGGCGTTGAGTCGTATCGAAAGCACAAACTTTCATTTCCCTATGATTTTTTGGCACAAGGCTTTGATGACGTGTTGTATATAATACCGTTTGTTGATTTTTACACCGCTGTCGACGACTAGCTGTGGCAACTATCCATTGTTGGGATATTGCTCCCCAAACCATCACAGCTGAAGCGTTCTGGAATGGTTCCACTTCTCTTTTATCAAGTGGATCCCAAAGACATGCTCCATATACACGATCATTTTGCATGTTCAAAGCAGCCTTTAACTTTTCATTTGAAAAAAAAAAAAATGCTGTAATCAGCGTGCATCTTCGATAGCAGTCGAGATCTTGCAACCCAGTTGGCATTATTTTTGCGGGATAATTCGTAAATCTTCCGTTTCTTGAATGCTCCGTAACCAGGGTCTTTTTTTGATAATTTTACGCATATTGTTATGACTAATGAACACTTCACGCGCCATTTGCGTCAGCTGAGCTGACTGAGCTGGTTTTCCCATGACCCGCATTGATGACCGTTGCAGTCCGCACACTCCGTTTTTACCCGGTTTATGCTTGAGGATAACCGTGTCAGTTTCCTTAAAATCGTTTGATGGTCCTGTACATAAATAATCTGCTCCAAATCAGATGTGATCTTGATTACAGTATGAGATGAACGCTTGATTTGCTCTCTACATGAATCTATGATAATTTTCGTCTGAAAAAAAGTGAAATACTGTGTTTATCTATTACAAGTGAACTACAATTATGTGTCGCAATCAAAACAAACACAACTGGCTAACAAGATAGAGCAGAGTTTGCATCGGGAGGCACTCAATTGTGTGTTTCACTCTCATGGTGACACCCTGTATAATTCCTACCTGTCTCTATCTAGGTAATATCGGGTTCAGCCTGTTGGTTAGATAAAAACAATAACCTTGTTTATATTTGGTGCCGGCTTAGACCAACAGTGATGATGCTGTTGGGAGCGTACAGAAGCTTGTTTTGTATATTTCACTAGAGCAGAAAAGTGATCAATTTCCTGATTTGAGAGCGATTCAAACTAACAGACAATGGTATGCTATTGGAGCCACGCACAGGTTTTTTGGTCGCTTTGCTTCGAATATTTCAAAAAAATCCCCGCAGGAATTCCGAAAGGTTCTATTCTGGGCCCGGTGTTGTGGAATGTCATGTATGAAAAGCGAAGCCTTGGTGCTATATTCCGATTCGGAACTTGACCCTCTGTATGTTATACACACACTTCGCAACCAACTGTTTAGTGTACAGTTACGATCCTACTGACAATAACAGTCTCTCCCGGGTCGAGACTCTAACCTACGACGACTGGCTTGTGAGGCCAGCATCGTACCTCGAGACTATCTGGGAGACCATCTGGGAGTCATGTATGACGGTGTGTTGAAACTCAAGTTTCCTGTAGGAGTTGTGATCATCGGCTTTGCGCTAGAGATCATCGACGAGTCGATAGAGGAGGTCCAGTTGAAGGCTGCGCACTGTATACGCTAGGTCGAAGATTGGATACGTTCCAGGAAACTTAGACTAGCGCATCATAAGACGAAGGTCACGGTTGTGAACAATCGTAAATCGGAGCAACAGACGGTGGTCAGAGTTGGAGACTGCACCATCACCTTGAAGCAATCTCTGAATCTCTTGGGCGTTGTGGTTGACGACAAGCTCACGTTTGGGAGTCCCGTCGACTATGCCAGTAGGAGGGCCTCATAGGCTATTGCAGCACAATCTCGTTTGATGTTAAATAGCTCAGCGGTGTATGGCAGCAAGCGAAAACTTCTTGTCAGCGTGGTGCTGTCCATACTCAGGTAAGCTGGGATAGTGTGGTCTAAAGCTCTAGGTACTGAAAGTTACCGAGGTAAGCTGGGAAGGACCTACAAGCTCATGTCCCTGAGGGTTGCAAATGCGTACCATACAGTGTCATACGACGCCATCTGTGCCTTGTCTAGCATTATGCCTATCAGCATCGCCATTAAGGAGGCCAGAGAATGCTTTGACCAAAGTGACACAAGGGGCAGACGAGGAACCAGAAGGTCATTCTCGATGTCCCGATGTAAGGTGGACGCACCGACTTATTCAGGAGGTATCCGATTCAACCAACGTGACAACCGGAGGTAAGCGGTCGAGTTGGGAGGCCATGGTGGTGAAGTGAATTTTCATCTTACATAGATTCTGTCAGGTCATGATTCTTCAGGGAATATCTGCGCAGGTTCGGACATGCTGTATACTCTATGTGTCCCGAGTGCGTGGGGGTGGAATTACTGAGCACGCCGTCTTCGCATGCCCACGTTTTGTACGTGTGAAGAAGCGACATGATGGCAGTGAGCGGGCCAGGCACTACTCTGGGTAACCTAGTCGACGACCCGGACATCTGGAGCATGGTAGGTGCAGCCGCCTTTCAGATTTCCCTGAAGCTGCAACGTGTGTGGCGGGTAAACCCGGCCAGTGGTAGGAGGTTATAAGAAAAGAGAGGGTGCACTAAGCACAAAAGTCACTCCTCGACGTAATACTTAACCGTCGTCCCAAGAAGATCAGGGCTAGCGACGGGAGGGGTTTTAGTGGGTCCGGAAAAGGCCGAGTAAGTCTCTGGGGGAATGTATATACTCCAGCATCACTCTCTTAGTTTTATCCCTGCACCCTGATTTAAGATGCAGATTTCCCTGCCACCTTTCAGGGAAAAAAAGGAACTGGTGTGTGTAATATACAAAACATTATACAACACGACGGGCATCCGATCTAACCGATACACCATGAGGTGGTTGTTGGGGCCACGCACAGCTGCCTAGTAAACATCGAAAGTGTATTAAATTCTATGACTTGAACCCGATTTAAGCCAACTGTATACGTGTGCATCGTTTATATCATACAATAAACAAATTTCCAAACTGACATGTGGACAAATATATGGATATGAATGATACCAACGTGATTATTTATTTTGTAACATTAAAGCTATGTGTACATTGCTACTATTCATGCATTTCCTGTTATTTAAAGAGTGTTTTTCGTGCAAACATATAAATTGAAAATAAACTAGATTTTGAGCGATTTACACGATACAAAACAACAGATGAGTTCTTAAGGCACAGAAATATTATTACAACAAGTTTCATTATTATTTTTTGCATTTTTTCCTCAAAGGCATTGTTGAGCAGCCGCTGAGACAGACTGCAGATAAGCAGCGAAAGATAGGGTCGGGCGGCTGTTTAAGCGAGTTTTTTTTGTTTTTTTCTCTTTTTACGGTGTCGGTTGTAAATTTGGGCCTGCGGTTTTGTTTTTCTTGTCAAACATGGATGAAGAAGTAACGGACTCCTACGATGCCGGAGACGAAATCTCGATCGATTCGCCGTACAATCTATCTATCGGACAAAGTTATACTCGGAAGGATATCCTGGCCCTTGGGTTGTCTTTCTTCGGCCCAAATCAAACGCATCTAACGCAATGCGGATTTGTAAGGATCTGGCAAAGTTTTCAGTCGTAACTGAAATCGCCAGAGTTTGCACCAATGCTTCTCTCAGAAATATTCTCAGCGTTCATACTGCATCGGGTTCGAACCGTATTTGCACCGTGTTCTTGCTGAGAAATTTAATGTGTGAACGTGAAAGATGGTCTTCGGTAGTTTTTTCATGTCGCAGCCGCACTTCGCACGAAATATGTCACTGCTACAAATACACATAATCTACGCGAGTGTTTGCCGTGCACTATCCGGGAAACACAAAAATCGTCAGCAACGACGTTCTTTCTCTCGCTCGGCGTGTGCAACGTTCCATAGACAAAAATCAAAAAAGTTTATTCCCTGAGCAAAATCATTTCAAATGACCTGGAAATAAGCGAAAATTTAATCGACCATTTTTGATCTGAATGAAACTTTGCACATGTATTTGGCTTAGCAAGCTGAGCATTTTTCACAGATAGAGAGATTTTTTACACCCATGAGTTACATTCTGTAAGGGCGTATGCCTTTTGGCATAGGTTTTATTCCAAGCGTTGTAGCCCAGAAATCGTTGGTATAGAAAAACTGTCTGAGAATGAGTTGTAGGGAATTAAAAATGCATCATAAAAAATATACACTGTACAAAAAAAGGAATTTTTTGACCGAAAAAAAATTAAAAACAAACATTAAATTTCAATCAAAAAAAAGTGTTCAATTTTTTTTTATTTTTTTTTAAAGAAACTTGACGTTAATACGCAACTTTAAAAAAAATGTTCAGGATGGAGAAATGAAAAATAATTTTTTATGGTAGATTAATTTTTTATAAAAAATCTAATTTAAACAGTTTTCAAAATATTTGTATTCTGATGATTTTAAAAGATGCAGAGAGATATTTTAAATCAAAAAGCACTTGGTAGTTAACATTCTTTAGGCATCGGTTTTTGAGTTATTTCTAATATAAGCTCGAAAAATTACAATTATTTAGGAAAATACAGGTTTTTCTTAATTTGTCCGTGGTTCTCCAGCGAAAACCGTACGTCCATTGGAAGGCTTGATCAAAAGTATACAATTCATTCTTTGACAAGTTTGACAAGAAGAATTGGGCGAACGGTTCTCAAAAAGAGTTAAAATGTTTCATCTATGCCAATGATGTAAATAAGCATTTTTATCAGGTAACCCCTTGCCACATCCATCCAAAAATTAGCAGGTTTGACATGACTACCGGAACTCAGGAATATTTCCTACATCAGGTGACCTAGACCACATTTGTGGTCAGAAAATGTAACCTTCAAAGTTTTCCAGTTCAATGGTGTTCGAATTACTTAGAGCGAATACCATTTGGCAAAGCTACCACGGTGCTCCCACAGACCGTTATTATTAAAAAATACACCAATAGATCTGAGTACACCATTCGATTCGTTATGACGTCCAGAAAATCTGGTCAAAATTTGAAAATCATCGTACGGTGCATTTTTGAGTAATGCCCTCTTGAAGGTCGTAAAGTATAAAACGGGGATATAAAAATAACGAAAAACTTGTTGTTTTCAATCACCATTTTATGAAATAACTCCCGAAATAGTTTCTACACATTCCAAGTATTATATTTCAAGACATTAGCAATTGGTGAAAAGATTTATTTGAAAATCCCTCAGTGTACAGTGGTCTGAACTCGAAAAATCGTGATCGCTTTAGATTTGACTGTGAAAAATTGATTTCCTGTACTCAATGTCTTCAGCAAAATTGTTTCATGGAACAAGGCCTTACTTTTGGAGTTTTTGGTTTTTCGATCAATCCACCTAACAGTTAGGAAAAAAAATATTTTGAAGTGGAATACTTCTCTAGGAAGTTTGGCTACATAGGGATGTGAAATGAAAATCTAATACCGAAAAAAGTGAAAAATATGTCCAATTTCAAATACTAATAAATCGGTTAGTATTCGATGGATTTCCTTCGTTCTTGCAGTAATAGATTGGAAAATCTTCTAAGATTCTTCCCAAAGTAAGATAATTGTAATTTTATTATTCACACTATTGTACTATTGAAAATAGTCAAGCCTTGTCAAAACGAAAAATTCGACCTCTGATTGGTCGTTATATGATTGCTTCCCAAGCACGGTCGACAGAATCATATACCTTGCAATTTAAAACATGCTATTTGGCCTATATAAGAGCCTGTTTCAGCCGAAGCCGCTCATAATAGTTCTAGACAGCGACAACAGCAGTCGTCCTTCCTTAGCAGCAGTACCAGCAGTGCAGTGGATACCAGCGATGGCGGATAGCGGCCAAAGCTGCGGCGTAGCAATGGATAGCGCACTAGTTGTAGCGAACTCCAGCAATGATAGCAGCTGGACCAGCTAATGCCACAACTGTGGCATGGCTATAGATAGCAAACTAGTTGCAGCGGATCACAGCATCGATAGCGGCTGATGCAGTGAGGCACTTTAGTGAAATGCAGTCACTGTGCGATAGTGGGCACTATTTTTTTCCGTGTTGGGTATTTTATCACTGCGACCAATTTTTTTATCTTTTGTGACATATGCCCTTTTTAATTTTGCTAAGTCAGGATAACGTACCACTATTGGAAGTGGCCGTCATGATATGACCAATAGCATTAGTCCAGTATTACACTTCGCATGAAGCGAATAACCGTACTGGGAGTTGTTCTCCAGATTTCAGAGGGTTCTAACAGCCCCCTATTGAAGAACTTATGTCTTTTATTAATATTTGCCGGACATCGGCTCAACAGGTGTTCCGAGTCTTCTTTTTCCATGCCACATAAGCGACACGTATCATCTTGAAGTTTTTTCATAAGCTTCAAGTGATAACGGCTCGGACAATGCCCTGTTATTGGACCAGTATATGTGCTTAGATCTTTCTTGGAAAGCTCCAGTATTTTGCGAGTCATAGGACCGTTCGGTGTTATAAACCTCTTTGACTACCTACCAATGGAAGTATTTTTCCAGTTGGACTCCACCTTCGAAATTTCCCATGCTTTCAGCTCCATTTTAAGTGAAGAAGCGGATAAGCCACAGAAAGGTTCTGGTCCTATGTATTGATGAGACGATCCAAGTCTTGCAAGTTCATCGGCTTTTTCGTTCCCATCGATTCCACAGTGACCAGGAACCCAATATAAATTTACTTGATTATTGCAACCCAGTGTTTGAAGTGATTGAGAACACTCCCAAACAAGTTTTGATGTGCATGTTGCAGACTTCAGAGCATTTAAAGCTGCTTGACTGTCGGACATGATGCAAATGTTTGAGTGTCTGTATTTCCTGCGTAGGCATATAACAGAACATTCTAGTATAGCTTGGACTTCGGCTTGGAAAACGGTTGGCCATCGACCCATCGCAATTGATAGATCTACTCCTGGGCCTGTTACTCCTGCTCCCACTCGATCGTTTATTTTTGAACCATCTGTGTAAAAAACAATTGATCCCGGACGGAGATCGGGACCCCCGCGTTCCCAAACATCGCGCTCAGGTTTAACTATTTGATATCTTCTTTCAAAGTTGTATCTTTTCTCCTGTTACTAGGGGATTGATACGAATAGTTTTTAGAATATTTAGATGACCTGTTAGGTCACCTTCAAAGAGTTTTAAGATTTTTTTAATCCTTAAAGCACTCTTCTCTGCTTCTAATTGTATAAACTGATGCAGTGGAAGCATAAAGAGTAAAGCTTCCAATGCAATGGTGTACTTCTCATTGCACCCGTTATTGAGAGAGCAGCTAGCCGTTGAAGTTTTTCCAACTTATCTTGAGCACCTCTTTCTTTTGTTTTTGGCCACCAGACCAGTGAAGCGTAGGTAATTCTGGGTCTCACAATAGCCGAATAAATCCAATGGATCATTTTCCCCATTGTTTACCAAAAGTCCCCATTGTTTACCAAAAGTTTTATTACATATCCTTAGAGTATTTGTGGCTTTGCCTATAACTTGCTCTAGATGTGTATTCCAGTTAAGTTTTTTGTCAAGGGGTACCCCGAGATATTTGACGTTGTCTGAGAGTTTCAAGAGCTCACCCTTCAAGCTTATATTATTTAGCATAACTTTTCTCCTTCGTGTAAATGGAACGATAGTAGTTTTTGAAGGATTTACATATAGACCTATCGCACCACGAGGAAACAATGTTTAGGGCAGTTTGCATTCGGTTAGCGATGATATCGTCATACTTGCCGCGAACAATTATGACTATATCATCAGCGAACCCAACTATTTCAAACCCTTCATCTATCATTTTTTTAAGAAGATCATCAACTGTTAACGACCACAATAGAGGAGTTATCACTCCCCCTTGCGGGCATCCTTTTATTGCTTTTACACTTATGTACGAGCTTCCAAGGTTTGCTGATATTTCTCTTTTTGATAACATCTCGGTGATCCAATGAATAATGCAATTGTCGAAACCACGTTTCTTCATTGCAGCCGTCATTGAGTCATGAGATGAATTATCAAAGTATCTCTTCTATATCAAGGAAATTTTTTTCGCTGCAAAAGATTTTTCTAGTTTTGTAACAATAGTATGAAGTGTTGTTACGGACGATTTATCCTCCTGATATGCAAATTGATATTTGCTGAGAGGGGATTTAGAAAAATATGATGACTTGATGTGTTCACCGATTATTTTTTCCATTTTTTTGAGAAGGACTGACGATAAGCTTATAGGCCCAAATGATTTTGGTGATGTTTTGTTCCTTTTATTGACCTTGGGGATGAAAATAACCCGTACTTGTCGCCACGCTTTCGGAACATAACCTAGAATTAGGCTTGACTTGAAGAGTTGTGTTAGAATAGGTATTAAAACTGCTTTACCCCTCTGTAGTAGTACTGGATAAATCCCGTCCCTACCAGGTGACTTGGAGGGCTCAAAGGAGTCTATTGCCCATTCAACTCTACTTTCAGTAAAAATTTTGTTGGCCAACGTAATTGTATCATCCCTGGTTCTATCCAGCCCAGTCGTCATATTCACTATTTCGTGAATTACCGTCCTAGTTTCAGGAATTCCAGTTCTCGATGCAGATGTACTTTGGTCTACACGTGAGTCAATAATGGACCCGGGAAAGTGTGTTCTCATCATTAGCTCCAATGTTTCGTTAGTAGAGCTAGTATAAGAACCATCTTCTTTCTTTAAAGTACCTAGTTCATTTGAATGATTTTTTGCAAGGACTCTTTGCAGCCTGGCGGCTGCTGGAGTATTTTCGATGTTTTCACATGTATGCCTCCAATGTGTCCTCTCTGATCTTCGAATTTCCTTGTTATAGGCGGTGAGGGATTGTTTATATTCATCCCACTGTTGAGTTCGTTTAGCCCGGTTGAACAATTTCCGGGTTTTTTTCCGAAGTTTTTGTAAGGATTGATTCCACCAAGGTTCCTCTCTGTTTGTAGAACGTATCTTTGTAGGACAGCAATCTAAGTATGATTGTTGGATTAAATTTGAAAGATGTTTTGAGTTTATGGGCGTTAGTGGGCAATAGTAAATGCATTCAATGAAAAGTTCACTCATTTTGACAACACGTGAGCCGTCAAGTTTTGAGTGTTAAATCAGCTTTTCACTGTTGCTTTTATCACAAGAAATATTTTATTCACACTGTTAGTGATAACGCAAAGATGTGATCGGCATCTTATCCGATACTAAAATGAACAACAAATGGTCCTTTTCAGGATGAAATAAAACCTTGATTGAAAAGTTAGTATTTTCTAAAGAGTTAATTAACATTTTTAAATTTGTTGAAGTTATAAATTTTACTTCATCTCCGTGTTTCAGAACGTACTGAATTATCTTTTCCTTCAGTCATGAGTACGACATCCGAAAAGCAGCAACTTACTAGTGCAAAATTCGATTGATCTGATTAGTCAACGAATATTTACTAGAAAAACCTAAATTAATCCACCTAGCGGTCAGACCTAGCCTTTCTCATTCAAACTTATTATTTGTAAAAATAGATTTACATGAACGCTTCAATCCAATAAATGTGTATTCACTTTTCGGGTTCTAAAATAATGAAGTTGTAATTTAAGTATAGAATATGAAATTTTGACGTAATGTACATAACGGTTGCTTAGTTCGATTATAATCAAATGAAATGGGAACGTATAGGGCAGCCAAACTTTGAAATCACGTGTTAAATAATAATTCATTAGTTAACCCTTAACTAGCCCGTTCATCTGATAAAAATATTGATCAAATCGGTTGTGTACTTTCTGAGATAATGAAGTTTCGTGATTTTCACAGTTCGGTACATTACAGACGAAGTTACAGTTCGATTACAGTAAAATTCAATAAGGTGTTATGAGTCAGCTAGACCTTTCATTTGACACTAATTTCGTGAAAATCGGTTCAGCTAACTCTGAGAAAAATGAGTGAGTTTATGTATTCTTCGGAATATGTTTCTTTTCATAGCTAGATTTCACATTTTTAAACATAACAGGCAAAGTTATAGTCCGATTGCAAAAAAATAAATAGGGTCCGAAATTATTGAGTAACTAGACCTTTCATATGACACTGGTTTTGTGGAAATCGGTCCAGCTATCTCTGAGAAACATGAGTGAAATTAAACAGTCTTCAGAAGACGTTTCTTGTCATAACTTTTGAACCACATATTCAATCTAACGTGTGAGGAAAAAAATCCGAACAACTTTTAAATTGGTCTACGATTGCGAAGTGCTGCACAAATCGAAAAAACCTTTTCCACAAAATGAAGATCCACTTTCATATAACTGGTAACACGACTAGTCGATTCTGTTAAGTAACGCTTAGATGAGAAAAAGGCGTGGTCGAAAGAAGATCGTCGTAAATTGATTTGCAATTTTTGTGAGCGAAATGAAGAAAAATCTATAAGTGGAATGTTCTACTATTTTCAAGATCTTGGATATAGAAAAAAACATTTATATACATTATTGACAAACTCTTCGAGAATGGAAACAGCTTCAAAAAAAATCTGGTTCCGGACGAAAATTCACTTTGCAAGAAAGCAAAGTTCGAGCGAAATTAAGGGTGGAAACGCCTGGTTGGTGCGCGTAATCATATCGTGAGTTGGGCAATAAATAACCGATTGATTGAAAAGCGATGAACTAGTATCTGCATAAAATGGGTTTAAAACTATAAATATAAATACCATAAAAATGACAAAGTAGTGTTTTGGCCAGTCCTTGCATTGTCAAACTATGCTAATGCAACTTTAGCGGATTTGCGGCAAGGTAATATCGGGTTTATTCCGAAAGAAAACAATCCTCAAAATGCGCCACTGCTGCAGTCTATTGAAATTTTCCGAGCAAATTTGAAACGAATGGTCTCCCATAAAGGTTACATAGCAAACAACGTCGATGTTTGAGAGCAAAATCAAGACGGAGCTCAAAACAATTAAAACATCCGGAATTCAGGAAGCTATAAAGCAAATACCCCAAAGTATCAGGAAATCAGCGCGATGTGGAGCTGAGTTTTTCCTATGAGGTCTGTGAATGAGTTACATTACTTGAATAAACAAACAAGTATAGAAAAATAAGTTGCGCAAGATTTAAATTTGGAATTGAAAGTTTGTTCGGATTTTTTTCCTCATACGTTATGTAAAATTCAAAAGTCGAGGGTTTTTAAGATAGCCCCATTTGATACCAATTTTATTGAAATCGGTTGTGTGGTTTCTGAGATATTGATGTTGCGTGATTTTTACATATTTAAACATAACCTCTAAAATAAAAATCCAATTACAATGAAATTTAATAGGGTCTTATGGGGCAACTAGAACTTTCATTTGCATAATTTCTTAAAAATCGGTCCAGCAATCTCTGAGAATAGTGAGTGAAAATAAAAATCTGCACATACACACACACACACACACACACACATACACACAATCACACACACACACACACACACACACACACACACACACACACACACATACATAAATTGCTCAGCTCGTCGAACTGAGTCGAGTGATATATGCCATTCGGCCCTTTGGAGCACTTTCATATCTTCGGTTTTGCAAGTGATAGCTATACCCTTCTAGGAGAAAGGCAAAAAGTTAAAAAAATTATTAATTAGGAGTAAAATATTCATGCTGAAGAAATAGCGAAATAAAAGAAATGACTTTGAATTTCGTACACTTCAATCACGAGCAATACCGGGAACGTACGAATAGCACAATACCAAATTTAAATTTTGTTGAGGCCATATGTTTTGATCAAAGCAGTTACAGTTTTAAATTGTCTTTGAATTTCGTTTCTTTTCATAACTTTTGAACCGGATATCAAATTGCTATGAAATTTCTCACTTGGGAGTTTGAGAGACAACCCGTTCAAATGACACTAGATATGTTCAAATAAGTCGTGTGATCTTTGCGATAATAGACTTTCGTTGTTTTTATAATTTAATACATAACGGTTGGAATGAAAATACGATTATTGTCGAATAAAATGGGAACCTATAGGAAAGCCAAACTTTTCATTTGACACTACGATTGTTGAATTTAGTCCAGCCATTTTTGGGAAAACGAGTGAATTTGAAAAGTCACCGGAACATGTTTCTTTTCACATGTTTTGAACCACGTGTTTAATCGTGTTTAACGTGTTTAATCGCTAAATTTATCAATTAACCTTAAACTAGCCTGTTAATTTGATACCATTATTGTTCAAATCGGTTGTGTACTTTCTGAGATAATGAAGTTTCGTGATTTTCATATTTTGATACATTACAGGCAAAGTAACTGACCGATTACATTGAAATTCAATAGGGTGTTATGAGGCAGCTAGACCTTTCATTTGATACTAATTTCGTGGAAATCGGTTCAGCCATCTCTGAGAAAAGTGAGTGAGTTCGAGTAGTCTTCGGAATATGTTCCTTTTCAAAGCTGGATTTTACATTTTTAGACATAACAGGCAAAGTAATAGTCCGATTGCAAAAAAAAAATCAATAGGGTCTTATGGGGTAATTGGACCTTCCAAATGACACTGATTTTGTGGAAATCGGTTCGGCCATCTCTGATAAACATGAGTGAGATTAAACACTCTCCAGAACACGTTTTTTTAAATAACTTCTGAACTACATGTTAAATCTTCATGAAACTCAAAAGTTAAGGGTTTTTTAAATAGCTCATAAATTTAAAATCAATTTTGTTAAAATCGGTTGAGTAGTTTCTGAGATAATCATGTTTCGTGATTTTCACATTTTTAAACATAACCTCTAAACTAAAAATCCGATTGCAATGGAATTCAATGGGGTCTTATGGCGCAACTAGACCTCTCATTTGCAATCAATTTCATGAAGATCGGTCCAGCCATATCTGAGAATATCGAGTGAGATTGGGAGAGCGTTACATACACACACATACACACACACATACACACACACATACCGAAAATGCTCAGCTCGTCAAACTAAGCCGATTGATATACGAGATTCGACCCTTTAGAGCACTTTTATACCTTTGGTTTTTCCAGTGATTGCTATACCTTTCTAGGAGAAAGGTGAAAATGACTGACCCGCAAGCAGCCGGGTTATCTCTCTTGTAAAAGTATCCTACTACAACCTTGCGGTCGTGGCTTTGCACACAACCCCCCTGTTATTTTTTTCTAATTTTTAATATACCAGATTGCTTCCTTCAGCAAAATTGTGGAAAATTTTAAAAGAAAAACAACTACTGAATACGATGCGTTATCTGTACGTTGGACTCGACAAAATAGAGTTTTTTGTGGAACAATTCTTTTTAAAATCAGTTTTTTTGTTTATAATTTTGTTTGTAATGGACAGAACAATGCAAAATGTTCCAAGATTTTATTCATTCAACTAAGATTCTCTCAAAACTTTGTAAAATTTATTGTTTTGACAATCACAGAAAAAGTTTTAGACAAAAAACTAATTTTAACGAGGGGTGTTCCACAAAAAATTCTATTTTGTCGTGTCCAACGTACAGATAGGACATCGCATTTTTGTCAAAATCGACTATTACTTACTGCTATTTGACAAACAACGAGAACCAAATGGCAATCTTTCAATCTAGAGTAACTAAATAAGATTGATCATTTTGTGAAAGTATACTTTAACTTTATTAGTTTAAATTTATTGCAATTTACTTGAACACAATTATGCCACGTGTTTAGCAATACGAACAGAACAGCAAATAGGTGAGCAATCCGGTACTTTTCCGCAGCTTGTTAGGTTATATTCTTTATCCATCAGAAGATTAGCATTTGTTATTGCGAAGCCGTCTTAACAGATTCGATGGAGACGCCAGGTTTTTCTGTGTGTTCGAAAAACAGGAAAACCTTTGTTCGTAGTCATTGGCGTTTTTTTGCTATCGCAAACATTAGCGATAACGCTCGTGATCTATTACCCTGTAGTAAGCTACTAAATTTTATGCTTGTTTACTTTCCGTAACCCAATATCAGATCGATCGTAAAAACTCTTTCACTCGTTATTCACGCAAGAAGTTGACTGCGAAGCAGTTTCCAACTTCGCTTAAGCCATATGCAGAATGTGTCCATCGTCGTTTTATCTAATGTCTACCGTTGCTGATTCGATGCTTCGGAATTTTATATTAGTCCATCAGACAATCGGTAAAAAGGGGCCTCACACAACAGGGCGAAACTTTCCCAAATCCATCTGAAATACAGTAGGAACACGATTCCTTACCAATGACCAGGCCTCGCCCCAAAATTGCCGCCAATCCATCAGATATTTTTCCGTTTGCTTCTCATCGCCCACGCACGGCAAGGCAGGAGCAAGGCTGTGAGCCAAACGGAATGAAATGAAGGAAGGAAGCATTGCTTTTCGGCGCCGTGTTCGAGCTGTGTGTAATTTTCGAGCATCCTGCCAAACACTGTGCACGGCCGAAGCCGGACGAAACACTATCGTGCACACTCGCCGCTCTGGACCGAGCCATCATAGCCTGACACGACGACAACGATGACGCAGACCTTTCTTCTTGGTCATAAAAGGCGAGTGATTGCTAGCTGGTAAAAAATTTAAAACTCTATTATCCACTTCTCAACCGGGCGCGCCTTTCGGTCCGTGTTTTTTTTTCTTCTTTTTTTGCAGCGAATTTTTGGTACCAACTCAACCCAGCCAACTTTTATGTGTTCGTCCGACAACTGCACAACAACGTCGTCGCAGGCAAGGCGAGCCTTGCTGATTTTGCTTCATTTTTTATCGGGTTATTTGTGGCACAAAGACGTCTCGTTGATGATGCTGAACCTGCCGTTATCCCCATCGGTACAGACTGCTGCGGGCCCTGGTGGGCCGAATTTCGGTTGGATGGGCTTCGACATGGATGACTTTTTCCCTTTCGGCCGACCAGCGAAGCAGATTTTGGTAGTTATTGTTCGACATGATTAAGTTGGTGCTGATGGCGGAGGAAAAATTGTTTTGTTGTTACCGGGTGCGAAGTGGATAATGTTAAAGCGCAATGGATTGGTAAATTGTTGGATCAGCGATTATTTTTTTGTGCTTCAATATCACATTTACCTGAAATATGGAACATTTTTTACAGCTTATGTTTTATATTAAAATCAGTGAAAAGTTTTCCTGATTATAAGGTGTTGGTAAGGTGTTTTTTGATTCGATAATTCAACATTTATGAGAATGGTGATAGTACAACAATTTAAAGAGTTGTGATCAACAAGTTATTGAAACGAAATGTACCTTAAACCTGAAAGGTTTCGTGGTACTGAGCAATCATCGTCTAGTCCAGATTTGTAGTTTTCTTTGTGTGATCATATTAAAATCGTTTTTCATCTGATATTTTCTTTATAAAATGTCTTAGAGCCAATTTAATTCTGAAATTTTGCGACAGCTTTAACCAATATCTAAATTTATCAAAACGCTGCTCTCAAATCAAATTGAATCAAATATATTCGTTCTTTTTCACTGGGGCAGTCCTAGATTCGTTGCCTTCTGTCGTGCGCGCCTTGTCGTGGCTATGTTCCGAAGAGCTTTTTTTATGGTTATGCTTAACAAAATGGGAACAAAAAAAAACAAACTCGTTTGATCCGGGAAACCGTTGGCATAAAGCATGAGTGAATTTCGAAATTTGCGTCGCTGGGTGAAGTTTCCGATAGGCAAAGCAAAAATAAAAAGTCAGGAGAAACTGTAAACCGACCCCGACAAGGAAAAGGATAACGGCGCAACGTGGCAGATATTCGTCCAGCCTCTTACCTCCGCTTGGCTGCCAAAGAAACCAAATATTTTTTAATAAAGTTTTACCAATTCCGAGCACGCTCAAGTTGAATGTGAGTATTTAAGGAGGTTATATTGCTCTGGTCTTTTGTTTCATTTACGTGCCGGAAGACGTGTGCGCTTGCGGTTAAGTTTGATGGTAAAGTCCTTCCAGTTATGATATTTGTTCACAACCGGGTGGCGATTATTACAATATGCCTCCAAAAATGCCAATGAAGCATTTTTGCCAACACGAAATGGTCTCTTTTAACTCGCGTTTTGCTGAAAGTTTGGACACGTTCGTAACGATAACCAACATTGGTGCTTCTTTTAAGGAATTGAATGAACAGTTTATAAAACTGAAATTTTTGAAGTCCTTCATATTTATTCAGAGCCAAAAAAGGGTTTTACATCGACAGTTATGTTGACTAATACGTTTAACGTCTCTCTTTCTCTCCCACAGGTCTACGAAATGTTCGTAGCTGGCTTTCAGTTCCAGGTGCTCACCCCACTGTTCACCGTCCATTGGGGCCTGCAGAACAAAAAGAGCCGTCCAGCGTGGCGCGAACGGCAGAACAATGTGAACCGCAAGTACTTTGAGATCTTCAAGCGGGAAGTTTTCGCTCGCTATCACAAGGATCCGCTGCGAATGTTGCTGCCGAAGAAGGTCCAGAAGCAGCATGGCGTAGGCGGAGGCATAGGTGCCGGTGCGATAGGAATTGGTGCAGTCGCTGCCGGTGGAGGAGCCGGGGAAAACAACGGCTGATGAAGGCTGGCCTGGGCAATGGCCGCCATTACGACACTGTAACGCTGGTTGTCGTCGTCGTACGGGCAGTTAATGCGACACGAAATATCATTAACCTATTAGAGCAACAAAGAGCGGTAGTGTGTTGGGTAACGTCAATAAAACAACAATAGTAGCGCGTGAATTCATGCTTCTCCTGCCAAATTAGTCTACGAAAGAATTGATTGGTATTATACGCTTGATTAGTAACCTTTAGGGCTTGAATTACAATACTCTATGCTGTAATATTCCTCGATGGTGTTATATTCGATGCTGCTCTAATTATCTATTTTTTATTTGTATGATTGATTATTATCGTTATAACGAAGGCTAGTTTCGTTTTCGGCTCACCAAACATAAACAGGTCAATTGAAATATGCTTTCACGTTCATCATGATTCATTTGGATCACAATTAGATAAAGTACCCGTGGTTAAATAAGTAACTCGATTAGCTATGAGAACGGCACTAGCGAACAAATATTTGAGATGGAATTTACAATGGCGGTGGTTTTAGTTGTTGAATATGTCGTGAGAATCTGTATATATGGTAATTTTTAACAAATGTATTTAGCGATCGAATAAATTCATGTTGTAATTTCAACGATGGGTAAAGGTTCTTAATTATTTGATGACATCCCGAAAAAGTGTATGTGAATATCATATCACCATAAGGTATGTACGTTTTCAGTTTTTTTTCTAAGCTTTTTCTGTTGTCATTGATAGATGAATAGATTTCAGAAGTCCCTCACGGTGCTCCCACAGGCCGTTATTATAAAATAAAATGCACCAAAGAATCTGAGTACACCATTCGATTCGTTGTGACGTCCAGAATCTCTGGTCAAAATTTCAAAATCATCGTACGGTACATTTTTTAGTAATGCCCTTTTGAAGGTCGAAAAGTACAAAAAAATTATATAAAACCGACGAAATACTTATTGTAAAGCGCGTTTTTCAACCACCATTTTATGAAATAACTTCCAAAATAGTTTCTACATATTCTAAGGGTTATATTTCAAATTATTAACAATTGGTGGAAAGATTTTTTTGAAAATCCCACAGTACACAGTGGTCTAAACTTGAAGAATCGTGATCCAGATTTGACTGTGAAAAATGAATTAAATGTACAAAACATTCGAAGACATGTTGGATTGCGATAATTACTCTTTTGATTGGAATCTTCGGTTATCAGAATCTGAAGATGAAATAAAAATCGAGTTTACTTTTAGCTTTGAAACTCAAACAGCGCCATCAGAATCGTTCAATTAGTTGCGAAAGATAGGGGAAGACTTTCATGCAGACTTTAGTGAACGTTCTAATTGCATTGACGAAGCATTCAGCCTCGTATTTGTTGTATTCAGCCTTATTTTATCTAATCGAATGCCCGCTTGGCCAATTGGGTATCCCGGTGTTAAATAGAGTCAATTTTAGACGCATATATAGGCAGTATTAATATTAGCTCTATTTACTGGTGTTTTATTGATTTATATGCAAATTAAGCTATCTTAAGCGCGCAGATGATTCTATAAATTGCGTGATAATAAAACACAGAGGTAGAAGAAGATACGAAAACATTCATTGCTATCTAGATTTGATTTAACATTTAGGAGAATCTTTGCAAAAAGGTTGAGTATTATTCCATGAATTAAATTTAGGGATTATCTTCAACGCCAGAACGGTTTGTTTATTCTGAATAGTGTTTTCGTCAAAGTTGCAGATGAAAATTTCTGCGTTCCCAAAGATTTATTCACCGTAATAATATTTTCAGAACGTTAACGATGGTTATTATGCTTCTTGCTACTGTTGAAAGTATGAGTTATGAGTTATAAAATAATTACGCATTAGCGCAAAAGTGCACGAGTCATATTGCTGCACTAATTGAATAGTTTTGTGATAATTGGATGGACACTAAAATTCCGCTAGCTGTTACTTACAGCTTTGCAGCCGCAATTTATATTAGGACTAATATTTAAGGTTTACAAGGCTAAGTTGATTAGTACTCACATTCTAGTGTAATTGCTCACAACTGATAATATATAAATTATGTGAAGCTATTGGCCAAAGTTTTTTTGATCACAATTTAACTTTTAATGAAGATATATTGAACTACAAGGTAAGAGTCGAAAACCTATTAATGGGTATTGTTGTATCCATTTTTTTAATTCATATGCGACTGTCAAAAACTGGGTAAATTTAAAAATGTGAAATGGGTTAAATTGTACGCATTAGAAAGACATGTGCTTAGAAAATAATGGGTCATTTGTTTACGTTTGGTTTATGGGTGAAAAAAAGTTGAAGAGGTTGTTTATAAGACACGACCGCAGAGGTAACGTAGAATACGACAGCCTGTTTTATACCAATGTATTTCTTGGAATTGGTTTGGGAATACACTGAATTGGGGTTAATTCTTTAGATAAACTTTGAGGTTAATTGTGTTTGTCAATGGCATTTATTGACAAGTGAATATTTTTTCAACATGGCAAATTTTTTATTTAGTTTTGAATGATTCACAGTGATAATCAAATTCTACATGAGGTGATTTGTTAGCAATTACATATATATGAAAATTTCAAGCGCTATACTGCTAGCCACGCACGGTATATAGCAAGCCACGCACTCTAGCCACACGCTCTATAGACATGCACAGACACGCTAGACATTCACACGCTATATAGCAAACCACACGCGCTATAAACATGCACACACGCGCTACAGGCATGCATACATACACACACGCTTTGAAGCAAGCCACACACGCTAGCCACACACCTTATATATTAGGGACACACACTTCAAATATTCACACACGTTATGTGCACACACCCTATATATACGTTACACCACGACCGACCGGCCTAGGCGCACCCGGAGCCGAGACGTCAGCAAAAACCCAGCTGAGGCCCGTAGCAA
This sequence comes from Wyeomyia smithii, assembly GCF_029784165.1. Taxonomy (NCBI): domain Eukaryota; kingdom Metazoa; phylum Arthropoda; class Insecta; order Diptera; family Culicidae; genus Wyeomyia; species Wyeomyia smithii. The sequence goes on from NC_073695.1 coordinate 217,047,229, forward strand.
CAAGCGGAGGAACCAAACCAGCAACGAAACCATAAATTGACAATCGATGACGACTGCAGGATTCGATCGAACCACGCGGACAAAGGCTGCATCAGAATTGAACCACCGGAGGAACGACGAGTCAGCGGATTTAGTTTATTTAAGCTTTCTAGATTTAATTTTCAATTCAGTCTTGTGTGTAATTCAGTAGTGATCGGACAGTAAAGTGTTAATCGTAGTAATAAAGTTTTTTTTAGTTCCCGCGATAAATCACGGCATAATTGGCGCAGTCTCAAGGCCAAGTGGTTAGACAAAGTGAACAGTGTTAACAGAGCGAATATCTAGTATCACAGTCACCGAGTTCTACAAAGAGGAACAGCCCACGTCTATGGCAGACAACTGATACACCCAGCAAGAACAACCCCTGAGTGAACATCAAGGACTTGCGGATATCAGAGGACTGATCCCGCCATTTGGAAACCTACCCCATCCATCCGTCACTTCACACCAAGACTCCAGGAGATGAAAGCAGTAATCTTCCTGTAAGTAACTACAATCATTTTTCTAAGATTAACACAAACAAAACCATACTAATTCAGAGGTGCGAGCCCCCACCAGCGGTAAGCGGGCACCTGAAATATCACAAAGTGAAAAAACAAAACTAACAACTAACCGTGAAAGTGCAGTGTAAGTGAATACTGACAACAAATCTATACGCAATACAAAGCAAACGAAGTTAATTTATTATAATGGCCGAGCGCGACTTAATGATCTCACCAGATCTCGCAGCCCCAGAACTTTATGAAGAAGAGCCACAACCAGCTCCTCAACCAGCCCCACAACCGGCAATCACAATTGAGGGTTTACTTCAGCACATAAGAAGTTTAACCCAGAACCAAAATGAGTTGATTGAACAACTCAGAAATTTAAAAGAGAAGGCGGATGATCCTTTTATGCAATTCAGGACTCCAGACCCAATCAAAAATCTAACAACATTTAGTGGAAATAAAAAAGAGACCCATGCATGGCTGGAAGACGCGGAAAATACTCTCGAACTTTTTAGAAGATACCGAGATGAACCAGTGTATAGCCAATTAGTCAGGGCAGTGAAAAATAAAATTACGGGCGAAGCCAAAGAGATTTTGATCGCTGCTGGCAACCCGAACAGCTGGCTAGAAATTAAAGAGGTGATTTTGAATTCCTACGGGGATAGACGTGACCTTACGTCACACATCCAATCATTATTCTACATAACACAAGGGAAAAAGACAATTCCTGAGTATTATAATAAAATCAAAACCATCGACACCGCTATCAAATCGACAGCAGCGACGATGGAAGATTATCAGAATGCAACTAAGACAATAAACAATTTAGTAAGCTTGATGACGCTTACTAGATTCATAGATGGCCTCACAGACGAATTGTCTATGCATGTGAGGAGCTATCGACCAAAAACATTGAAGAAGCCTACGCTATAACAACGCAATACGCGAATGCCGCGTACAGGCAAAAATTTAACAAACATTCCAGTTCAACCTCTAACAATTCATTCAATTCAAAACCGTTTTCAAATTCCAACAACGGTAATCAGACGAATACAAAACCCAACTACACGAACAACAACAACAACAGCAACAACAAGCACGGTAACACGTTCAACGCGAAACCGAACGGATCAGGGAAATTTAAAACCCCTAGAGGTCCACCGGTGGACGACGACGTTTCAATGAAAACCGCAAAGTCCCGTACGGAGGTGAACAACCACGAAACCAAACCAAAACAAGAAAGCGAATTCAGCAAAAACTACGAGGATGAGTACGACACCTCTAATCAGCTGGAGGAATCAGCTCTGAACTCGGAAGACGACGATTACTTCATCGGCGAGGAGTTAAATTTTCACGTGGTAGAAGAGCCACGTCGAAAAATATAAAAAGCGATAACAATTTTGTACCTTATATAATAATTCAAACCTCGAAAGGTGAGATGAAATTTTTGATCGACACGGGAGCGAACAAAAATTATATTTCACCCGAGCACGTAAACATTGAAAATTGCAGAACTGAGAATGGAATCAGGGTAACGAATATAAGTGGAACACACATAATAAACAAATCAGCTTCTTTTGATCCATTTCAGATCAAGAAGAAATTGAAATTTTATATTTTTAAATTCCACAAGTTTTTCGATGGATTAATAGGTTACGAGTCATTAAGAGACTTAAATGCTCAAATCGACATTCGTAATAATTCCTTGAAAATCGGACGAAAAACAATAAAAATGCAAAAAAAAATCCCTGAAGAGCAAGCAATTAACATAAATGAACAAGAATTTCAGTACATCGCACTGAAAACCAAAAAGAACGGTGATTTCATAATAGCGAATGAAAAGAAATACAATTCATTCACTATTTTACCTGGTATCTACAGAAGCAGCAATAATAAAGCTTTTGTAGCGATTCAAAATTTCTCAAAATCTTCACAAGAAATAAATTCGAGTGAAATCGAAATGGATGAGGATCCGTTCGATTTAACCGAATTGCCAAGGCAAATAAACATGACAAACTATACCTTTCGTGACGACCACATGAATAGGGAAGAAAAACAAGCCCTCGAAACGGTGATCGATCAGTACAGAGATGTTTTATACGTGGAGTCCGACAAACTGTCATTCACACACAAAATAAGACATAAAACTCGAACGGTAGATAGTATCCCAGTCCATACGAAATCATATAAATATCCCTACGTTTATGAAAGCGAAGTACAAAAGCAAGTTAAAAAGATGCTAAACGATGGAATTATAAGAGAATCAATCTCACCATACACCTCACCCGTATGGATAGTCCCGAAAAAGGCAGATGCATCTGGTCACAAGAAATTTCGTTTAGTGATCGACTACAGAAAGCTAAATGAAAAAACTATCAACGACAAGTACCCCATACCCGAGATTACCGACATCTTGGATAAACTGGGAAGGGCTACATATTTCTCAACTATTGATTTAGTTTCTGGCTTCCACCAGATCCAGCTGGCAGAAGAAGACACAGAGAAAACAGCATTTTCTGTGAACGGAGGAAAGTACGAGTTTACTCGCATGCCATTTGGGTTGAAAAACGCCCCGGCAACTTTTCAAAGGGTAATGGACTGTATACTAAGGGATTTAATTGGAGTATGTTGTTTCGTCTATATGGACGATATAATCATATTTTCCAGTTCACTTCAGGAACACAAGAAAAATTTAGCACAAGTTCTAAAAAGACTTAAAGAAGCTAGACTAAAAATTCAGCTAGACAAGTGCGAATTTTTTAAAAAAGAAACGCAGTTTCTAGGTCATACTGTCTCTGAAGATGGAGTAAGACCAAACAGTGACAAAATAGAAATCATAAAAAAATGGCCAATCCCTAAAACAGAAAAAGAAGTTCGTCAATTCTTAGGAACGCTAGGCTATTATAGGAGATTTATAAAAGACTTCGCTAAAATAGTGAAACCGTTGACAGCACTTCTTAGAAAAGACGCGGAGTTTGAGATAACACCCGAAATAAACGCATGCTTCGAAAAGTGTAAACAAATTCTAACGCTAGATCCTGTGTTAATTTACCCCGATTTCAGCAAGGAATTTATTCTTACTACCGATGCAAGCGATTATGCAATAGGGGCAGTACTGTCGCAAGGGCCCGCAGGCAATGACAGACCCATAGCATACGCATCGCGAACTTTAAGTAAAACAGAGGAACGATACTCAACAACGGAAAAGGAATTTTTGGCAATCGTTTGGGCGGTCAAACATTTCAGACCGTATCTATACGGACGGAAATTCAAAATGTTTACAGATCACCAACCACTTACCTTCTCTATGACTAATGCAAATCACCGAATCATAAGAGGTAAACTGGCTTTAGAAGAATTTGACTACGAATTAATCTATAAACCAGGGAAACAAAACGTCGTCGCAGACGCGTTGTCTCGGATAAACCTAAAAAAACATAATCAAGTAAACGCACATTCACAATCATCGATGTCTTTAAACGTGGAACCCTCCGAACGAGAAGAGGAACTTTCAGATGATGAAAGTGACGACATGACAGTACACTCAGCGGATACAAGCGATGATTACTTTATTCCGTGCACTAAGAGACCAATCAACATATTCAGGACCCAAATTATTTTTAAAATCGGAAAAATAGAGATTACGGCATATGAACAGATCTTTCCCAAATTTCACAGGCACATAATAGTCAAACAAAGTTATACGGAAGAAGAAATAGTAGAAATATTAAAGCGGACTCTTAACCCCAGAGGTTCAAGTTGCCTCAAAATTCCAATCTCTTTAGTTCAATTAGTTCAAGAAACTTACCGGAAACATTTTTCAACTAATAGCCCCTACAAAGTTTTTATTTCAGAAACCCTTCTAGAGGACATACGCCTAGATGAACAACAGGATGAAATTGTGAGGGAAACTCATAATCGTGGCCACAGAGGAATCAAAGAAAATAAGAACCAGATAATGCAAAAATATTTCTTCCCACAACTTGATCGAAAGATTAAAATTTTGATAGATTCCTGTGATATCTGCAAAAAAGCCAAATATGACAGGAAGCCACCGAATTTGATAAGAAAAAGCATTTTCGGCAATAACCCTTCCGATCGAGTCCACATTGACATATTCTTTTTAAAAGGTCAAAAGTGGCTCACCATAGTCGATTCGTTTTCCAAATTTGCAAATGCCATACCTTTGGAAACTAGAACAATAGTGGACGTAAAAAATGCTATTACAGAACACATTAGACAATTTGGCAGACCGAAGACTATTGTGAGTGACCAGGAACCTTCTTTCAGGTCTATTGATTTCATCGGATTCCTTAACGACCTAGGAGTCGAGTTACATTTCGCGAGTAGTTCAAATTCAAACGGTATTGTAGAACGGTTTCATTCTACCCTAATCGAAATTTATCGAACAAACAAAATTAAATTCAACGATTTGTCTACAAGAGATCAAATTAATATCGCCGTCGATATTTATAACAACAGTTTTCACACCGCTATAAAAAATTTACCGCGTAATTTGGTATTCAATCATTCGGGCTCGACAAACATGGAAGAAATTTCGGAAAAATTTAAAAGCTTGCGATCAGCGGCTAAAATCGAACTGGATAAAAGGAAAGCTAAATATGAACAACAAAATAAAGATAACGAACAACCTGAACAATACAACCCAGGCGATGCTAAATACATTAAAATTTCCCAACGAATAACTAAAGACGTAAACCCTTACAAAATAACTACCATAAAAGAGAATAACGATCTTACATTTAAAGACATCAATGACGTAAAAATACACAAAAACAGAATAAAAAAATAATCGTTTAAATCAATAACTTAACTCTCGTTACAGATTAACTTACATCATCCTAATACACGGCACAAAATTTAAAGAAATATCATATAATAATGGCATAATTGCCATAAAACTAAAACAAGTTAGGATAAGAATAGGGTTTGAGAGAGTTATACACAAAATCAATATTAAATCCATTGCAAACAACATTGACTACATAGAAAAAACGACAGAAAACCTGAAAATAATAGATCATCTCAGAAGGACCCTTGATTACAAAATCCAATACGCAAGAGGAAAATTGTTGAGTTTATATCCCCGCAGAAATAGAAGAGCATTAGTTAACGCTTTAGGATCAGTAATTAAACTTATTGCAGGCAATCCAGATAACGATGATATGGAAATTATAAATCATAATTTAGAAACGTTAGAAAAGCAGGGAAACTTACTCTCTCAATCTTTATCAAGGCAAATAATTATAAACGAAAGAATTCAGAATAAACTGAATAATATTACAGATATTCTCAAGAAAATAAACAAACAAATTGTAGACCAAAATAATAACTCACTTACGACCAATACGGACTTGGAATACATTAATCTTATTATAAACCTTGACATGTTAATTCAAATTCTCACTAGCGTAGAAGAACAAATCGAATTTGCAAAGCTAAACATTTTGAATAGAAACTTATTTTCATTAGATGATAAATTGTACATTTATAACAGACTTAAAGCACAAAAATTGAATCTGGATTACTTAGATCAAATATTCCAATACAGCTCAGGAAGCGTAATTGTAAAAAGCGACGAAATCCTAATTTTGGCGAAAATACCCATCCTAGAAGACAACGAGTTCGACCTGATCAACATCCAGACGCTCAACTTAAACAACACACGAATCAGTACAGACATCAAGCTGGTGGCAAAGCACAGAGACATTATCTATAAACAAGAGCACATTTGTGACATCTGCGAAGCAACAACTCTTATCGAAGACGACTGTATCAACAACCTTTTGAATCATTTGACACCAAAATGTGTCCTAAAACCCGTCAGGCAACATATCAGAATACAAGAAATCAAAAAAGGAATCATACTATTGGATACGAATCAACAAGTATTGATTTCCGACTCATGTAATAACTCGAGATTAGTCAACACCCCGACTATTGTCGAAACAGACAATTGTACGATTAAGGTGATGAATCTCACATTTAATGGTCAAAAGCATCTAACAGACCACGAAGAATACCTCATACCAATCTATGGGAGGAAATTCATTCAACTCAACTACTCGGAAGAGCGGAATGAGATCACCCACATCAAACTGGAACACTTAAACAGTCTTCAAGAGATAAAGTTGGACCTGCGTCGCTCGAAGAGGACAACAACCATCGGAGGAGGAATTCTCCTCACACTAACCTTTTTCTGCTCTTTTGCAATTTATATCATCAACAGAAGAACCAAATCTAAGGAAGATACCATCCTGAAAATCCATAAGCATGCTGAAACCACCACGGAACCTAAAGGAACCATTAGAAAAGGAGAACCCGCAACCTTACCGAGGATCGTCCTTTTCGAAAAATCGTCCGAGGACGGACGACAATCTAAGGGGGGAGACGTTACACCACGACCGACCGGCCTAGGCGCACCCGGAGCCGAGACGTCAGCAAAAACCCAGCTGAGGCCCGTAGCAACAAGCGGAGGAACCAAACCAGCAACGAAACCATAAATTGACAATCGATGACGACTGCAGGATTCGATCGAACCACGCGGACAAAGGCTGCATCAGAATTGAACCACCGGAGGAACGACGAGTCAGCGGATTTAGTTTATTTAAGCTTTCTAGATTTAATTTTCAATTCAGTCTTGTGTGTAATTCAGTAGTGATCGGACAGTAAAGTGTTAATCGTAGTAATAAAGTTTTTTTTAGTTCCCGCGATAAATCACGGCATAATTTATACATACTTCTTTAAGTTTCGGGTTGTATTTGCCCAACGATATCTGAATCGGATTACCGCTGGTGGGGTCCAACTCAGATCGAAGGGGAGCCGAACTGAAAGAGGTAGGACTGCAGCTAACCACTACCACCGCCGCTGTTGCTCGCTGCTGATCCACGCTGCCTTCACCTACTGCCATCGGTGTTGATGTCCGATGCAGCTGCCTGCTGCTAGTAAACTGATTTGCTTGAGGAGAAACAGTCTCTTATATAGCCCAAAGAGTGCATTACCGGCTAATTAGGTACTCCATTCTGTTGTCCTATTTTGGGAAAGGCAGCAAGCGACCAATCAAAAATCGATATTTGCGTTTCGACATTGTTCAACAATTTTCAATATTACAATAGTTTGAACAATCAGATTACAATTTTCTGCATTTGGAGATCGCAGCAAGCTGCGACCGCGAGTGAATGTAAAAAGATTTCGCTTGTGATTTTTTTGTGTCAATTCGCAATTTTTTGCAGTTTCTCGTGCTTAAGTTCCTAAGAACTTAAAGAGAATTACAATTCCCATTTTATTCGTTGTTGTGCGTGGATTATTTTCGTTTATCACTGTTTTCGGACCGTCCATCTGCAGAGAAAAAGTGTAGTTATGAATATTGTTATGCAGTTTGAAATAAAAGCTGCAAACTAAAGGCAAGTGAGGAAAGACGTGACCTGGAAACTGCAATCATAAATGTGTAAAGATTAGTGTACACTGTGCCAGACATGATCCAGTAAAATTATATGATGATTCCTGGAAGCAGCCATTTCATCCGGTGGCGGAGCGCTTCCTCGAAAGTGGTCACAATCACCAAGGAAACGATGTGATTGTTTATGTACGAGTGGTGAAAAAAAGTAACGGAATGCTTTTTGCGCTGAATGCTGACTCGATGTATAAGATAAGTGCATTGTGTTTATATTTACAAAAACATTTATACTATAATTTCGCTCAGTGGTTGAGTGATTCTCTTTCGAAACTCGATTAGATTTTTCATATCTTCCGTGAAATTTTAAATATAAGCTAGTTTTATAGCATGTAATCTAATATTTTCAACATTTGAATAACTTAAACTTTCACATAGTTTTGTGAGTATTTCGTTAAGCTTCATTTTTGAGATTTTTCTAGCTTTTGAACAATTATTGATTTTTGAGTGACTATTTCAAAGTTTTGTAAATCGGGATTACATGAAAGCACGACTGTATAACTAAGTGTGTATGTTTCACTTTTTCGATTTTTCTAGCTTTTGGGCAGATGGTTTATATACTATGTTCCAGTTATGACTAGTTCGGCATTTTGTTAATAAACTCAATACTATATACCGGACAATTTGGATATCTGCGTTTTAAAATAATTAAGGCTTTGTATGCATGAAACTTTGCCGATTTTTCTATTTAATAGGTAACATTCGCATCGAAATGTCGTGTCCCCGAGCGTCTGCGTCGGTAGAAGGGAAATTAGCGGTCGTGTGCAATGCTTCGGTGTAAACCGCGTTTCCGGCTCGGGAGAGTTTTGCTCATATGAACGTTTTCGAAATGAAGTGATTTCGCGGCGTACCCAGATACTTGTTTATGTCTCACGGTGACCATTTAGCCGAAAATTTCGCGTCGCGTCGTACTCAGAGGATCGTGGTGTTTGGCAAGAAAGATACTCATAGTTCGTTTCCGTAATAAGGGCGCAACATTTTTATATTCCGTTTTTCAGGTGTGATTTTCGCGGGATCGTTTTCTTTTTAAAGCAGACGAAGTGAATACGAGAGACGTCGTTAGTCGATCTGTTAGATAGAAAATATTCGGTTGACCGAACCCCTAGAGACTCCGCGTTTATACCTTTAATGAGGCCGTATGATCTTCAAATAGATCATCAACGCGCAATAGCTTTCGGTATAAAGAGGATCACCCTACGAGGAGATATCCAATCATTTGAAGTTGTCTCAATTCGGTCAAAGATCCAGTATCCTTGCGTACGATTTATTGTTGCGGTGTTACATTGTCAAACTGAATAAGTTCGAATTGCATTATGAAAATCGTGGCGCGACACTTGTTCTAAAGAACCCGACGCTCGAAATCAGCGCATCGTTTACCAAAACGAACCCTGCTGTATACCTTGCCCTTTCTCCAACATCCCAGTGGTTTCTCGTGGAAGTGCAGAGGTGTTCTCGGCTTCCATAAAGCGAGTATCACGTCAACATTTTCCTATACAAACTCCTTCTTTGACCTGCATTCGGATGCGGCCGGCGCCGATATTGCCTAATAAACAGATTAAGGTCACCAGTTTTTACACATTGAGGATGCATGTTAGTCCCAAGCATCATCTATTGGTTCTCTGTGTAATTACTGCTGATATGGCAATAACGGAGTAGCAACCGCGGGCGGTCAATCATGCTCATGCTCATGCTCATGCTCAGATTACAATTTTCTGCATTTGGACGGGTGCTTAAATGATTTTCCAATCCATTGCTGCAAAAATGACAGGAATCGGTTGGAAACTGACTGGGTTTAAAACGTTTGAAATTGGTCAATTTTTGTGACGCTCTCGATGTTTTCGGTTTTGAAATTGGATCCCTGTATTGAAATTGGATCCCTGTAATTGTTGCCGTAAGACGTATTCTACGTCAAAAAACTTCAAGCATCGTTTTAGTTAGCTCTGTCGATTTGTTCGCACGCGTTACTTCTACGATCTGTTTTGTATATTATTCGTCAACAATTGCCATGGAAGGACTTTAAAAGAGATTCGATATTGCGTCGTTTAAGAAGTTGCAAGGTAAACAGTATGTTATTTTTTTTTCACACAACATTTATTTGACACGGCACAATACAAATTAATGTTTTACGGAGCCAATTAAATCTAATACCTTATGGTCTAAAATATCTTATAATCTAAAGGCAAATTTTTTATCCTCGCTGCCGACTACGAGCTGAAACTAAATCTATTACTAAAACTAACACGGTTTTTTTCTATCCGAGATTCGTTCCGCTGCTAAATGGGCACCTTGATGCTCTTCAAATAGCTATAAACAAGTAGCATGTATGGCAAGTTTCGCTGAGCGAGGATATCACGAACTGGCACATAGGGCTGTATTCCTCGGGCCCTGAGGGTATCCAAAAGTAGAGATCTGGCGCCGCGGTATTCAGCACACACCCAAACCACGTGTTCAATGTCTCGGTACCCCAATCCACAAACGCAATGATTACTGCTCACCAGCCCAATACGCAGGAGATGTGCATCTAACCCGTAGTGGTTGGACATAATCCGAGACATCATGCGAATGAAATCTCGTCCTACATCCAACCCACGAAACCAAGGTTTGTTGGAAACCTTGGGGATGATGCTGTGTAGCCACCTCCCCAGTTCTCCCTTATCCCACGAGGCCTGCCAGTTGACAAGTGTACTGTGACGTGAAAGTTTTGAAAATTAATTGTAGGCAATTGGTCTGTTATAACTATCACCGTTTGTTGCGCCAACCTTAGCCAAAGTGTCCGCTTTCTCATTGCCCGGAATGGAACAATGAGAAGGGACCCTCACTAAGGTAATCTGAGAAGTTTTTTCGGATAAAGCACTCAGATGTTCCCGTATTTTCCCCAGGAAATACGGAGAGTGCTTTACATCCTTCATCGATCGGAGAGCCTCAATAGAACTGAGACTGTCCGTAAAGATGAAATAATGGTCCGTGGGCATTTTTTCAATAATCCCTAAGGAATACTGAATTGCAGCCAATTCTGCGACGTAAACAGAAGCAGGATTATCGAGCTTGTAGGAGGCGGATAAATTATTGTTGAAGATACCGAAGCCAGTCGACCCGTTTAGAAGTGATCCATCAGTATAAAACGCATTGTCGCAGTTGATGTTTTTAAATTTGTTATAAAATATTTTAGGGATCTGCTGCACGCGTAAATGATCCGGGATTCCACGAGTTTCTTCCATCATGGATGTATCGAAAAACACAGTAGAAACAGAAGTATCTAATTAGTTGACACGATTGGAGGTGTATGAGGAAGGATTTATACTTAGAGACATATGATTGAAATACACAGTCATGAAACGGGTTTGAGAATTAAGTTCAACTAGCCTATCGAAATTTTCAATTACCAAGGGGTTCAAAACCTCACATTTGATAAGAATACGAGTAGTCAGATCCCAAAAGCGGTCTTTTAATGGGGGAACGCCCGCCAAAACTTTCAAATTCATCGTATGGTTCGAATGCACGCAACCTAAGGCAATACGCAAACAACGATACTGCAATCGTTCCAGCTTGATTAAGTGGGTGTTAGCAGCGGAGCGGAAGCAGAAACACCCGTACTCAAGCACCGACAATAACGTTGTTTGGTAAAGCCTTATAAGGTCTCCTGGCTGGGCGCTCCACCATGATCCAGTAATTCGTCCCCTTAATGCTAGAACTAGATAACTCAAAATTGACGTTTCGAGAAAAACGAGTTTGAAAATTTGACCTATTCTGGTGATGACGATTCAAATGCAATTATTAAAGGTTTAGATTTTATGAAACGCATCCATATAGTTTCAGGCCCGATATAGCAACGAAAAAATCAACAAAAAAACGAGTTATTTAGTATTATCACAAAATACGCTTGTTTTTCGTTGAGATATCTAGTTTTTTAATTGATGAATAACTTTTTTTCTTGTAATCGTTTTTCAACGAGTTTTTGATATGTTATAGAGCTCGACGCGATAAATTTGATAGCATACTTAACTCAAAATCGACAAATCTCGAGTTATCTAGTTCTAGCATTAAGGGGACGAATTGTCCGGAGAAAATTTACTCGCTGTTGACATTTTTTCATCAAATACCGAACGTGACACCAAGATATTTAGATACCAAAACCTGAGAAATCGTTTCACCCATTAACTGTAAGTGGAGCTGAGCAGGCTCGCGCTTCCTAGAAAAAACTACTATCTCAGTCTTCTCCGGAGAGAATTCGATACCTAGCTGTATAGCCCAAGCAGACAAATTGTGCAAGGTATCTTGCAATGGTCCTTGCAAATCGGCAGCTTTGGCTCCTGTAACAGAGACCACGCTTTCGTCTGCAAGTTGTCTTATCGTGCATGAATTTGCCAGACATTCGTCGATGTTATCACATAAAAATTGTAAAGAAGGGGACTCAAGAATGAGCCCTGGGGAAGACCCATGTAGCTAATACGAAATGTTGCCAAATCACCATGCATGAAATGCATATGCTTTTCGGACAACAAATTATGCAAAAAATTGGTGAAAATCCTTGTCGGTGAAGTTTTCCCGAAAGAATGTCAATAGAAACGGAATCAAAAGCCCCTTTAATGTCCAAGAACACAGATGCCATTTGTTCCTAGCGAGCATAGGCTAGCTGAATATCTGTAGAAAGCAACGCAAGACAATCATTCGTTCCTTTGGCACGGCGGAAGCCAAATTGAGTATCTGATAGTAGACCGTTTGATTCGACCCAATGGTCTAAACGACGGAGTATTATTTTCTCCGTCAATTATCGGATACAGGTTAGCAATGCAATCGGCCTATAAGAGTTGTGATCAGAAGCTGGTTTTCCCGGTTTTTGGATGGCGATCACCTTCACTTGCCTCCAATCCTGCGGTACAATGTTTGCTCCAGGAACTTATTGAACAAGTTCAACAAGCGCCTCTTGGCATTGCCGGGTAGATTCTTCAACAAGTTGAATTTGATTCTATCTAACCCAGGCGCGTTATTGTTACAGGACAGGAGGGCAACTGAAAATTCTGCCATCGTAAAAGGTGATTCTATCGCGTCGTGGCCCGGAGATGTATCGCGAACAAACTTTTGCGCAGGAACAGAGTCCGGACATACTTTCCTGGCAAAATCAAATATCCACCGACTTGAAGACTCCTCGCTTTCGTTGACCGTTGTACGATTTCGCATTCTTCGGGCTGTGTTCCAAAAAGTGCTCATCGATGTCTCCCTCGACGTTTCGTTTACAAACCGACGCCAATATCCGCGTTTCTCTGCTCGGACCAAGCTTTTAAACTTGGTTTCAAGCTCCAAATACCGCTTAAAGTCGTCGGGTTGACCTTTCACCCGGAGGAAGGCCTTTAACGCGTCGGATTTTTCCGTGTAGACATCGGAGCACTCTTTGTCCCACCACGGAGTGGGAGGCCGTTTTTTGATCGTCACGCTTGGATATTTCTTCGTTTGAGCTTGCAACGCGGCGTCGAGAATCAAGCCCGCGAGGAGGTTGTGATGTTGAATCGACTCGACAGCTTCTGATATCATTTCCTCGTATAATTTCCAATCGATATTCCGTGTGAGGTCATACGGAATATCAACTGATCGCGTGCGATAGGCAAATGATCGCTACCGTGGGGATCAAGGACTACCTTCCATATGCAATCCAACCGTAGCGATGTTGAACATAAAGATAAATCTAAAGCACTGGGGCGCGCTGGATGTTTCGGAACGCGTGTCATATCCTCGTTGTTTAATATTGTAATGTCGAAGTCGTCGCAGAGGTTATAGATCAAAGAGGAACGGTTATCATTAGAAGGGGAACCCCAAGCCACGCCGTGAGAGTTAAAATCTCCCAAAATCAAACGTGGCGAGGGAAGAAGTTCTATTAAATCAAAGAGCAGCCGTTGCCCAACCTGTGCATTAGGAGGAATATATATTGAGGCAATACAAAGCTCTTTACCTTGTATTGTCATTTGACATGCGACAGCTTCGACGCCTGGGACCGTGGGGTGGTTAATACGATAGAAGGAATAGCACTTCTTAATCCCGAGAAGTACTCCTCCGAAAGGGGTGTCTCGGTCGAGGCGAATTATATTAAAATCATGGAAGTTGAGATCTACATTTGAAGTGAGCCAAGTTTCACAGAGGGAAAATGCATCGCATTTATGCTTATTAATCAAAACTTTAAATGAATCAATTTTGAGGATGATACTTCTACAATTCCACTGCAAAATAGAGATAGAATCCTTCATCTGAGCCGATGAAATAGCCATCGAAGGATACGATCGCTGCAAGGAGGGGCCATTTAGCAGTCAACTGCTTCAAAAACGTTTTAACTGTTGGTAGAAATGCCAGCAAAAGACTTTTAAGAGGATCAGTTATGTTGAAATTTTCAAAAATCCAGTCCACAGTATCTGAAAACTTCAGCAGTCCAGATTCTGGCTGAATCTTGGACGAAAAAGAAGGAACAGTTGGGTTTTTTGATGTTCCTGGAAGTGCTGGAAACTCCTTACTTGAATTCAGTTTTGCCAATCCCGGAGAAGTTTGCTTCGGATTTTCTACAGCACTTTTTTGTTTCTTAGTATCAGTCACTTCAGATGGAGACCTTCTCTGTCCTTTCGTAGGAAGCCTAGGAGAAGAAAGGTTTTTCCTCTTCCTAGATTTCCCGGGTTCAACAAAAGAAGATTCCCCAACTGAATCGTCAGAATCAGACTCATCGGATGGCAAGACCTCGAAGAGATTCGGGGAAACCAGTTTGGTGGCAGCGGCCTCTTTGAGCATTTCTGCGAAAGTGCGCTTAGAGCGCTCTTTCAGTGACCGCTTGATTTTGTCTTGGCGCTGTTTGTACGCGGGACATGCAGACAGCTCATGCAGAGTCTGCCCACAATAAAGGCACTTTTCAGCACCGTTAATACAGGCGTCATCCGCATGTTGCTCTCCGCACTTGCCACAACGTGCTTTATTGCCACAGTGGGAGGCCGTATGGCCCAACTGTTTGCACTTGAGGCAATTTATTACCCGCGGTACAAACAAGCGCACGGGTAGACGCACCTTGCCAGTGGTGGGCACCGCTAATCGAAAATTTAGCGACGCTAATCGCTAAGCCGCTAACCAGAAAATTTAGCTCGATAAACGCTAAACGCTAAACGCTAAACCCACTTTAGCGGAACTTTCGCTAATCGCTAACTTTTTAATATGTAAATAGTCATATCGCTATATTTATTGCTCGTGTTTTGTAAGATTTGGACCACTTTGATCTTTTTTGGTTAAACAAACGAAAACATTTTTTTTAAAGCTATGTATTTACAACAAGAGGTTCACGAAACGGTATTCATATTTGATTTTGTAAAAACAAGAATAACAAAAGTAATTTAGCTCCCATTGAAAATACATACTCTTAGTAATGTTTTCATAAAAATTCAATTATTATCTGAATCGAGAAAGTAGAACCAAAGTTGTTATAATTTCAAGCGCATTGCAATTTACCAAAGTTCTTGGTATGCCGAATATTTAATCTAGACCTTGTGCTTGTTCTTCAAAATGCTACTGTGGCTTGTACGATAACTGGAACTCCATTCTAGGGTAAAAGAAACAAAAGTAACTTTCGCAGTATAGTATGTTTATCTTTCGAATCAATTTACGTACGCCATCAGCAATTCACAGTTTTTCTAAATTTTTCTATTGTCGCTTCTCTACAAAATTTAGCGAATTAGCGATTAGCGTTTTGAAGGCCAAAATTTTAACGACGCTAACAGTTTCGCTAACCAGCTCAAAAATTAGCGAAATCGCTAAATCGCTAACTGAATTTTAGCGTCGCTAATTGGCGAATTAGCGAATTAGCGAATGATGCCCACCACTGCCACGAGCACATAGCTCGGCAGAGCAGACCCGGCGAAAGTCACGCGAAAAGAGTCTGAAGGGGTGTAAGTTTTTACACCCTTGTCGAGCGATACTGAATGTAATTGCTTACATTCAAGTATCTTGGCAGGTTCAAGGCTAGAATCCTTGAAAAGGCCTTTTCCAGCCTTCAACAGGTTCTCGACAGTCAGACTCGAGTCGCTGACTACACCGTCAATCTCAACTACGCGAGCTGGAATGTACACGGGGTACTCTCGCGTGAAGAGCTCACAAGCAGCAATCTCGTTTGCTTGCTTGGGGTCGGACACCAAAACACGCAGCTTATTCGGGCGTACTTTGGTAATTTCAGTTACGGCTGTAAACCGTGCCAGATCTTTACAGATTTGCATTGTGTTCAATGCTTTCACTTTCGGCAGGAAAAAAAAGCCCCAATACCAGCTTTGCCCTCCGGATACTGCTTAAGCCGATGGGTAGCTTCCTGCGGGGCTCCATTTTTAACCCTTGGAACTTTGTATCCGGGAGGGCTAGGCAGTAGAACGAGCGGGTTTTCATCCCCGCGTACGTCGTCCATGTTGGACGCGTAAGCCACACACGCAAAATGCCAATCAACAAATAATATTGTAGAAAAAAACCAAGAAAAAAAACTACTTATCTTCTGCAGCCGCTTTCCACCGCAATCAGCGCACGGGCGATGCCAATCTCCAGTCCTTCACACAAGAGTCCGGTAGCAAAAGCTGCAGCCGCTCCAGCCACACAGCAGCACCAATACAGCCAAGCAGCCGTGCGCCGGGTACTGGATTTCTCCAAGTAGCGACACAACACACGGGCTATTGTTGACTTTTCCTTCCTTGTTCTTGCTGTCATCAACAGCGACGACGGCAACGAGCAGCAGTGCACACGCAATACAATGCACGGTGACCTTGAAGGCGAATAACTGGTCGGCACTATCGAGATCGAAATAAAATTGCGACCGAACACGACGAGAGCACAACTCGGAATGAAACAGTATGTTATATCAAGTATTGAATTTTACAATGTGAGATTTTTTTATATTAGGTCTAGAATGTTCACTATCCGTATGGTATTGGCTTTATTGCAGAGAATAGCGATTCTGACAATCAATGATAGCAGATAAAATACTCCTGTATTCGTCAATAAAATTCATTTTTGCAAATAATTAAAAATAATTGATTTCACTTTCACTTCTTTTCATTTTTTTGAGTGATGACCACAAAATTTCCGTTTATTTAATAATGGGTAAAATTTCACCCATTTCCTTGAGAAAATTCGTTTCTCAAAATGAGTGAAATTGTACCGTTTACCCACTAAATGAGTAGGCTCACTTTTTGGCGAAATGGTTGAAAAAGTACCCATTAATGGGTTTTCCTTTCTTACCGTGTATACTATATATTAATAATTTTTTAAACTAGAACTTCTGCACGTGATTGAGCAATTATAATTGTGAGTGACTTTTTTCTTTTATTTGACCGGTTGGTGATCCTGACATGATCTGTCAACAAGGCCCAGGAAAGGCCCGAGCACATAATCATTCGAAGACTACCCAGTGATTTTAGCAACACATATGCAGAAACTAATCGTGCGCTGTGCTTGAACACTAATTTACTTGATGCTTATGAGAAACAACGTTGCGGCGCTTGCTTAGATATGACCGCTCCCTTTTACAATCCCTCACCCATAGCCGAGTCAAATATACTATTATTGATTATAAAAAAAAACCCTCACCATATAAAGTTATTTGGAATAATTTAATGTTATAGTAGGGGAACTGTTCCATTATTTATCTCAGCTTATATATTCATCTTATTCAACATGAAAACACTATTGAAAACACGAAAAAAACGCATACTTTCTAATATTTACTAATCCATGGAATGGACTCTTTTTAGTTGACTTCAGATTTCTCATAAAGTAGAATTCTCAAAAAACTCACTTAAAAGCTCTAAATTTAATATTATAGTCGGGTATCTGCACTCAAAAACTCATTTTTTTTCAATCATCTACCTCCGAAAACAAAATCCGCACATTGCTCTATACGGCTACAACGGGACTCGTTCAGCAGCCAACCAAAGTTTTTTTTTTCATCACTAGCGGATCACTTAAAATTTTATTCACTGAACAAAATCACTCACTAAACTAAGAATACTTTAATCTTTAAAATGTTCACCTCAGATTTTTAAAAACAAGCTTTAATTAGCAGGAATGTATGGGATTAATTTTTACAAAGCCTAGATTTCAACTGCATGAATTTTTATCTGTTTTCACTGCGTTGGAAATAATCAAAAGTTGCCAAATCAGTTTCTGTTGACCAAAAAAATCATGCTGAAAATGTTGCGTTATTCCAACATAGTTGACATAAATCGACAGCACTGCAGTGGTTACCTAGGTTACCAATCTTGCACGTATACAATTCCAATGGATAAATAGGTAACCTACTACGACGGTTTGTGGCTACGTTTATTCATGGAAGTGTGATTCATTCATGAGACAGAGTGATGAATATGGGAGCGTCGTGAGATGAATAATTGGGCAGTGATTTGAATTTTGATAAATCTAGCTAAGTTTATCAAACCTCCAATACTGGGCGATTCCATAAGAGCATGTAAGCGTTTTTTGTTTATTTGTTCAATGATTTCGAAAAAATTGGTGATTAATCCGTGCATTATTCGTGAACATCGACGTAATGAGATGAATAATAGAACAATTACCCTATAACATAATTTTGAATATTGATAATAACACAATTTTGAATAAGAAAATTAAACAGGAAACATGCGGGAGAATCGCAGAGAATTACGAGATGGAATATATGCGAAACCCAATTGATATACACCTATTGATCTATAATCTCCACATGAGAAAGAAAAATTCCAGAAATTTCGAGACGCATAGCAAAACTTGGCTTGGCAATAAAAATATCTTTCACGCAACCAAAAATTCATCAAATTTTGTGAATAAAGCAGATCATCAACAAATTCACATTCTTGTCAAAGTCCAAAACCCGCTAACACTAGTGCAACCATAACGCTGAGTACCTACGCATTCTGCAAATGTTAGACACAAAAACTAATATTCATGTGAATTATTCTGCGGAAATTTTGTCTGTGGTGGTATAACAACCACAGTTATCACAGGTGAATAACTTTGGCGTAGAACGACGTCTTTCTTTACAGAGGGGTGTAAAATTAAAATCTAATAACGGAATCAGAAATCTTGTTTTTGTTGAAAGTTTGTTAGTCGGCTTGTTTTCAACCATTTCCTTTTATTCTTGTAGCAATCGATTGTAAAATTACACGTGCATGCACCCAAATGTAGAAAATTGTTTTTTGATTTTATGAACAATTGAACATTGTCAAGCCTTGTTGGAACGTCTTCAATTGGGCGCTTGCTACATTTCACAAAAAAGGTTGACAGAATAGTATACCTATTTAGTCGGTAATGCACTCTTTGAGCTATAAACCCTCTCAGCGCGGCGAGAAATCAGTTTTTCCCGCGAAGATTGATTTTTAAAGTGTGATTACTGATTAACTACATGCACAATTGGTACAAACTGTATTGGATATTGAAGAATAATCTATTCTCTAACCGTATCAAAATATCAAGAATAATTCTTAAACTTTATTCAAACTTTAAAGTTTAAATGTCAGCTATATGGCAAAACCCGCGGAAATGTGTTAAAGAGCCTGCTTCTGGCCAAACTGATTACATTTTTTAGTAGATAGTAGAACGGATAGACGGTTCTGTATTAGCAGCAGCGTAGCGGGTTGCGCCAGTATCAGCTGGCTTCCAGAATTTGCCTTCAACTTAAGCAAATCACTTCCCGGTTAACCTCATATCTAAGCAGCAGCGCTGTACCAGCAAACGTTCCTATTTGCCGGGTGAGGGCTTTGGCCTTCTTCCCTGCGATGAAGCTTCGTCTTATTTTGGCATCAACGCAAGCTGTTCTGGATCTTAGCAATCAAAATCTGCTTTTCAGTGTGTGTTGTCAAAGTACTTTTTGCCCCCACTACTGTCCGGGCAGCACAAAAATTGCGATCAGCATATTCAGTTTTGAACAGCAGACTGCCCTTCTCAAGGAAACTAAACAGGTAATTGAAGATTACTTATTTTTTGAGAGGAGTCGAACGCTAGATTTTGGAAGTTAATACTGTCTTATTCTGTGTTGTTTCTTATACTTTACAGCAATAATTTGAACTTGATTCATCAATCATCATGAATAGAATTTTGTCGTCTCCCAGACGCTCTGCAGCAACATGATGCAATACGCAACAGCAAGCAAAAGAAATAAATTGACGTTCCAAGCCGCAACACAATACGAGTTATATCGTTGCGTGTGTGAGAGCACCATCGAACTTTACTAGTTACAAAGATTGAATGCGAATAACGGAATCTTTCATCTAGACAAGATGAGAGTATGTGTTGAAACTTAACAAAGAGATGGAGCCTATTTCAGAGCACCTTTCGGCCATAAAAGAGTGCTTCTGGTCAAATAAGTTACATTATTTTGGTGGAAGCCGAGACGGATGGACGGTTTAATATTAAAAGTAGCGTAGGTGCGCCAGTATCAGCTGGCTTTCCGAATTTGCTTTCGGCTTCCCGAGTTTGTTTTTGGCTGATGACATACTGAGGCGTAATATGAGGCGAAGTGGTTAGTGCCTATAAACAACAACACTGCTATGTTTTGGTTTAATAATTGAATGAAAAATACATTTTTCGGTTAGAAAATGTTCTCGGGAAAAACTTTGATGTCGTCGGGAAAATGACATTGTATTTTTGACTAATATTAACTAGTTTAAAGTTGCTCGAAATCAAAGGGTTTAAAAATTTATTTCAGAATCATTACGTCACATTACACAAAAAAAAACTATGTTTACTTAAAACGTAGTTTACCGTGCTTGAAAAAATTCTCCATCGGACGATTACATGTCTATTCCAAAAGAACTGCTCCTAAATTAAGGAAAATGACAACGTAACGCATTCCCGAACGCGTGTAACGCGGCTCCAGAACGACTGAATGCCTTTGTTTCCCCACTCTCGTGGCAGCACAAAGGTTGCGAAAAGCATACCAGATGTTGAACAGCAGACATCTTTTCTCAAGGCAACTAAACAAGTAATTTAAGATTAATAATTTTTTCGAAGGGTTTCGAGCGCTAGACTTTGGAACACACTGTTTTCTTATTCTGTTCAGTCAGTGATACCATATTTTTATGTGTGGAATCAAAGCAGGCAGTCCCTTCAATAGCTCGTGAGAAGTGTGGAGATTGATGCCATCGTGACGATTTGCCCAAACAAATTGGTTGAAATAGGTTGATAGATATGGAATTTTTCACAACCACCTGAAGGTTCTTGATCACAGCTATATATTTTGTACCAAAGCACGGCACGAAACGTGCAAAGTGTTGTATTATACTCCTACAGTTGATTCCAAGCGTTTATTCAATGAAGAATTTCTTGGTTAAAGTAAGCCATATTAGTTTTTTTTTTGACATGAAACACTCTAAACAATGCATTTATTAACATTGTGCGTAGTTCTACGTCGGTTATGCGGTCGTGTTTTGGATTTGACCTCCTACTTTTCCATCAGAAGAAGTACCGCTGCTACTACTGCTCTATCGCTGGCTAAGACTACCATTTCAGCTGGCGCTGCCTCCACCGCTAGTGATACTCGCTGCAACTATCGCTGCTGTTATCTACGATTAGCTGCAGCCAGCCTTAGAAAATGTATTGTACTTCGACAGCTGTTAGACGACAGGAGTACTTCTTCCATAGCGACAGTAATAACACCAGCAAAAAGGCAACAGCCGATGGAGAAAAAATTGTGCAACTTGCAAAGTTACCGTTGCGATTGCCACGGATCTTAGTGAAGTGATAATTGGAGTTTATAGTGATTATATCAACAGGTCGAATGAAAATTAATAAATGTTGAAATGTTAAAAAAAAACTGTACAAGTTTTGGTAAATGAAAATAAAATTTACAAGTATAGACCGTTCCGATAATTATAAATACACTTACGATCAACCGTCATTTCAAAAAACTTGCAGTATTCAACCAAACGTTGGCTGCGCCCTGTTGTTTACATTCAAAAGAAACAGATGCTGTCATTTTTTCTAACATTTAGTGCGAAATTATGAAAATGCGTGGCCTTTCTCCCGAGCAAAGGAAGCGAATTGTGCACAAATGGGGCACCGTGAGTGGTCTTTCTATAAGAAAATTATCCAGAGAAGAAGGTAGAGGTGTCGGAGCAGTTCAAACCGCATTGCGGAAGTATTGTGAAGAGTGCACATTTACTGATGCCCCAAGACGTGGTAGAAAACCCGGGCCTGTTGATCCCACAATGGACAAAAAGGTTAAGGAATACTACAAGCGGCATCCTTCAGTATCAGTACGAGATGTGGCGAGAAAGCTTGGAACCTCGGCGAGTAACGTTACGCGTGCCAAGGGAAGAATGGGTCTGCAGACCCGTCGGAAGCAGAAGCAGCCAAAACGAAATCCAAAACAAGCTGAATCTGTGAAACCGAGAGCTCGGAAGCTTTATGACCAACTTCTGACCAAAAAAATGGGGTGTGTTATCATGGATGACGAAACCTACATAAAACTGGACTATAAGACTCTGCCAGGACCGCAGTTTTATACATCACCGAAGGAAAAGGATGTCCCTGAACCAGTGAAAGCCATTTACACCGAAAAACTTGGCAAGAAGGTAATGGTTTGGCAGGCCATTTGTGAATGAGGGAGAATATCTCGTCCATTCATTACGAATGACACAATGAATGGTAAAATTTACGTGAAAGAGTGTTTGCAGAAATGGTTGTTACCCATGGTTAAGCAGCATAACAATCCTCCAATCTTTTGGCCCGATCTTGCTTCCTGCCATTACTCTAAGGATGCACTAGGGTGGTATAAAACAAATAATGTCACATGTGTCCCAAAGGAGATGAATCCTCCAAACTGCCCTGAAATTCGCCCTATTGAAACTTTTTGGGCTTTGGACTTCCGGCGTGTGGTGATTTCGCGAAGTGAACCCAGATATTTCATCATATCTTTCTCATCTTCATCAACGTTAAGTCGGAGACTGCTCGCGCGTTGCATCTAAATTATTACATCGGAAATCGAAGTAGATTTCGTTCAGTCGATTAATATCATTTCAACCCCCGCGTCGGTACCTTCCATGAGGTCGTATTATCTACAGATGGATCAACAACGCGCAATAGTTTTAGGTATAAAGAGCATCACCTTACGAGGAGATATACGGTAATTTTAAGTTGTCTCGGTTTAGTCAAAAATCCTGTATCCTCGCGTACGTTTAATTGTTGCGGTGTTACATTGTCAAACTAAATAAGTTCGAATCACATTATGAATATCGTGGCGGATGTAATAAACTTGTAGACGCGGCACTTGTTCTGAAGAACCCGACATCAGCGCATCGTTTACCAAAACGAACCCTGCTGTATACCTTCCCCTTTATCCAACATCCCAGTGATTTCTCGTGGAAGTGCAGAGGTGTTCTCGGCTTCCAATAAAGCGAGTATCACGTCAACATATTCCTATACAAACTCCTTCTTTGACCTGCATTCGGATGCGGCCGGCGCTGGTATTGCCTAATATAAAGATTTAGGTCACCTGTTTTTACACATTGAGGATGCATGTTGGTCCCAAACATCATCTGTTGGTTCTTTGTGTAATTACAGCTGATCTGGCAATAACGGAGTAGCAACCGCGGGCGGTCAATCATGCTCATGCTATTGAAACTTTTTGGGCTTTGACCAAGGCAAAGCTGAGGAAATATGTCAAACCAGCGGACAATGTTGAAAAATTTAAAACAAGATTGGCTTAAAGTGGTAAAAATGGTCAGAGAACACACTGTGCAAAAGCTTATGAGTAGTGTTAAGAGAAAAGTTAGAGAACTCGCGTATCCTACGTAAAATAATCCCAACTTGAATTGAAACTGGAAATAAAACACTTATTATCTATATTTCAGAATAAAATGACCCGAAAAATCCTGTATTTATTGTTTTATTCAAGAAAGAAGATGTATTTATAATTTTCGGAACAGTCTATATTCGCCAGCCTGTACTTTGCTAAAAATTTGTATTTTTAGAAATGAACTCTTTCGATATCTTCCCGGTCACGATTATTTAGTAAACATCGAAGATAGAATAGAATAAAAAAACTTACAACTGGAACCGTTGCAAAAATGTTCACTCTGGTTGAGTAATTTATGGTTTTTATGGTAATCATATTTATGAGATAAACTGTTAACCCTATAGTGCCCAATGCCACCTTTTGGCGGGCTTCAGTCAAACCTCTAAAAAGCTCCAATAGATACTTAAAAAGTGTTTATAATGACTCCAACCAATTAATTACGAAGGAGTGCTGTTTAAAACTTTTCGTAAAACCTCTACCTTCGAGACATCAATTTCGTCTTAAACAGTTATTATCGTTTGAAATCTGACGGATCATTTGCAAGTTTCATTTTCACCCCCGTCTAGAAAACAAAGACTTAGTCCCTCGTCAAAAGAAGTGCAAGGCATTCTTCTCGAAAACATTCAACGTACAACGTGTCAATGTACTTAAACAGGGTGGAGGTGGATCGTCAACGACAGGATCGATGTGCCGTAAACTTCTATCGGAGCCGAAGAAGTTTGGTTTGCACTTGACCCTAACGATAAACTGGTGAAAAACCAAGCTTTGTAATAGTAATTACATACATCATAAACCAGGTAGATATAGCGGCCTTTGACCAGCTTTGTTACGTGTACCTCCAGAAAATTCATCTAGAGAAGCATCCAGAAAATTTTGGTACATTTTACCAGGATCATGGCGAGCCACCCCTTCAACAGGGATTATGTAAAAACAAGGCTCTGAAGTTAGAAACAAATATTATCGGAAGGATCGACAATATCATGCCTCAAAATTTTCAAGAAACGGTTTTTTTTTTAACGGTGAAACATCAATATGTGCCAATTAGGGCGTTGGGTGCCTCCGAAAATTCTCATTTTAGAACAAAAAATACCTGTAACTTTTTTCTGCAAAAAGTTAGCAAGTTTTGTTTAACTTCACTAGCTCAGATACATCATGAAGGAGCAACTACAAAATGTGCTGTCTTGAACGACAGCTCAAGTTCAGGGTATTAATTTTTCTTCATGAATCGTAAACAATCAAATTTTCAAGCATTGTCTATGTGAGGCTGGCAACAGAAGCGCTACTGGGCTGTTTTGAAACTGTTTCCCATATTCAATCACACAGGTTATGATAATAGATGAACCGCACAGTTCAAGGAATAAATGACAATAAATGAATTCTGATAAAAGCAGAAAAATTGCCCATCGAACTGAATCGACTTGCTATCATATGTGAGACCTTCTGTGTTGTTTGACAAACCTCTTCCGATGCATGTTTCCAGTATCTCATCGAAACTGATAAACCGCAAACTCTGCTCTAGCCAGTGTATATGCAATAAAAAGGGGCCGGAAATTCGAATTTCTCGAATAATTGGTTCTTCTGTTGCCATACACGTACGTTGAGAGCATGCATGTTGTCGTTTGCGTCGATGGGAAGAGCTCAAACCGAGCCATCCAGAAAGCTGACTCAAGGGATTCCGAAACCACCTATTAAATCTAAATGCACCACAGAAGCCATCGGCCATATCCACAAATTTCAATTAATTATACGCTTGACCTGATTTTACACGCATTTTCACGCAGATTAATTTGCCAATATGTTCAACCTCTCGACTGTAAACTGGACTCTAGTCGACTGGCATCGAAACGGCAAACGGACACTCCCCGAAGGAACTTCACCAGTATGCAGGAAGAACGAGTGGTAGGCGAACAGCGTGACGTTTCTTGTGGCAGGGCATCATGACGAATAGTCGGGGAGGGGTTAGAGCGAAATGGTCAAACACCTCAGCTTTCCTTGGGCGGAACGCAATCTCTTGCTGGCCGGAACGACAGACCCATTATTGGCACTTTACCGTTCCCGGTCGAGATAATCGTTATCCAATTGCGACCAATTGCGAGCCAATGTTGAGGCCTAATGAAAGATGCAACCAGAAACAATTAAAATCGGGGCTCTCTACCGGGATGCTATTGCGTTCTGCTTCGTTAAAGCACATTAGCAGTGCGGACTTGCAATTACCGAGTGGACTGGGAAACGGTGAAAATTCGGTATTTCCGGATGTTGACAGAATTACCACGATCGAATATGAGCAGAATTAAGAGGTCTGAAGAGGTTTTTTTTTTTTTATTCTTGCTTATTTTCCGTCGGTCTATTTCCGCCACTGTTGTGGCCAATTACCGACGCCCAGGGAGGCGACTCCACACCCAGGTCCCTAACTCACGACCCGTTTATTAACGGACCGGCGCCAACGGCTTTACTTCCTCATGCGATGAAAGGCGTGATCCCAGAGATTTTTCGCCTCAGAAAATCTCCCGGTGTCGGCTAGGATTGAATCTAGACCAGTTGGGTTGGTTGTGAGTGGATCACGCCACCTCACAACCATCGACACCTATGTCGGCGGTGGGATTCGAACCCAGGCATCGAGCGTGGTTGGCGGAGACGTTACCAACCACACTAGGCCCCCGCTTGAAGAGGTTTTTTACCGTGAAATTTATTTGTGAAAAAAAACATTGTTATGATGCATTTTTTATTTTTTTTAAATTCACATACGGGCTATCACAGTTCTAAACAATTGAGAATTAAATGAGAGAAAAGTCGAGCGCGGAATTCACCGGAGTGTCATAAATTGGGATTCAATGGGATTTTTTATTAGCGCTCTGAATATGCTAGAGGTAGCGTGGCTTCCAAATTACTGCAGACGATAGCAATGGGCTGCAATTTCCAAATAGATTCCCAACGAGTGGGCTCCTATGAATGGCAGACCAATTTCTCTAGTAGCTCAAAGGTACTCTAATAAAACATGTATGGCGGTACTCGTGCTCCTTTTTCCGTGGGCAGAAAATGAATTAGAACGCTTGGTACATGTACACATTGGAAACCATTTATTCCGCGAATCGTTTTAGAGAGATATATTGCGGTTTTTAGTACGACTGGTTAGCTAGCGGTTTATGATTGGCCAGCGGCACCACCTGCAATTAGTAGTGGCACCGAATTGGAACTGACGCGTAACATTGAAAAAAAAAATAAAAAAAAGGAGGAAGCATTTTTGACACGTACAAGGAATATCTGTATGCTGTTGCCGTTGAGAAGTATTTCAACACTTCAACGAATCTGTAGTGGAGTTGTGACAGATTTTTTTTTTCTTAAAAATCTTCATAATCCACTCAGTGCGTCGGTCTGCGATAATCCAAATGGTTTGGTCCAAAGTGTGGTATTTAAAAAATAAGCATCCATCCGGCTGCAATTGCCATTCCGTGCGAAATCGTTGCCCACAGTGCGGGCATAAAAGGAAATATTTGGAAACACCGACAGCATCCGTTTAGGTACCCGAAAATGTCAGGTATGTGCTAAATTTCGAATTTATAGGAAACATTTTACGCTGGTCAATATACAGCAGTTTTATTATACTACGCACATAGATCGCACCCCGAGTGGGAGAAATTGCACATTTCTGTGCACCACGTCCAGAGTGGAGCTGATGGGACCGCAAAGGGACTACACATATCGCTAGGGGGAACGTGAGATTCGCTTGCAAAGAATGTTCGCTGCCATGCCGTATACTTCACAATGCCCGTCCGCCTGGCAGGAGGCAGCGGATGTGTGGGCGGGGAAAGGTATGCCAAACGATGCACAGTACTCACATTGCCCGATCGAATCTGGAGTGAGAGAAACAGCGGCAGTGGTGCTATAAATTATGAAATATGACTGTAGAGAAATTATTTTTTGAAGTGGACTACACTGGCTTTGGTACATCGCCAATCGCTGGTGTTGGCGGTGGTGGCAATGACGATGATGACGATAGTAGAAGCTTCCGGCAAAAACGTTGCCGGCTGGAAACACAGGAGCTTCTATGGCCGAATGAAAAAAGTAAGTGGCGTTATCAGGTAAGTGTAATGTACGGTTTCGCTGCCAGAAACGTGGTAAAGAGATAATATCCAGTTTTTTTCTTATTCTAGTTTTTTCAATTCGTTGCACGACTTCTTGCTTCTGTTAGAGCCAATCGATTTGATTTCAAATAAGTTTATTAGTCAAGAACGTTGAAGACTAAACGATAATCGATATTCTGGAATAATTTTAAATAATTTTTTTATATTTTTTTCATCACTTTTACAAGAGTTTTATTCATGTTTTCAAACTCATTATTCGGAAATGAGCTCAATAAATAAATTAAGAGTGGTTTTGGTATAATTACAGAGTCAATGGAAACCGATATTGAACCAGCTTGAGAGTACTTTCGACACAATGGTAAAATGAAAAAAAAAAAGTATTTTCAAATTTTCGAAACATAGCTTTAGAACAATCTTAATAACGGTTTCAAAATCATGTTACAATCATCTTTATTATTAAATAAGCACTTACCAAAACATCGTGGATGTAGTTATTATAACATACAAAAATGCTTTGAAAGATACTTCAAAAGTTTCGCAACACAATCATTGCTTCAATCTTGATTGTTATTTTGATTATCACATAAAAAAATCGTTTTTTTTTGTATTGCCAAACTCTTTCATTAAAATCAAAACAATTTCTAATGTTGAACACTCACACACAACTACAATTGAGGTTAAATTCAAAATGAATTTCAAAACTATTTTTTTAATATTAATCACAAAATTAACAAATTTTGAAACTATAATTCGAAAATTCAAAATTCTTCCAGAAATATTTATATATTAATTCTCGTGTCATGCAAGTGACATGTTGACATATGGGTCATTCCATCTCAAGTGACCGAGGAAATACATCTACGTTCCCCGATTTCAACCAACATTTTTGAGATGATACATATTGGGCTTACTTACTTACCTATGTGTCCATTGTCGCCGGTAGAGGGAATCTTTCACTTGTCGCCATGACATATTCTCGTCAGCAGCCTGGATGTCACTGGCCACGCTTCGCCGCCATCAGCCTCTAGGTTTGCCTCTCCTGCGATATCCCTGTGGGTCCCAGTCGAGAGATTCTTTGCAGATTTTGCCAGCTCCTTCCCTCAAGGTGTGACCGACCCATCCACACCACACATATTGGGCTGAACCACATAAAGCCAGAATTCAGTACCGATTAACGGGCCCCTGAACCGAAAGGACTGTTTCCACTTTTTGCGAATAGAGGAAACAATTTCTTTAATTTGCAGATATCTCGGGACACTGAAGATCTACTAGTGACCTTGAAAGAGAACTAAGAACTTCTTCAATTACGTAAAAACCAAACTAAAAAGTAACAACTTTTCATCACGAATGCATCTTGACAGTAATGTAGGACAAACAAGTTATGAAATATGTAGTCTTTTTGCCACTTTTTTCAAGAAATATACACCACATTTGAGGAAACATATCGTGACCGCGAATATTTCTAGTATTTTCCTGAATTATCGAATTCCTTATCGGTCAATCAAATGTCCGAATTCGAAATTCAAAACGCACTTAAAAATTTAGACGCTACGAAAGGTCCTGGACCTGACAAAATAGCTCCAATTTTTCTCAAAAACTTGGTAGAAGAACTATCTACACCTTTACTACATCTCTTTAATATGTCTTCGAAGAATGGGATTTTTTCCAGAACTCTTGTAAACTTTAGTGCCAATTTTCAAATCTGGGGCTAAATCTGACATTCGTAATAATCGTGGAATTGCCATTATTTCATGCATTTCAAAATTATTTGAATCAATAATTATTGATGAAAACTTTCAGCAAGTAAAAACCAAATTACAATCCAACAGCACGGCTTTTATAAAGGCCGATCAACTACCACAAATCTTTTGGAATTCGTAACTTTCACTTTGACTGTGATGGCCAACAGCAACCATGTAGAAGCTTTTTATATGGACTTTAGCAAGGCATTTGACATAATCGACATACCTTTATTGCTCTTCAAGCTCGAAAAATACGGATTGGAAACAAAATTTTTGGAATGGCTGCAGTCATACTTAACAAAACGAACACAAATAGTTCGCTTTCAGAATTCCTTTTCAAACCCAATAGAAGTAACTTCTGGGGTTCCTAAAGGTTCTTAACTGGGCACTCTTCATTTTATATTATACGTGAAGGACATTTTATTTCTTTTTTTTTTTTTTTAATAGCCCCCCCGGTGGTTTGTAATGATTTATGTATGTACTAAAATATCTATTCAGAGTTAATATTGTGTGTTCTGTCACAAATGGTGACATTTCAACACTATTATATACATATATAATTGTAGAAAAATTATTAAACCTACTTGTCAAGAGAAAAAAAAGGAATAAAACGAAACCTAGAATAAACTTAAAACTATCTTACTGACTATAGAGTGAGCTAATCGTTGCAATTGAGGATTGCAACGATTTTTGTCGGAATTTGTTTGAGTTTGGCTTGACATATTTTCTAATGTTTCTACATTAGTGAGCCTATGTAGCTCATTCGTACTAAACCAAGGAGGACGCTTCAAAATCATTTTCAAAAGTTTATTCTGAATCCTTTGAAGTGTCTTCTTCCTGGTTGCACAACAGCTTGTCCAGATGGGAACTGCATATAACATTGCTGGCCTAAAAATTTGTTTGTAAATTAAAAGTTAATTCTTGAGACAAAGTCTACAATTCCTGTTGATAAGAGGATATAAACATTTGATATACTTATTGCACTTTGACTGGATATTTTCAATGTGCTCCTTGAAAGTGAGATTCTTATCATAAATAAGCCCCAAATATTTACCTTGATCAGACCAATTTAGGACCACACCGTTCATCTTAATAACGTGGTTATTGGTGGGTTTGAGAAATGAAACTCTTGGCTTATGAGGAAAAACATTTTATTTCCTCTTAAATCAATACATGCGCTTGTATATGCTGACGACATGAAGCTCTTTATAGAAATCATCAATGCAGAAGACTTCGAAATATTCCAGAATGAAATTGATGTATTCTAAACTTGGTGCAACAAAAGTCTATTACAACTCAACATTAAAAAATGTAATTCAATAGCCTTCAGCAGAAAAACAGTAGCACCACCAACAGACATTTTCTTAGGAAATCAAAAACTAGAAAAATGCAAAATCGTAAAGGACCTAGGCGTAGTCTTAGACTCCAAACTTACATTCATAGAACATTATAACACAATAATAAAAAAAAAAAACAAATAGTATGCTGGGCTTTATAAAATGCTTCGGCCATTATTTTTAAGACCCCTATACAATCAAACTATTATATATTACATACGTCCGACCAATTCTGGAATACTGTAGCATTGTAAGGAATCCCTATATTGTAACACATAATGAACGCATTGAATCTGTCCAAAACAATTTCTTTTGTACGCGCTTCGTAAGCTAAATTGGACAGCATTTCCCTTACCATCATATGAAGCACGCTGCATGCTTATAGACATACAAGCACTTAAAGAACGCCGCGAACTTTCAATGCTTTCTTTTATCAATGACATAATTACTCAACGCGTGCAATCTTCTAAATTATTATCGCAATTGAATTTTTATGCACCCAGCCGTCAATTAAGAAATCGTTAAATATTTTCGAAAACCTCCCACAGAACTAACTACTCATTTTTAAAGGGTTTTGTAGGGTTTAAGATGTAAAATCGAACCACACAATCAATTTTGCTAACATATTTTTTTTCGATTTAAAAATCCATCTGTATTTTTACCGAAATGAGAGTGTCAACTTTGGTTTGCTCGGAAGAGTTTAAGGCCTCTTAATTGTCAATATAAAATACTTGTTTCGAGAAAAATAATTAGATAACCGATTTTTTTTTAAATTACTCTATACTCTCGAAACCAATGATTTTCACTGTAGGATCTCAAATTCATTTTTTTAAATTATTTTTTGGTGAGAATTCAGAAGACATTCCTTATCAACCATTCTCTGACTTTTGTCTACAATGTACACTAAAGTAGCTTTTTACGCGGGGGATACGTGCCGCGTAAAAACACCGCGTAAATTCCGGAATCCGCGTAAAAAAAACCAGCGTTAATTCTGCAATCCGAGTGAAGAGAAACCGAAATCCGCGCAAAAAAATTCCGGAGTCCGCGTAAAAAAACGCGTTAATTCCGGAATCCGCGTAAAGAAAACCGCGTAAGCTCCGGAATCCGCGTGAAAAAAAGCCGCTTAAAAAACGTGTGTACGTCCAGAAGGGTACCAAAAAAGATTTCGTTGGTAAAACTTGGATCTCATAAGAGTGCTCACTTTGTATCGTTCAGAAGAAATCGAGGCGATGAAATTGTTTATCTGAAAAACTTTTAAAAAAAATCGTAAATGACCGATTTTCAGTTGTGTTAGTTGTATTTTTTGTCAGAGTAGAATCCCAAATATTTTTGTTAATATATTATTGAAAGAAAGTTCAGAAAATTGCCTAAAACCATCCCTTGACAGCTTTTCTCCATCTGGTCACTATTCAGATATTTCGATTTATATGAAAAACTACAGCCCTTCTCAAATATTAGTACAGATAATTTAAAAAAAAATGTAATGTTGATTAGGGTAGTATGGCACACACACCCAAAAAGTTTCATTAGATTGGGAATGAGACGGTGCTTCCAATATCTGGTCTAGTTGGCGTAAAATTGGTCAGATGACCACTTTGACATTATAGAAATTTTCGATGTTTTGGCAATTTTTTATAGTTTTATAGTTTTATTCTTATCATGTTTGACACTTTTGACGTTCTTAACAGTTTTGACATTTTACCATTTTTGATGTTTTGACACCTTTTAAAGCTTTGAAATTTTTGCATTTCTACATTTTTGACATGTTTGATAATAATAAATATTTCAAAAAGTACCTTTTATATTAAAATATATTTCTTAGTATTAAAGATCATAATATCAAAATTTTGTGTTGGTAAAAGGACCAAAAGAAAAATTGAAATTTAAAAAAAAAATTTTTTTTTATTTAAGCCAAAACGGTTTGTTTGATTGGCACAATTTTCGATGTTTTGGCAATTTTTTATAGTTTTATAGTTTTATTCTTATCATGTTTGACACTTTTGACGTTCTTAACAGTTTTGACATTTTACCATTTTTGATGTTTTGACACCTTTTAAAGCTTTGAAATTTTTGCATTTCTACATTTTTGACATGTTTGATAATAATAAATATTTCAAAAAGTACCTTTTATATTAAAATATATTCCTTAGTATTAAAGATCATAATATCAAAATTTTGTGTTGGTAAAAGGACCAAAAGAAAAATTGAAATTTAAAAAAAAAAAAATTTTTTATTTAAGCCAAAACGGTTTGTTTGATTGGCACAGTAGCTTTGGCAAAGTTCCAGATAGTAGTCTTGTAAAGGTGAAAAATATTTTCTGTAAAAGAATTAAAACAATTTTTTCTTAAAAAAATTAAACTTTTTTCTATTTCTCCATGGTTCGAGTCATTAATGTTTAACTAAAGTTCTGATATTTTCATAACAAAATAAATCTTTGAGAATTAGCTTTTTGTGATCATTGCTTTGAATTTTTTTTTTTGACTTTTCTCAAAAAAAAAAATTTTAGAGTATATATTTTTTCGAAAACACAAAATTATTATCTACAACCTTGCCTGATCTAACCAATCTTTGGCTTTGGTTCTAAAAATATTTGTAATCATCAATATCTTCCCAACACAGCATTTTTGAATAGCTTCTCAAAAATCTGTTGTCCATAGAAACGTCTTTGCAAAGTTTTAGCCAAACTAGGTATGTTTGTTGGTTGGTTGGTATGGTATGGTTGATTAAATTGCTTGCCCGTTTTTTTTTTTGAAGAATTGCACTTCTCATTATATGACGGAAATGACGTGTTGAAAAATATTTATACTTATTCATTTTCTATGGAATGTTTCGGCAGTGCTACAGGAAAAATCATTTTCACTTAAAACTGCGCTCGCGGGAAACGTTTGGTGTCGAAACTCTAAAAAAATGAGCTGATGATATTACTTTAAAAGATTAAATGTGGTTGGATAAATTCCGTCACATCCTCCCCCTTCGAGACGCATAATGCAGTATTGAAAACTGTTCCAAAAAAGATTGAAAGAAAATTCTAAACTTTTTTCGATGGACTTTCTGATTTGAATACATGTTAATAATTTATACTTATGCTAGTTTATACAGTACATGTAGTATGCAGGTTCGAACTGTTATGATTAATTTTCATTGCCGTTTCTTTTTCAATGAAAGTTTTTCACGGTATTAAACCATTTATCTAATTGAGTGTTTTTTTTTCATTTTGCAGATTGAGCTGTAGTTTGACGACCGCACATTGCATAGTTACTCTTCTGTGATATATCTGAGCTAGTGAAGTCGCACAGAGAACTACAGGGGATAGTCAAAATAAGTAGGATAGGCAAAATGTCGATAAAATTCGAAATGCTGTAGCTTTGCCAAATGTTATTCGATTTTAATAGTTCGAACACCATTGAACTGGAAAACTTTTGAAGTTTCATTTTATGACCTCAGATCTGGCCTAGGTCACCGGATGTAGGAAATATTTCTGAGCTCCGGTAGGCATGTCAAACCTGCTAATTTTTGGATGGATTTGGGTTACCTGATAAATATGCTTATTTTCATCATTGGCATAGATGACAAAATCATTTTTGAAGCGAATGGTTCATCAAGATCTGGAGACGGCCAAGAAATCATCGAGAAATGGCTATTTTTAATCCGGAAATCTTCAGAGAAACCTTTAGTAGGGGACATTTACGTTTCTGCACCAAATATAGCATGTGACACCTCTATCTTCAGGATTTTTCATCAGGAATCCTTCAAAAGACATATTTTTGAATATAGGCTTCATTGGCCACTTTCGGAACAACCTGGATGCATCAAATATAGCGTGACACCTCTATCTTCAGGATTTTTCATCACGGATCTTCCATAAGACATATCTGAACATAGGCTGTATTGACCACTTCTGGAATCACCTGGATGCCCCAAAGGAACCCGTAGTGGGTGGGGACATTTACATTTCTGCATCAAATATAGCCTCTATCTTCATGATTTTTTTCGGGCATCTTCCAAAAGACATATTACTGAATTTAGGCTGTATTGGTCACTGCCTGAGCGATCCGGATGCCTTGTATAAACTGGGAGTGTGAGCATTTGAATTGTTGACTAAAATGAATTTGATGCATCCGGGGTATCAAGGTTGTTGCGAAAGTGGCCAATGCAGCCTATGTAAAAATGTAAATGTTCCCTTTCCCGGTCCCTCCGGGGCTATAAGATTGTTCCGGTAGTGGCCAACGCAGTCTCTATTAAGAAATATGTCTTTTGGAATATTCCTGAAGAAGAATCCTGAAAATAGAGGTACAGCATACTATATTTTGATGCAGATATGTAAATTCCCTCACTACGAGTTTCTTAATGGCATCCAGGTTGTTCCGGAAGTGGCCAATGAAGACTATATTCAAAAATATGTTTTTTGAAAGATTCCTGATGAAAAATCCTGAAGATAGAGGTGTCACACGCTATATTTGGTGCAAATACGTAAATATCCCCTATTAAAGGTTCTTCTGAGGACTTCCGGATGAATAATAGTTATTTTTCGATGAGTTCTTGGCCGATTCAGATGAACCATTCGCTTCAGAAATGATTTTGTCATCTATGCCAATGATGCAAATAAGCATTTTTATCAGGTAACCTATTACCAAATCTATCCAAAAATTAGCAGGTTTGACATGCCTACCAGAACTCAGGAATATTTCCTACATCCGGTGACCTAGGCCAGATCTGAGGTCATGAAATGAAACTTCAAAAGTTTTTCAATTCAATGGTGTTCGAACTATTAAAATCGAATAACATTTGGCAAAGCTACAGCATTTCAAATTTCATCAAATTTTTGCCTATCCTACTTATTTTGACTATCCCCTGTACGTACATTGCAACTTGGGACTAGTTCACCATCTTCAATGTACAACAATGACAAACATGACAAACGATGATCTTTCTCGTCAAACACCGCGAACCTAGGCGCTCGGCGTGCGCCAGAACCATTCATCATCAGAAGCGTTGAGGTGCCAACAGACACGGTTCTTTAAAAAGTATACGTTGTGTAGAAATTAGATTAATCATGATACTTAGTGGCAGAACAAAACCTACTCAGATTTGCGATGCACTTTTATAAAAGCAACGAACGTGCAATCTCCGGCTAAACAGTCAGACCTAGTCCGATTTTTTCGGCATCTTCCAGACTGCTTCGGAAAGGAAGGGTGATGTTGTTTTGTCACCATCGTAAGGGACGGAATTTGATAGTTTGCGTGCGAAACTCGCTCATTTCGAGAACAAACGATGAGTATTTTTCCAGTAAGACAACGCGACTCTATGCGAACAACGCGCGAAAACCATCTTTGTCAACTCCGATTTTTTTCATTCCATTTCTACAGATATACAGACAGTCGATGCAACCTGCCGTTACATAATAAGAATAGTATATTTTCATGGCATCCCTTAACCGGAATAAAGTGCTTATACTGGACACCTTGTTTCCTATGGGGAACATCGACTGCATGGAAACGAAATAAGGAGAGAGTAGAAAAAGGTTGCGATTAGTGACCGGAACAAAGACAAGAATTAAAAAGTTAGACAGGGAGTGAACCCGAAAAAAAGATTTGTGTCTCTGCGGTTGCGGGAAACTGCTTCATTATTCATATCAGCCCATATATTCATCTCATACAACATGAAAACACAGTTGAAACAGGAAAAAACGCATATTTTATTCTTAAACCAATCTGCTAATCCATGGAATGGATTCTTCTTAGTTCACTTTAGGTTCCTCAAAAAGAAAAATCCTCAAAAACTCACTTAAAAGCACTGAATTTGATATTATAGTCGGGCATCTGCACACGAAAACTCATTTAATTCAATCACCTACCTCAGAAAACAAAATCAGCGCATTGTTCCATGCGGCTATAACGGGACTCGTTCAGCAGCCAACCAAAGTTTTTTTCATCACTAGCGGACCACTTTTTATTCTAATAACTAAACAAAATCACTCACTACACTAAGAATCTTTTGATCTTTGAAATGTTCACCTCAAATTTCCTAAAACAAGCTTGAGTTAGCAGAAATATATGAGATGAATTTTTACAATTCCTAAATTTCAACTGTACGTA
Organism: Wyeomyia smithii; assembly: GCF_029784165.1. Classification (NCBI taxonomy): domain Eukaryota; kingdom Metazoa; phylum Arthropoda; class Insecta; order Diptera; family Culicidae; genus Wyeomyia; species Wyeomyia smithii. The sequence continues at coordinate 217,084,270 of NC_073695.1, forward strand.
TTTTCATCTGTTTTCACTGCGTTGAAGAAAAGCAAAAGTTGCCAAATCAGTTTCTGTTGTTACGAAAAATTTATACTGAAAATGTTAAATTATTCCGACATATTTGACATAAATCGACAGCACTGCAGTGGTTACCTAGGTTACCAACTTTGCACGTAAACAACTACAGCGGATATCTAGGTAACCTGCTACGACGCGACAGTTTGCAGCTACGTTCATTCATGATAATGTGATTCATTCATGATTAACAGTGTGATGAATATGAAGGCGTCGTGAGATGAATAATTGAGCAGTGATTCAAGTTTTGTGATGGATATGGAAGTGTTGTGATGGCTTGTTTTACAAAATTCAGGATAAATCTAGCTGATTTTACTAAATATACAGTGCTGAACGATTCCATAAGAGCACGTAAGCGTAGATTGTTTATTTTTTCAATGAGTTCGTGAAAATTTGATGTTTAATCCGTGCATTTTTCGTGAATATCGGCCTAATGAGATGAGTAATGAAGCAGTTCCCAAATTTGTTTAATAAAATCAATCTAGCAACAGACTTGATTCCGGGCGGTCGTTGTTTACTAAGCACGTGCCAAGACTTATGTATTACAAGAGCTTGACAAAGGTCTAAGAGATTACCTTAGCCTTCGGAATCGAACACCGGGAAGTCGCACTTCAGAGCGGTTTAAGTTTTATTTGTCCAAACGATAAAAAAGAGCATGAAATTTCCGATATCAACATTTTAATTTTTTTGATACCAAATTTCTTCCTAGAGAGGCACAAATCGTCGATACCCATTACTGTCCCAAAAATGAAACAGGTTAATACAGATTTTGCCCTAGAGCTCTAGCTTAAAAAAAGGAATATTACAGTTTTTTAAACAAAGCCGGTGAATTTTGGTGCTCTTAGTGAAGCGACCAACCCAGCGAGCAATTGTTTTATGGTCTTTTGACGCACCTATACATTTACTAGGAGCACCAAAATTAACTTGAATGGTTAAAAAGCAACAATCTTTTATATGGACATTTTTTTTTGCTTCTGTCGATCACTGTAATCCTTTTGCGACGAAAGTTGATTCTCCCCAACACCACCACTCCGAGATAGCACCAGATCTCGACGCTCCACGCATTCCCGAGATATTTGGCTTTGATAAAAAATCGAGCTCCACCGCACTTGATATTATGATTATAATATGCAAGTTGGTTTTAGGGTTTTTTTTTGAAATTTTCATTTCAATAAGAATCGTTCTGTAAAAAGTCAAAGTCACTTTCAATAATAATGTTACAATTGACGTAACATACCAACATATAGCTCAAATCATCAACTAGAAGTTTTTTTACTAATCAAATTTTTCTTCGATTCCCCTAAAATAAGTTTTTGGAAAATCAATATAAAATAAAAATTTGTTGTAGACGTCGTGCTACGTTTTAAGAGGTGCTGTGAATTTACCGAGTCATGAAATAATGAATGTATTTTTAATCTTATTTTCGCCAAATCAAGCTTATAAAACTGAGAACGCAATGCAATTCAAAACCAAAATTACAATGTTTGACGAAGAAATGGAAATTAACGAAAGATCAAGGATTTTTATCTACCTAAGTTTTAGAAGCCGTCAAAAATATTATTGAGTAAATTGAGGCTTAAAGTCTTTCAAATGTATTTTTGGAAGACCTTTTTCATCATTTTTCAAATTATAACTATAATTTCATATCACATTATTAGAATTTAACATATTCTTAAATTGCTTAGAATGATCCAACGTCAATTTCATTCCTAATTCAAGAATAGTATCAATGTGAATCTTTTTAAAATCAATTATATGACTAAATTTGGAATATTTCTAGTGTTTTCAAAATATTCAATACACTAACACTAAAGTCCCTTGAGAAAACTAACCCCACCGACGCGACTGGAAGCTTAAATATTTCATCGCACTCGAGAACGCCGTTTCCACTGCCGAGCTTATGCTTCTGCCACCGAGCCATCGGATGACCATTGCGCGAAAATCGGTAGCGAGCGAACCCGGCTGTATGGGAAATTCGCGCCACCGTCATCCGGAGTTCAGCTTCGCATATAGCTTCCGGCTGCGTCTATGGGTGGTGTTCCGGTTTAGAGAGTACCGTGAAAGGAAGCGTTGTCTGGGTCAGCGCACTGATTGGGCGTGGTTTCGAACGCCAAACATTTATTCAAATTGTATTCTGAAAAATTTGTGCAGCGTCGAAATTGTGTTTGACCTTATCAAGTGGATCAATCTTATGCTTCGTTACATAGCTCACACTGTTATACGGTTCGCCATGAATCTGCAGTAAATGTGAGCCATTAACAGCTGCCCTTCGACGGTCGACCACCGAACCAATGCAATGTATGACGCGACCAGTGGCGCACTCGAGTATGTCCAGATTACAGATAAAGTAATAATGCTGGGAATCTGGATCCGAAGAGCAGTTTCCTAATAACAATGGATTTGCTGGTAGCAAATGACCGCCAACGGAGAATGACTGGCTTACCTGCGACTTAGCCAGCGATTCGTGGACAGCACTGCCGGTGGAAATACATCAGTGCAAGAATAAATGATCGTGGAAGATTTGTCAGCGCTACTTAGTTGGGACTTGTCCGTACGAGTGCTACTGCTTGCTGCATTGATCACGAATGCATCGCGAATTTCGAGTTTAACACCCCTGTTTGATTGGCCGCGTATGAACAGAGCAGCTATCGTTAAGTTGAAATAATCGCAGCTTACAAACCGTTCCGAAACCATAAATCTCTAACCGCTAGTGCAGTGGAAATTTGACACATACTTTAATACTTGCTTTTGTCTCCTCTACCGGAAGCTTCTCAGTCTGATTCGTCAACATCAGTAACTTGTCAATTTCGAGTCCCTTCTCGCTACCGAAACAAAGGCCTCCCTGTGTGCATTGAGGAAACTTTTCCGTTTTGCGCTGTTTAATAAACTTGATTCCACTTTAAATGGGGTTAAATTCTTAGAGCTTGATCGCTTTCTTGTCCCAATGTGCTCATTGTGTCGTGGTAGAGTGAGCTTGTGAAGTGCGACTTGAGAAAGTTGATTCGTCAGGAAGTGCTTGCAAGAAGCGAAAAGACCTTCCTTTAGTTGGCTTTCATCTGCGCGTTCCGCAACTTTCACATCCATCCTTTCTCTCCTTCGGTGTCCAGAAACTATTAGCAATGGAAATTGATATTATATTTTGATGTTACGCTTGCAGTGTGCTTTTTAATTTGTCTGCCAACGGCAACAGCGGCGTCATTTCCGGGTGGAATTCGAATAGTCTTATGATGTGAAATGTTGATTACTGGGTGAATGAAACGGGGGAACCGGAGCAAAGTTGGGTTCCGTTGCTCTGCTGCTATGATAATCAGTTGATAAACTTTTATGCTTGCAGCCAGCAAGAGTTGGTGCCGAAAATGCGAAACTTGACTGGGGTTGGAGTTTTGAATCTTGAAACAAGATCATATTATATTTATATATTATATACAGTTATCATAAATTTAGGAAGAGTGTTTGATATTAAACTATTTTAAAATAATTTGTTCGTCAATTGCTACTATTAGTTATATTATCCTCAAAGTGAAGATAGAGCTCAAAGTGAAAACATCGACTTAAGGGAAACATCGAGATTACTAATATACCACCTACCCAAACATATCAATCACCACCCGAAATGACAGCAACACACACAGCTCGCTGATGATTCTACTCACCGGCAACACTGATGTGCTAGGATTGATGCTTTCAAGAGTGAAAAGTGGTCACGACGGTTGAAGGCAAATCAGGAAAACCACTAATCCACGAACGTTGTCAATCCTTCTGGATAATATCAATAATTGGCGCAGCCTGTTTGTCTACTTGCAAAGCGAAGAGCTACCGCAATTATTTCGACGTCATCAATCAAAGGCGATAGTGGTGACCACGTTAGCAGCATCCAGTGGCGATGATAGCGATATTGTTATTTCATCTACCGGTATCTATATGGTACAGCAAAATCTGAATAATGGTGATTGACAGTATACAGAACTTAGCCATTTCTACATTTCTCTGAATATTATAGTGGCTGAAAGCTTAGCAAACGACGAGCAAAAACTTAAATATTCGAATGAATCAATATATTTGAAACAGGCCAATAAACAATAAGATTTTACTAGTATATATTCCGAGCTTGCAACGAGTTCTCCTATTTTTAATGACTAAATAAATAAAACATGAAAACGTGAACAGACAAACGGACCAATGTCACGCGTAAACCGCACGAATACAATTATTTATCCCGGCGGCGGCTTCCTGTGACGGGAAATTGATTTTGATTGAAGGAATTATAGTGAAGCCATACCGGAACCGCGTTTCGTCAGTCAAGGTTATCGAATACTTGGCATTGTCGGAAACAGCAGGCACTTGTACGGGGGTTGCCTAAGCTTCGCATTTCAAGCCAACGAACAAATGTCGATGGAAAGCGAAAAGTGTTCTTCTCTGACAGTAAGCTACATACGTATATGTATATGTGTGTACCTGTCAGAGACGAGCAACGCATTCCGGAAAAGCTGTTTTGCCAATCCAGGTTAAGGGCAATTTGGTAGGGCATACCAAGGGCTTGCAATTTTGAAATGATACCAGCTGCTGTGACCGCACAAATGTCGGGAAATACAACAATTGTAGCGATTACTCACGTAGCAGGAAACTGTTTTACCATGATTTGTGGGAAGTGAATTTAAGTGGGGTTGAATTGCGGCAAGCGGGATAATATTCGTGAGTACAAATTGGGGTTTAATGATTTATTAGGTTTCTGGAAGCGAAATTATTAGATATTATGATTAGATAAATCAACAAACTGTACAGAAAGCTGCCAAAAGCTGGAAACAGTCGTTTGCGCTTCTAATCACAACTCTTATAGGCCGATTGCAATGCTATCCTGTATCCGGAAATTGATGGAAAAAATGAAACTCCGTCGTTTAGACCACTGGGTCGAATCAAATGGTCTACTATCAGAAACTCAATTTGGCTTCCGCCGTGCCAAAGGGACGAATGATTGTCTTGCGTTGCTTTCAACAGATATTCAGCTGGCGTATGCTCGTAAAGAACAAATGGCGTCTGCGTTCTTGGACATTAAGGGGGCTTTTGATTCCGTTTCTATTGACATTCTTTCGGGTAAACTTCACCGACAAGGATTTTCTCCAATTTTGAACAATTTTTTGCACAATTTGTTGTCCGAAAAGCACATGCATTTTACGCATGGCGATTTGGCAACTTTTCGCATTAGCTACATGGGTCTTCCCCAGGGCTCATGTTTAAGCCCCCTTCTTTACAACTTTTATGTAAATGACATCGACGAATGTCTGGCAAATTCATGCACGATAAGACAACTTGCAGACGACAGTGTAATCTCTGTTACAGGAGCCAAAGCTGCCGATTTGCAAGGACCATTGCAAGATACCTTGGACAATTTGTCTGCTTGGGCTTTACAGCTAGGTATCGAATTCTCTCCGGAGAAGACTGAGATAGTAGTTTTTTCTAGGAAGCATGAACCTGCTCAGCTTCAAACACAATTAATGGGTAAAACGATTTCTCAGGTTTTGGTACACAAATATCTTGGTGTCTGGTTCGACTCTAAAGGCACCTGGGGTTGTCACGTGAGGTATCTGATGAAAAAATGTCAACAAAGAGTGAATTTTCTTCGTACAATAACCGGACAATGGTGGGGAGCCCATCCAGGAGACCTTATAAGGCTTTACCAAACAACGATATTGTCTGTTATTGAATACGGGTGTTTCTGCTTCCGCTCCGCAGCAAACACACATTTGATCAAACTGGAGCGAATACAATATCGTTGTTTGCGTATCGCCTTAGGTTGCATGCAGTCGACCCATACGATGAGTTTGGAGGTTTTAGCTGGAGTACTACCATTGAAAAACCGCTTCTGGAGCCTGTCTTCTCGTATTCTAATCAAATGTGAGGTCTTGAACCGTCCCGTGATTGAAAATTTTGAAAGGTTAATCGAACTTCATTCTCAAACCCGTTTTATGACATTGTATTTCAATCACATGTCCCAAAATATTAACCCTTCTTCGAATATTCCAAATCGTGTCGACTTATCAAATACTTCTGATTCTACTGTGTTTTTCGATACATCCATGATAGAAGAAACTCGTGGAATCCCGGATCATTTACGCGTGCAGCAGATCCCTAAATTTTTTTCCAATAAATATCGAAACATCAACTGCGACAATATGTACTACACTGACGGATCACTTCTTGATGGGTCCACTGGCTTCGGTATCTTCAATAACAATTTAACCGTCTCCCATAAGCTCGATAATCCTGCTTCTGTTTACGTCGCAGAATTAGCTGCAATTCAGTACACCCTAGGGATTATCGAAAAAATGCCCACGGACCATTATTTCATCTTTACGGACAGTCTCAGTTCCATTGAGGCTCTCCGATCGATGAAAGATGTTAAGCACTCTCCGTATTTCCTGGGGAAAATACGGGAACATCTGAGTGCTTTATCCGAAAAATCTACTCAGATTACCTTAGCGTGGGTCCCTTCTCACTGCTCGATACCGGGTAATGAGAAAGCGGACTCTTTGGCTAAGGTGGGAACAACAAACGGTGATATTTATAAAAGACCAATTGCCTTTAATGAATTTTTCGCACTTGTACGTCAGAATACGATCATCAGTTGGCAAAATGCTTGGACCAGAGGGGAATTGGGAAGGTGGTTACATTCCATAATCCCCAAAGTATCGACGAACCCGTGGTTCAAGGGGTTGGATGTAGGTCGGGATTTCATTTGCGTGATGTCCCGGCTTATGTCCAATCACTATAGATTTGACGCGCTCCTCCGTCGTGTTGGGCTCGGGGAAAGTGGTATCTGTGCCTGTGGTGAAGGTTATCACGACATAGAGCATGTGGTTTGGTCATGCCCTGTACACCGTGACGCCAGGTCTAAATTAATAGCTTCCCTGCAGGCCGAGGGTAGACAGCCGGCTGTTCCTGTTCGTGATGTCTTGGCGAGCCGTGACCTATCCTACATGTCCCTTATATACGTTTTCCTGAAATCCATCCACGCCCCAGTCTAGTCCCGTTCCCCTCCGTCTACACCCAACAAAACGACAAGAACACGTTTGAACCTTAAGCACAAAACCAGCAACCAGACCCCGCACAATAGAACCAGGACCCAAGGACTACGAGCCTCTGTCCCAACTCACGACATCGTGGCTCAGCAGAACGAATCCATACATGCCATTCGACGATTATCAGACGACCATTGAACAACAAAACACTGATTGGAAATCCCATGCTAGTTTTAAGTTAGACTTAATTTCAGCTCGTAGTCGGCAGCGAGGATAAAAAATTTGATTTAGTTTTTAAGTCATCAGATATAATTGGCGCCGTTAAACATTAAATTGTATTTGTGCCGTGTCAAATAAATGTTATGTGAAGAAAAAAAAAAAAAAAAATCAACAAACAAATTATTAGATTTTGTTTGTTGATTTTGGGTGAAATATTCAAGCACGCTCTATCCATGATTGCTGACCTATACGTGATATTACAGTACAAACACATTACTGGATCAAGTATTTAGGTATATAGAGCGGGGGCCTAGTGTGGTTGGTAACGTCTCCGCCAACCACGCTCGATGCCTGGGTTCGAATCCCACCGCCGACATAGGTGTCGATGGTTGTGAGGTGGCGTGATCCACTCATTACCAACCCAACTGGTCTAGATTCAATCCTAGCCGACACCGGGAGATTTTCTGAGGCGAAAAATCTCTGGGATCACGCCTTCCATCGCATGAGGAAGTAAAGCCGTTGGCGCCGGTCCGTTAATAAACGGGTCGTGAGTTAGGGACCTGGGTGTGGAGTCGCCTCCCTGGGCGTCGGTGATTGGCCACAACAGTGGCGGAAATAGACCGACGGAAAATAAGCGAGAATAAAAAAAAAAGTATTTAGGTATGTATAAAGCGTTCAACCAAAACCAATTGGTGGAATAGGGCTTTTGATTGCACGATAATCAATTTAATTGTGAATCAGTCACGTAAGCGCTAAGAATAATACAAATGTGTTTGCGTTCAGAACCACAGATTAATCTCGATCACGATCACAATCCCAATCCCAATCCCAATCCCAATCCCAATCCTAATCTCAATCCCAATCCCAATCCCAATCCCAATCTCAATCCCAAACCCAATCCCAATCCCAATTCTAATCCCAATTCCAATTCCAATCCCATTTCCAATTTCAATATCAATCAAAATACACAAATGTCCAGAAACCGAATTTTATCTTGTTTATATCTAACTTCGACATTAACCGAATTAGATTGAATAAACATCTAATGTTTTTAGTTCAATTATCACACTTAAACTGTCTTTAAACTGCTTTTAGAATTTTCGTGGAGAAAAAATCTGCAGTACTGCGTCGGAATTATTTCAATTTTTTATCAAAGTTATTGATGTTTCTCGTAAAATAAACCCTTTTTTGTATACGAAGAAATTTTCGAAAATATATTTTTTATATTTTTGTCATTCCAATCTGAAAACATGACAAAAAGTTACAATATATTTTAATATATTTTTTTTTCTAGCAATTAAAAGCACTTGTTTTATCCTTCGCTACTTTTTTCTCAAAATTAGAAATAATTATTTTTAATTTAACCTAAAAATGTTGAAAATCGATCAACTGGTTCAAAAATTATGAATAGTTGAAATTAGAATATATCGAATGAGGCCATTATTATGGCCACATTATTTTAAAGCATTCGTGAATCTGAATTTGTTATGAGAGGACGTGTTTTATCGGAATCTCTGTGCTTACAACTACAATCATACCTACGGTTAAGCTAGTCTAAGAAAGTGTTATCAAAGTGAGAAAATGGATGACGGACTCGTTAAAAATACTCTGGCCTTTTTGTTTCCGCCGGGAGCAGCAGCACCTTTACTGGTAGAAGTGGCCAGATTTATCAAAGAGCTTGATACGGCATTGGACTCAATAGAGACCAGTTACAAAATGTCGGATGAGAGATGTCTTTGTATTAAGTTCAAATCACATAGCGCAATGCAAAAGGCTTCAGCTCAAAATCCCGAAACTCGAATCTTCAGCTACTCCAACGGTGACACAGTGGAAATCAAAATGGACACAGCAGGCACCTGTACGAAATATGTACGGATTTTCGATTTACCCCCGGAAGTTCCGGACTCCGAAATATCAAACTTTCTCAGCAGAGACGGAACTATCAAGCGAATGGTTCGGGAAAAGTTTCCAGCGGATCTCGGTTTGAACTTGTTCACCGATGTTCGTGGAATATACCTGGAAATAAAAAAAAAAGGTTCCAGCATTTTCGTAACCGAAAAGGAAAAATCTACTACGAGGGACTCAAGCAAAAATGCTTCTTTTGTAAGGAGGAAAGACACATAAAAGTCAATTGTCCACTCAAGGGCAACAGTGTTGCCTCGCGTTTGGAAAACAGTGCCAGGATTGTTCCAGAAAATGTAGAGTCTAATATACAACCACAGTTGATACAAAAAGAAGTGAACCGTCAACTACCAAATTTGCAAAGTTTTTCGAGCGTAGTGAGCGGAATTGAACCTCAAGTCGGCGAAGATAAAATAGAAGCGAAAATGATCATGTTAGTGTCTAATCAAAACAAAAAAGGTTATCACAACCGTTGATTGAGACAAGGGAACAAAACGAAAACGAAGATGCTGTAAAGAGTGCAGTAAAACGGCAGCACTCTTCTGGGGAATCAGGAAATGCAGATCGTGATGCATTTCCTGGTTTAACCAAGGAAATAAACAGGAAATCTTCGCGTTTGGGGAAAAAAGCTTTAACTCCGCTAGAAACAATTTCAGGTGGTTCTGAGAAGGAGGACAAAAACAAACGAAGCTGCAGTAAATAGACAATGATTGCTGGTTGAGGTTATGTACTCTTATCCATTTCCGATAACCACGTGTTGGATGAAAGTGTTGGTGTGGGATCTTTTTAAGATACTCTAATGGTGGATGTGAGTTAACAGAATATCAAAAATGGCGATGAAGTTAGTTCGGACAATAGCAACAATTAACATCAATGCTATTGCGGTTCATGCGAAGAAGATGATGCTCAAGGAATTCGTGGAGAAGAATGATATAGACATTGTACTTTTGCAAGAAGTTCATTTCGATGATTTTTCATTCGTGCACACTCATGAAGCTTTGGTGAATATAGGAATGCCAAATAAAGGTACCGCGATTCTAATTCGGAAAACTTTAAAAGTCAGTAATTTGCTAATGGATCCGGGAGGACGTATAATCTCTATACTGGTAGACGGTTTGAATATAGTGAATGTGTATGGACATTCTGGATCACAATACAGAGCTGACAGAGAATCGATGTTCACTGAGTCAATTGCTGTTCATTTCAACAAATCAGGTACTAGTAATAACTTGTTCGCGGGCGACTTTAATTGTGTTTTAGAACCAATTGACTGCAGAGGGAAAATGTATAATTTTTCAAGTGGATTAAAAGCGACCGTGGAATCCCTTGAGCTGCTGGACGTTGCTATTGGTCATAAAGGCTGGAAACGAGAGTACACTTTCTTCAGAGGGGACTCAGCTTCTAGAATAGATCGAATACATGTGTCAAAAAATTTGTGCTCAGAAGTAAATCAGTGTCGCACAATATCCGTTGCTTTCTCAGATCATCATGCTGTGATAATCAAGTGTAAAATACCTTCAAATCAATTACCTATAGTTAATGGACGTGGCTACTGGAAAATTAATGAATATCTGTTAAACAATTTGGCTTTTCAAGAACAGTTTAAAATTGAATATGAAAAATTAAAAGAAAGGCGGAAGTTGATACTGATAGCTTCAGTGAATGGTCATACGCTCTAAAACGTAAAATTAAACAATTTTATAAACAAAAGAGCTTTGAGCATAATACTGCAAATAGACGTAAGAAGGACGTATGGCTAACAAAATTGAATGACCTTTGCGAGAAACAAAATAACGGCGGAAATTTGTCAGACGAAATAAGTGTTGTGAAAGCGAAAATTTTGGAAATTGAAGTGGATAGGTTAAAAAGTTATGCTCACCGTTTACAACCAGCATCGTTATTAGAAAATGAGAGAATGGGGCTTTTCAGATGGCGAAATTGAATAAGCGTAGGCTAAATCCAAATATTTTATCTCTAAGAGCAAACGAAGGCGTGATTACTAGTACGAATGAACTGAAAAAAATTGTTTTTGATCAATTTAACACATTGTTTAAAGAAAATCCCGTAATGGATAACAATTTTATAGCACTGGATTTCGTGAACAAGGCTTTCAGTCAAGTGACACAAGAAAAAATTATAGAGCCCTTTAGTGAAGAGGAACTTTTAGAAACCATCAAAAGTGTTGCAATGAAAAAATCTCCAGGGCCGGACAGTGTTACGTATGAATTTTATATCGTATATTTCGACTTAGTTAAAAAAGAACTTTTGAACCTATTCAACAAATTCTTGGACAATTCCCTGCTACCAATGGAAAGCTTTTCGAAAGGAATCATAACGCTAATTCCAAAAACGGGCAATTCAAAAGAAATAGAAAATTATAGACCTATAAGTTTACTAAATACGGACTACAAAATATCCGCATAGCTCATAGCGAAGCGCATCTCAGAAGGGATTAACGAAGTGATTGATGAAGGTCAAACAGCGGTGGTTCCAGAAAAAATCGAACAATTATAATTAAAGCGCAGCGAGTTAAAAGTATGAAATTCGCGTTACTAAGCCTAGACCTAGAAAAAGCTTTTGATGTAGTTGATCATAGGCGATTGTGGGAAATTTTAGAAAAGTTCGGCTTGCCCTGTCCAGTAATATCAATTGTAAAAAGCTTATACTTCAACGCAACTTCGCAGGTATTAGTAAACGGAAGTCTTACCAGTGATATAAAAATAGGAAGATCAGTGTGGCAAGGTTGTCCACTTTCTATGACACTCTTTGTGTTGTATATTGAGCCCCTCATCAGATACATATACGCTTCCTTAAGGGGTATTCTGATCGAAACTCGGTTCATCAAAATAAAAGCTTTTGCTGACGATTTGACAATTTTGATTAGGAATGACGCTGAATTTGACGCGGTTTTTCAGATAGTGAAAGACTACTCCCACAGTGCTAGAATATATAGGAATTTAAAAAAATCAGGGTTTCTTAGAATCAATAATTGTGCTATCGGGCCCCAAATGGTATCAGAATGTGAAAAATTAAAAATTTTGGGATTGACGGTTTCAAGCAGGTGGAAACAGATGGCTGACAGTAACTTTACCAAATTGATAAAAAACATTAGCTTCACGGTACACTTGTTTTCGACACGGAGGCTTAATCTGATAGAAAAAGTAATAATTTTGAATACAATTGTGCTATCTAAATTATGGTACATAGCACAAATAATTTTACCTAACAACAAGCACATAGCAAAAATTAAAATGATTGCTGGACAGTTTTTATGGAGCCACCACCCAAGTTTTAGAGTACAACGTGATCAACTGTATTTGAATACCACGCAGGGTGGTCTGAATTTGATTGACCCCGAAACACAGTGTCAGTCACCATATATTAAAAATTTAATTTTTAAAAATAAAGAGAGGATTGATCACCCATTAATCAAAATGAATACAACAATGCCCAAAAAAATTTTAGAACTGGCCCGAAATGTAAAAACCATGCAATACATACACAAATAAATATAATACAAATAATATAATAAATACACAAATAAACAAATTTATAACTTTTTACTTGCAAAGAAAACAATCGAAGTAAAAATTGTTCAAAAATTTCCCAGTCTTCCATAGGATATTATTTGGGAGAATATAGCACAGAATTATGTTTCAACGCAAGCACGTTCAGTATTGTTTGAACTGTTTAATGATTCATATCCTAACAAAGTGAAAATGCATAACCATAATTTTGCAAATATAGAAAATCGTTCCTGTGATACTTGTGGCAAACCTGATACAAATATTCATAGAATAAAATATTGTAAATATTCAAATGTGATCTGGAACTGGGTAACAGACATTGTTAAAATTAGGTTGGAACAGAATATAAATTCACCAGAAGATGTCTTACACAAAACAATCAACAATAAAAATTGTAAAGCAAAAAGCGCAATATGGCTGGTAGCAGAAGCTATATATTACAACATGATTTATTATAAAAATGCCAATTTAGAATGCTTCAAAAACAAATAAGGGAAAAGAAATGGAATGACAGAAAACTCTTCAGTGAGCACTTTAATAAATTTCCTAATATTTGTTAAGAATGCCAATCAGTAAAAGTTACTGTGACTAAAAAGAAACATCATCTTTGTATAGACAGTACAAAAAAAATGTATGGATCTTTAGGTTAAGTTGTAATGTACTAATATGTAAATAAAGTTTTAAAAAATAATCTGAAAGCATGACAAAAAGTTACAATTTTTCTAGCACTTTTTTTATTTTTCGCTACTTTTTTTCTTAAATTTAGAAATAATTATTTTTAACTTAATCTAAAAATATCGAAAATCGATCAACTGGTTCAAAAATTATGAATATTTGACATAAGAATATATCGAATGAGGCCATTATTATGGCCACATTATTTTAAAGCTGGTCGCTTTACCAACCCAACGAAAATATACAGGTTTGATTATTATAGACGAACCATGTTTCCTGCAATTTTGAGCACATTGTAAGCACTTTGGGTGATCAGTTCCGAAATGAGGTGACCATAAAAAACGGCTCTATTCGGTATATTTTATTTTCAAATATATAAAACTTTTATAGATAAGCGATTCTCGATCTTTTTGAATCAAATTAAAGGTAATTATTGCTAGTTTTAAGAATGAACTTTAAGGTTGAATTTACCATGGAATCAAACCGGTGTGCAGAAAACATAAAATTATTATAAAATTTAACATCTTTTGAAAAAAAAAAATAACCATCCAAAGAGTCAAACGTGATCTTTACATTGGGATTTTGTTATGTTTGTCAAAAAGATTAACATATAAATAAAAAAGGCATATTTCTTGAAGAAAAACATCATTAATTTTTTATCAAATTCCTAATCATAGAAAGTTCTACAAGTCGTTTGAAGGCTGTTTTAATGTGAAAATTCAAATAAAAATAAATATATTCAATTCATATCCATTGCATTTTATTTCTTCTGCAATATCTCAATCTATAGCTGAAAAAAAGTTAGATACTTGATTCGATCGAAAAATTTGGGTCATCCTTATTTTTGATAATTTTGAAATAAGCGTTGTATATGACAATTCAACAATTTTGTAGAAGAAAGTTAATTTTTCTAGAATATTGCTATCGAGCACTGGATCCAGTGATTCCTTTTTTAGGTTCTGCGCAAAAAAAAAAATGTAGATTATAAAATAACTCTATTTACGAGGTATCTTCTATATCTAGAACAAATCAAGGCATGTGAAGATTGGAATTATACACACTAAAGCATTCTTCAAATGTGCGAAAAGTTTAACGAAATAATTACACTACATAGCAACACAGGTTTTGCACTAGAGGTCAGACTGCAAAAAAAAAACGAAATAAGATAACTGTTTACTATTTTCTGTTAATTTCTGGTGCCCCTAATAAAGATAAAAGGACGTCGAAAGGCAGCAGATGGATTTTTCGCCGGGTTCGTCGCCTCTACGTTTGCTTGCGGGAAAACTCCATTTAAGTCTCTAAAGGCATTACGCAATTCCGACCTGGCAAAAGTTATTACAATTCACAAAAACGAAGAAAAATAATTCCGTTCCTTCATTATTTCTGGTTTGAGCACTTCTACAAACCAGTGTTGACAGAACCGAAAAAGAATGACCTAGAGCTCAAACTAAAAAATAAAGAAAAAATAGAGCCTTTCATTCCTGTCAAGTTTGGTGTTTCTAGTCAAGTCGGAGGTGCGTATAATATTCAGAGACTATCAAAACGTCGAAAGAAAGTAAGCATAGCTAAGCCTAGGTGCTACATTCCGATTCGGATCTCGACCTTCTGTTTACCCTTTCCGACAGAGCCCACACAATTCTGTAGGTAAAAATGACGGATAACAAAACCTTAATGGAAGCAATTCCTATATAAAAACACTTGCTTGCTCCGGGTTTTTTATTTTTCGCAGCAGCTGAGATGTTGACACTAGCGTTGTGAGCAATAAAACAATCAATAGGACGTTCAATCATATGGGTCCGGTCGGAAAGGGTTTTTATACACAGACTTCACAGCCAACTGTTTAATTTACAGAATAATTTCGGGGCTAGCGCTATAATCCTACTGATACTAACAGTCTCTTCCGAGTCGAAACTCGAACCTACGACGACTGGCTTCTTAGGCCAGCATCGTACCTCGAGACCAACTGGAAGGCTCGAAAGAAAGTATATTGGACAAAAGTTTTGTTATAGCTAGGAATTTGCGCCAATTTCCCACAATGTTAATGGGTCGCACTATCCAATTTCGGAGTTTTTGATTAAAGTAAAAGATGACATCAATCGTTATCAGCAAGAGTTTTTCTGTTGTAGCTTGTTTAACATTTTCGTGTGTTCATTAGATTGCAGTAGCTCATGCGTGTTCTTTTTTTTACTTCCGTTCATCACGAGAGGGTGAGATTTGATGGCCTTCAAACAGCTGTGCCGTCCATTTGATCCTTCCTTTATATTCTAGTTTCCCTGCTTCCTGCTCAGCACCAGAAACAGTAAACAGCCGAACAAAAAAAAAAAAAAAAAACACCAACGCCAAGCTGATTGCTTTCCCTTCCAATTTCGGGAACTGAAATGAAGCGCTTTCTCGATTGCAAACTGCAGGGTAAGGCCGTTTTTTTCTACTAGTTACAACAGCTCACCTGGAAGTTAAAAGTGAGATTCATCTCCGGTTGGGCCGGATCTTGGTTCGCGGTACTTTTTATAGCTCCGTCGACGGTGTGCTTCTCTGCATGCCATCAAGTTTTCAGCTGTGACCTCGTCGGGCACGTTTATGCTGTCGCAATCCGTAGAGAAAAAAAACCCGAGATTTGCTCCCGTGTGACACGGCAAGCGCTCGCTCGTGATGGATGGAAAAATGTGAAATTTCATCTCTGATCCGCCACAAATTCTGCAAATGCCTGGAGCTTGCTTCTTCCCGGCGACACCCGTCGCTTTGTCGGAGTGAAAGTGGTTATCTTTAACTATACGGAGAGATGTTTTCCGCTTTCTGGATTTAGTGATAGTGTGGTGAATGTGTAACCGATATCTGTGCGTTAAGTTAAAACTGCGAAAATATCAGTTTGGACCCTAAATTGGTTCTGTTTCCATAACTGTATAATACAGTTAGAGGAGAAGGCGCTTGCGTTATTTTAAATTTAATGGAGTTAAGTAGACTATATGAACAGAAAAATAGCTTAGAAGATAACAGCTGCAAATGCATTAGTGTCCATTGTGAACCTATTGTTTGATTTCTTTACAGATTCTCTCAGTCAGTTGAAACAGCACAACGTTTCCAGTAACTGAACGGTTCGGGTGCTTCAGCTTGCTGAAGCCACCAGATAGCAGTTAGTGTAAGTAATTGCAAATGAGTAATGCTGCAAATGAAAATCAAACAAGAATTAAAAGCGTGAATCAAGTGTGAATGAAGAGCCCATTCATTTTCCACTGTTGCACGCGATAACGGTGTTGATGGTGCATATCACTTGGAGGTAGTCTGTTTCCGAACCTTGGTTGAGCAAATCAGTCTGCTCGATCTGTTTAGGTGTGAGCAGCACATAACTGAGGTGGCTTACTTGTGGAACTGTGAAAATATCGCATTTACCAATTAAGATTGTATAAGATTCTTTAAATTTTATTCTTTTTAGTTGGGTGCGTATTTAAGCTCAAATGAATATCCAGATCCATTGAAGGATTAAGCATTGGCCTATCACCCGGTAGTTTAACTATAAATTCATTTAAAAATAAACAAATGTTCTGATTCTTTTAAATTAGAAAAACGCTCTTTATCTGGTTTGCCTAAAAATTTACACTGATGATTGTTTCATTCAAAAGTTTTTTAAACACCAGGATCTTGAATGATATTAATAAAATTCTGTTGACTAACACAATTCTCTAATACATTAAAACAACCAAGGAAATTATTGGATTTTAAAAGTTTTCAAATTTCTTTCCATATTTTAAGACAGTGTTTTGTTTTACAGATTTTCTCCCATTACAGCCAAAGAATTTCCATGTTATTTTTCGACTATTGGGTCTTAAACTGATAACTCTGTCTTGAGTAAAATATTATCATTTTCAGCGTGTCTAGGGTTTTGAGTTATGGGGCATTGCAACATTTCAATATTTGCGCTAAACGTCTTGTATTATTCAGTGCCATACAAATTTTAAGCAATTCTGGAACACATGTAAGTGCGAGTTTAAGGATTTCCGATTATTATTGCATCCCGTTCTTTCTTATCGTTAGTACCCATTGAATTTCAACTATTTTTAAGTACACTAGACTATAAAGTTCAATACTGTTTGAGGGTTAACATTGAACTTTTAAATTTTTCAAGTTGTTGACTTACTACGCTACTGGCCATCTCAATTTTTACTTTTATAATAGGATGCGCTGACTTCTTCGATTTTTTGAATGTTTTTAAATTTTAAACAGCTCAAATCAAATTTAGTAAAAGAGATTTCAACTCATTTTTTTATCTCTATATAGATCGATCTATATAGATCGATAGCAGTGCCGGCTACGTCAAACGTTAGGATAAGGAAGGAGGTGTGAAAGTCGTTGTTGTCGAAGACCACAACTGTGTCTCTGTCGTAAGTTACATAGTCGATCAATGTTGCGCGCGGAGCATACTCATAACGAAGACGACTGATAAGTATCTTTCGGTTCCGAACTTCAGTTTCGAATTTTTTTTCGATGCCAAATTACTTAAAAATGCATGAAACGTCGAAATCTGATGTTATTTGGATTTTTTTATTTCGAGAAAATTGACTCTCTGGGACTTAATCGTTTTTTTCAATTGTGAGAGGCGAAGTTTGAAACGTTTAGAATTTATCTTCTGAAATTCCCGTATAATTATAAACACTATATCTAACATCATATATATTTTATCTCATTAGGGTGGTTCATTTATTCGACATAGGGTGGCTCATATTATTTTGAATAATCCCTTTTTGAATTTTTGGTTGTTTGAACAACAAAACACATCGAAATACAAAATATAATATTTCTAATTATTACTCGTCATTAAGAAACAATCGCTAAATAAAACATTCACAGAGACTCTCTCTTTTTCTGTATTTTTGCCGAGATTCGGTGCTGAGATTTCAACAGTCCCTTCGAGTTTGAGTACTGAAGTAATATTTTTGGTTTTTGCTCTTCCAAAAATCTTTTAATTCCTGTATTGTCAATTTTACACTATAAACGGAACCTATTTTGTCAACACGTAAATGGTACATACATTTACGAAAACTTCACTACAAGTTGATAAATTTGTAGAACCGGCGAACGAAGGCATGAATTTTCCAACAAAACAAATATCGTCTATCTTTAGTCAAAACACCGCTTTAAAAATGAATTTCTATGAAATACAAGAGAGAATGCTTGAATGCGCCGTTTATAAACTACGTAGTTACGAGGGTTTTATACATTATACATTTTTTTAAAATATATGTATGAAGAAAAGTCTTGGAGGACGGAAGCGGAGCACACTGTTTCCAAAGCTGCAAAAACGTGATCGAAATTATTTTGACCGAAAAACATAGATTTTAGAGCCGTAACGTCTTCAGCAAAGTGGTTCCATTAATTATTCTCAATGTTATAGTAGTTACAATTCCATGATTAATCCACTCAACAGTGAGGAACGAGTTTTATTTTTCTCATTTTGGAGTTAAAAATCCACTTTGTTCAGCAAAGTTGTAGCAAATTTCAAAAGAAACAACTATGTTGAAGACATCGTACTTCTATCTATTTAATTAAATGGACTTTTGTGGAGTTTTCTATAGATTGCTATTAAAATGTTTTTTACTGTTTAACTTTTTATAGTGATTTTCTACAATTTTCGAATGTTCTAAAAAATTATTTGGTACAACAAAACAAACAATATCTCCGAAGAAAGTTTATTTTTAATTCACATATATATATATATTTTTTTTTATTCTCGCTTATTTTCCGTCGGTCTAGTTCCGCCACTGTTGTGGCCAATCACCGACGCCCAGGGAGGCGACTCCACACCCAGGACCCTAACTCACGACCCGTTTATTAACGGACCGGCGCCAACGGCTTTACTTCCTCATGCGATGGAGGGCGTGATCCCAGAGATTTTTCGCCTCAGAAAATCTCCCGGTGTCGCCTAGGATTAAATCTAGACCAGTTGGGTTGGTAATGAGTGGATCACGCCACCTCACAACCATCGACACCTATGTCGGCGGTGGGATTCGAACCCAGGCGTCGAGCGTGGTTGGCGGAGACGACATATTTTGAAGATGTAGAACAAATTTTAAACATGTTGGATGTTTTCATATACGCAGATTTTTATATATATTAGATATATTTTTGGTTGATGACGATTTTTACTAGAATAATTCGCTAATTTACACTAATTACTCTTAACTCAAAAAATAACGATTTTGGAGTAATAGTGTCTTCAGTAAAGTTGTTCTATTAATTATTCTCCATTGTGTAGAAGTTATAATTTTGTGATTAATCTACTTAAAAGTAAGAAATTAGTTTTACTCTTCTCATTTTTGCATATAAAAATCCCCTTTGCTGAGTAAAGTTCTTGCACATTTCGTAAGAAACAACTTTGTCGAAGACACTATTCTTGTATCTGGTCATTTAAATGAACAATTGTGAAATTTTCTCAAGAATGCCCCTTAAAACCATTTTTCAATATAGTGATTTTATAAAATTTTTCAATGTTCTACAATGTTGTTAACTACAATAAAACACACAAGTTCACCAAAAAAGTTAATTTTTATTTTACAAGTTTATTTAGTTATTTAAGATTTTTATTAAGATAATGCACTAATTTATTAACAAATATCTGCACAGGAGACAGCGAGAGACAAATACCTATATCTGGACTAAATGACGTTCTTCTTTTACTTAAATATAGAAAAGGTTTAATCTGCAGATATTTGCAGATTTTAAAGATATCTGTTATTAAATTAGTGCATTGTTTCAATAAAAATCGTCAATAACCGATGAAATTGAGAGATAAAAATAAACTTTCTTGGATGCAATTGTGTGTTTTGTGATAGTGAACAACAATGTAGAACATTGGAAAATTGTAGAAAATCACCACTAAATGTTATATTCAAAAATATGATTTTTAGTGATCATCTGTTGAAACCTCCACAATAGTCCATTAGAAAAGGCAGATAGAAGTATGGTACCTTTGAGAATGTTGTTTCTTATGAAATGTGCAACAACTTTGCCGAATAAAGTGATTTTTTATATGCAAAATGAAAAAAGTAAAATTCGCTTCTCACTGTTAAGTGAATTAATCACAAAATTGCAACTTTTATAAAATGGAAAATAATTAATGAATCAACTTTCCTGGAGGCACTATGGCTCTAAAATCTAGTTTTTGGGTCAAAATAATTTCGATCACGTTTTTGCAGCTTTGGAAACAGTGTGCGGAGGTCAAACAATTCCCAGAGAGTCGATTAAAATTTTTTTCAGATGTTACCAGATTTCGACGTTTCAAGAGTTTTTAAGTCATTTAGTATCAAAAAATGTTTTGGGAAACCGAAATCTCACGTACCGAGGTCGAGGTTTTCTTCGCATCTACCCCACAGCGGCGGAAAGAAAGATTTATGTTATGTCACCGTAATAATCGACGGAATCGTACAATTTAGCGCGTAAATTTCACTCATTACGAAAACAAACGATGAATATCTTACTTGTCAAACACAGTGATCCTATGCGAACGACGCGCGCTAAAACCAAGTATTTAACTACTTGTCTATAGCCAACACTTCGGCATCGCAGAGTCGTTAGATTAATCACGATATTTATCGATTGAACGAAATCTACTCCGATTTCCGACGTGCTTATAATGAAACAACGAGTCGGCAGTCTCCGATTGAACGGTTACAGTGAGACATGAACAAATATCTGGGTCGAAAACGCGTTTACACCGGAGCATTGTGTACGACCGCTCTATTCCCTTCTACCGACATAGACGTGCAGTCAATCGGCGTTTTGTGCTGATTCTAGCTTGCTTGTCTAGTTTTTTTTTATCTAAGATAACTACTGACTATAAAAACTGGTAGAGTTTCATGCGATCACAGCTCGAAAACTCAGAAAAATTCAAATATGCATAAGAAACAACACAGAGTTTATTTACAAAATGCCAAATCAAAATCAAAATTTAGTTGTTATTTAATCAAGTAAATTGTTTATGTGTAATAAAAAAAAACCAAAAAATAGAAGTCTAAAATCAAGTGAAATGTCTGTAAGGACTTGCAATAGATCAGATATTTGCTAATTTCGTGCACAAATGATAAACTTCAAGTGGCGTAAGTGGTCGAGCGAGAAACTTCCAAAACCTCCAAAGCTGCGGTTAAAAAGGTTTAATCTGCAGATATTTGCAGATTTTAAAGATATCTGTTATTAAATTAGTGCATTGTTTCAATAAAAATCGTCAATCACCGATTAAATTGAGAGATAAAAATAAACTTTCTTGGAAGGAAATCTATATTTTATAGATTTATCTATAAAATATAGATTTCTGAACAACATTGTCATACAGATATCTGTAAACGAGGATTACAGATTTTTTCCAAAAACATACAGATTGTTTCAAGTTTTTTCACAAAATCTACAGCTTCTACTGAAATTCAAAAGAACGTTTTTGGAGAAAAATTGCAGATTTTTCGTGGGTTTACCTTTACACACACTGACGAAACTAGCCATGCAGCATAGATCATACTTACCTTACCTTACCAGTCAGCTCCAGGCCGAAGTGTCCCTTGCTGTTCGAAGAAGTCGTCTCCATTCAACTCGGTCCATGGCTGCAGCTTGCCAGCCATGTCGTCTGCGGAGGCCCCGCAGGTCGTCTTCCACTTGATCGAGCCACCTTGCTCGTTGCGCGTCCCGTCGCCTTGTTCCAGTCGGGTTGTTATCAAGAGCCATTTTCACCGGGTTGTCGTCCGACATCCTAACGACATGCCCAGCCCACCGTAGTCTCCCGATTTTCGCCGTTTGAACGATGAGTGGTTCTCCCAGCAGCTGATGCAACTCGTGGTCCATCCGCCTCCGCCATGATCCATCTTCCATCTGCACTCCACCACAGATGGTACGCAACACCTTTCGTTCGAAAGCCCCAAGGGCACGTTGGCCCTCCACGAGCATGGTCCAGGTTTCGTGGCCGTAGAGGACCACCGGTCTGATCAGTGTTTTGTAGAGGGTGAACTTCGTGCGGCGGCGGATTTTATTCGAGCGGAGTGTCCTCCGGAGTCCAAAGTAGGCACGATTTCCTGCCATAAGGCGTCGACGAATTTCTCTGCTGGTGTCGTTGTCAGCAGTCACCAGTGAACCCAGGTACACGAACTCGTCTACCACCTCGATTTCATCACCGCTAATATGAATTCGTGGCGGGAGGTTGACACTGTCTCCTCTGGAACCTCTTCCTCTCATGTACTTGGTCTTCGATGCGTTTATGGCCAGTCCAATTCGTCCGGCTTCAGCCTTCAGTCTGATGTACGTCTCCGTTATCTTTTCAAGGGTTCGTGCTACAATATCAATGTCATCGGCGAAGCCAAAGAGCTGAACAGACCTTCTAGAAATCGTGCCACTCGTGTCGATACCAGTCCTACGTATCACACCTTCCAAAGCGATGTTGAATAGCAAGCATGATAATCCATCACCTTGCCGTAACCCTCTTCGAGATCCGAAGGGACTCGAGAGTGTCCCCGAAACTCGAACTACGCATATCACCCGATCCATCGTCGACTTGACCAACTGTGTCAGTTTATCCGGAAAGCCGTAATCGTGCATAATCTGCCATAGCTGGTCTCGAACGATTGTGTCGTATGCCGATTTAAAATCGATGAACAAGTGATGTGTGGGCACGTTATACTCACGGCGCTTCTGTAGGACCTGCCGTAACGCGAATATTTGGTCCGTGGTGGCGCGGGCACCCATAAATCCTACCTTGTAGGCGGCGTTCAGCAACGTGATAGCGCGGTAGTTGCAGCAATCCAACTTGTCGCCTTTTTTGTAGATGGGGCACATTGTACCCTCCATCCACTCCTCCGGTACTACCTCCTCCTCCCAAATCATGGCAATAACCCAGTGTAGCGCCTTAGCCAGTGATTCACCACCGTGTTTTAACAGCTCGCTGGGGAGTTGGTCAGCTCCAGCGGCTTTATTGTTTTTCAGCCGGCCGGGCGTACAACGAGATCTACTACCACTCCGTCGTCGTCCTCTGCTACATCGCCATTAAGGTGCTCATCGTAGTACTGCTTCCACCTGTCAATCACCTCACACTTGTTCGTGAGAAGGTTGCCGCCCAGCTCCCTGCACATGTCGGCTTGTGGCACATAGCCTTTGCGGGAACAGTTCAGCTTCTCGTAGAACTTTCGTGTGTCATTCGCACGGTACAGTGCCTCCATCGCCTCGCGATCTCGATCTTCCTCCTGGCGCTTCTTCTTCCGTTAGACCGAGTTTTGCCTGTTCCGTGCGCGTCGGTAGCGCTCCACGTTTGCCCTCGTTTGGTGTTGCAGCATTCTCGCTCGTGCTGCATTCTTCTCTTCCACTAACTGTTTGCACTCGTCGTCAAACCAGTCGTTTCTCCTGTTCGGAGCCATAGTATCAAGCGCCGCTACAGCAGTACTACCTATGGCTGATCGAATGTCCCTCCAGCCATCTTCAAGAGTAGCTGCGCCAAGCTGCTCTTCCGTTGGTAATGCTGCTTCCAGCTGCTGCGCGTACTCCCGTGCAAACTCGGCGTTCCGTAGTTGCCCGATGTTTGGTCGCGGTGGGCGACTTTGACGCGTGTTTCGCACCGTCGAAAGTTTTGAGCGCATGCATACTGCAACAAGGTAATGGTCCGAATCAATATTCGCACTGCTGTAGGTGCGAACGTTGATGACGTCAGAGAAGAATTTACCATCGATTAGAACGTGGTCGATTTGGTTCTCCACTTGTAAGTCAGGTGATCTCCAGGTGGCTTTGTGAATGTCTTTGCGGGGGAAGAAGGAACTTCTGACTACCATACCGCGGGAGGCTGCCAAGTTCACTGAGGAATTTCTTTGGTTTTTCACTGAAGCACGACTACTTTTTACCATGTCCAAAACGGGATTGATTTATTGAAATAAAACTTTCTCCTAGATCACTTCTTAGATTCTATGTATTTAACATGTAAATATGTTTATCATGCGGAGGTGGAGTCAACAGGCAACGATTTGTCATAGTATGGACTTGAGTAGGGAGAGCTTGAAGAGCGTCCACTTCTCTCAAGCGTTACAATCGCGGCGTATTGCATACGCGTAGGCGTATGACAAACAGCACTGTTTCAAAATAGTCGCGGAGTCGCTTTTCTGCTTAGCTGCATGCGATTCCGGCTTGGGTGTGGAAATCAGTGATGGAAACGAAACGAATATGATGCAATCGTTGTTTATTCATCAGATGTGCACTTCACAAAGTGTACAGGACGAGACTAAACTTGAATCCTCTCAGCCCATAATGAAATGATGATAGGGTGCATAGGTTTCTGGGAGAAAACAAACACAAGACTAGACTACATCAGCTCTGAGAAGCGATGCGATCGTTGCGTTTGTATCTCCATAGGCCGGTAGTTACGGGAAGAAAGGATAGCAACAGGAGAAAATCATATCGCCTGAACAGCAGCAGAGGTGTGGTGCGGTGAGAGGGAATGTGTGGGGGAAGGAACTACTTCGGCAGCGGTTGAGTTCAAGCGAGAGTAGGAGAGCATACACTGTCATTTTCTTTCTTTTTCTGACAAAAAATCATATTCATGAGTCGAAAGAATAAGGATATAACAAGTTCTGATCGCTCTCTGTAACAGAGACGAATAACTTCATATACCGAGTTGTGCACATTGAGAACCACGTACTGTGGTGTACACTAATGAATAGAAATCTATCGTAAAGAGGAAAGCAAAGTGAGTGCACCAGCACCGATACTTTGTTTTTCGCATACTGACGACGATGTCGACGCATCCTAGGCTTGTTTTATATGTATTCATTAATCGCTAGAGCTGATTTTTTCCCTTCGCTGGTGAAAATGGAAAGAGAGTGAAAATGTGTCATTAGAAAAGGTGCGTGCTGCTTGCTTTGCTTGCTGCGCTTGGGAATTTATGAGGTGACGAAAAAGCGGGTTGAGTAAGGTTTGGGTTGTATCTCATATGACTACATGCAACTTGGTTAATTCTCAAGTGGTTGGCATGTAGGCATGGGAATCAGGATTTGTGGTGAAACATGCTTTTAGGAATTTGGCTAGCTCGGTGGGAATTCTCCAGTGGATTGCGTATGGCTAGTTGTCATATGCAGCACTTGTCGTGGGAAATGGTATGTTAGAATAAGGATTTGTTAAGTAACATGGGTTTTAGGAATTCGACTGACTTGGTAGGATTTCTTAAGTGCTTTGCATATGGTCAGTATCGTATGCAGCACTTGTGTGGGAGATCATTTGTTGCCAATGAAGATGTTTTGACGATCCAGCCCCATGGGAATATATTTTCCGGGTCAGTTGGAAAGTCGTTAGAAATTTGGGTTGTGTCAGGCTACCATCGTTGGCCGTTATCATTTGATGCGGCGTGCAGGCTATTCGGCCCTATCACCGGTCTGTACATTGCCTCCCGTCCTATCTGAGCGTTCAAATCACCGATGACGATCTTAACGTCCCGTTGCGGACCGCTATCATACACCTGCTCCAGCTGCGCATAAAACGCTTCTTTCTCATCGTCGACTCTTCCTACGTGTGGTCAGTGCACGTTGATGATGCTGTAGTTGAAGAACCGGCCCTTAATTCTCAACTTACACATCCTCGCACTGATCGGCTGCCACCCGATCACGCGTTGGCGCATCCTACCCAGCACTATAAAGCCCGTTCCAAGCTCGTTGGTAGTGCCACAGCTCTGATAAAAGGTAGCATCTCGATGTCCGCTTTTACATACCTACTGTCCCGACCAGCAAAGTTCCTGCAGTGCTACGATTTCGAAGTTGCGTGGATTTAGTTCATCATATATGATCCTGTCGCAGCCGTGAAAGCCTAACGATCTGCAGTTCCATGTACCGAGTTTCCAATCGTAGTCCTTATTTCGTCGCCTAGGTCTGTACCGATTGTTCCGATCCGTATTAACTTCTTCTATATTTATAACATTTGGTGTTTTTCGGGGCGGCTTGTTGGGCCTTCCCCAACCCCCTGCAGCATAGATCATAGTAACCCATTAGTCATCAGTAAAAAATTGACAGCTTTATCAGTCGAACTGTAACCGTGACCGAAAACATCGTGCGGCAATTCGTAGACACCGAATACGCCCGTTCTGGCATCCAAAACATCTTGGCACTATTAGCTTAGCTTAGTTTAGCTTAAGCTTAGCTTAACTGACTGCACATATCTATGGTTGCACTCCGTGATTGATCCCAATCAGTAAAATTGCACAGTGAATCAACTGAATGGGGTTGGGAGTTACCGAACATTCTCATTGTACAAGTTTCAGTGACTCAATGCTTTGAAGGATCAATAACGACGCCGGCCACATCCTTGCAATCAGGTGGGAAGAGGAAAGAAATATTAGTGTGACCTTTGCTAATTGGAGACCGTGTTAACCTCTGCATCTCCACAAAGGTCACAGGAAGGTGGTTTTTGTTAGTAGGGGAGGGGTCGTTAGATCAGGATTCACTTTGATAAGTGATGCGGTCATACATATAACTCATACCCGTCGTTATTCAGCTATTTTTCGTTTATTCTAAATTCAGCCGGCTGACTAGAGAAGCACAATTGGCTCATTTATATTTGGTACCGGTTTAGACCAAGAAACATTAACCTGCCTTTGGGGCCGCGCACAGGTGTGCATGTGTTGATCTGATTCAAACCAATAAACCATAAGAAGGTTTTTGGGGACACACACAAATGTGTGTGATTTACTTGAATGAAATACAAAGGTTATTGTTCTAATTTTTTGGAAGCAAGTTAACGCAACACAAAACAAGAATGTGGTTTGTATAGTAAATATTAAAATGCGTGAATTTTACGGTTTTATACACATACATTGAAAAGCATATATCGCGTCATTCGATTGAACACGATATTTATCGACTAAACAAAATCTACTCCGATTTGCGATGTATTAATATAGTCTGCGCGAGCAGACTTCGGCTAAACGGTGATGATGATCAGAGAGATATGATCAAATATATGGGTTTATTTCGCGAAATCGTTACACTCCAAAAATCCATATATCAGCAAAACTCGCCCGGGTTGAATACGCGTTTACAACAAAACGTAACGAACGATCGTTTCAATCTCCCTGGCCGACACAGACGCGCAGGAACCCGGCGTTTACGTCGGTTTTCTCTTCTCGACGTACGGGTTGCCTATTAAATATGAAAATTGGCAAAGTTCCATGCATCAAAAGCCTCAAAAATTTGAAAAAAAACATATATACATATTATCCAGAACCAGGGATGTCATGTAGAAAACCTCATGTAGTTTTCGATGAGTTTCCTACGTAGAATACCTCTTGTAGAATACCTATCCAAAATGAGTATTTTACGAAAACCTGCGGAGAGATTTTTATGGTGAATTACATAAAGAATAAAGGAAATTTAAGTTTAAAAATATATTTTATTTTTATTTGTGATGATTATTTTGTGTGAATTGAGAACGAATTTGATATTTAAAATCGTTGTTTTTAATCTCTATCGATTGATTTTGTTTTTGCAGTGTTTCATTAGTTTTCGGATTAGAAATACCTCCCGTATGCAAAACATTCTAGGGCTTTCTAGCCAGTATAAACAACAAACCCAGATATGTTTAATTTTATCTTCGAAACTTTAAATAAATTAGTAAAATAAATTAAGTAGCAATTCAGAACCCAAAAAATGAGTAATTACTTAGCTCAAAACTGAGTAATACTGTACCCAAAAAGTGAGTAACAATCTCTCAGTTTTTAAAACGCCTTGCTTCTCAATTATGCGTATTTACGAAGTTACTCAGTTTATGAGTTGTTCCACTTTTTACGAAAATGCGTCAAATCATACTCATTTTAGAGTTATTTTTCCCGAGGGTGTAAAGAATTCTTTCTGTGACCGTTTAAAGTTGCATAGAATTTTGGTTGTTTTTTTTTTTTTTTTTTAAGGGGGGATTTGTTAGTAGCTTAAGTATTTATGATAAATATTAGTAAATAATGAGTATGTGTGTCCAATCACAAATGGTGACTTCTCAACACTGTTAGAAATTTGAAATTTTAATTGTTAGGATTTGTTTGCTTTCGCAATAAGGACTTATCATTCGTAGGGATTTAAACCTACTTGTCAGAAAAGGGGAAGTAAACTTACAACTAACTTAATTGCTAACTTATTGGCTATAAAGAGAGCTTATCGTAGCAATTGAGGATTGCAACGATTTTTGTCGAAAATTGTTAATAATTTTATTTGACATAGCTTCTAATGGTTCAACACCAGTAAGTCTATGTAATTCGAGTGTACCAAACCAAGGAGGACGCTTCAAAATCATTTTCAGAATTTTATTCTGAATCCTTTGGAGCGTTTTCTTCCTTGTTGCACAGCAACTTGACCAGATCGGTACAGCATAAAGCATTGCTGGTCTAAAAATTTGTTTGTAAATCAAAAGTTTGTTCTTTAAACAAAGTTTAGAATTCCTGTTAATGAGAGGATATAAACATCTCGTATATTTGATGCACTTGGCTTGTATACTCTCAATGTGCTCTTTGAAAATAAGTTTTTTATCATAAATTAGTCCCAAGTACTTAACCTTGTCGGACCAACTTAAAATAACCCCATTCATCTTGACAACGTGATTATTGTTTGGCTTGAGGAAAGACGCCCTAGGCTTATGCGGAAAAATTATCATTTGAGTTTTAGAAGCATTGGGAGAGATTTTCCACTTTTGCAAGTAGGAAGAAAAAATATCTAAACTTTTCTGCAATCGACTGCATATGACACGAAGGCTTTTTCCTTTTACGGAAATGCTTGTGTCATCGCAGAACAATGACTTTGTGCATCCTGGAGGCAAATCAGGAAGATCTGAAGTGAATATGTTGTACAGGACTGGCCCCAAGACTGAACCTTGAGGTACACCTGCTCTGACAGGAAATCTATCAGATTTTGAATTCTGATAGACAACCTGCAGAGTTCGATCAGTAAGATAATTTTTTAAAATTTTGATAAGGAAAATCGGAAAATTAAAAGTTTGCAATTTCGCAATCAAACCTTTATGCCAAACACTGTCGAATGCTTTTTCTATGTCTAAAAGAGCAGCTCCAGTGGAATAACCTTCAGATTTGTTAGCTCGTATCATATTAGTAACTCTGAGCAATTGATGAGTAGTGGAATGCCCATGGCGAAATCCAAACTGTTCATTTGCAAAAATTGAATTTTCGTTGATGTGTGACATCATTCTGTTAAGAATAATTCTCTCAAACAGTTTACTTATTGAAGAAAGCAAACTGATTGGTCGGTAACTTGAAACTTCAGCTGGATTCTTATCCGGCTTCAAAATTGGAGTAATTTTTGCATTTTTCCATAATTTGGGAAAATATGCAATTTTGAAGCAGCAATTGTAAATTTTCACTAAAAATTCCATTGTGCTCTCAGGGAGATGTTTGATTAGTATATTAAAGATTCCATCGTCACCAGGTGCTTTCATATTTTTGAAATTTTTAATAATTGATTTAATCTCATTCAAGTTAGTTTCAATTATTTCTGCAGGTAAAAAATTCTGGGAAGAAATTAAATCAAATTGACGTGTGACTTCATTTTCAATTGGACTCACAAAATTCAAATTTGAGTTATGAACACTCTCAAACTGCTGAGCAAGTCTTTGAGCCTTTTGTTCATTGGATACAAGAAAACGTTCACCATCTTTTAAAACTGGAATAGGCTTTGAAGGTTTCTTAAGAATCTTCGACAGCTTCCAAAATGGTTTTGAATATGGTTTCAATTTTTCAACTTTAGTCTCAAAATTTTGATTTCTCAGAAGAGTAAATCTATGTTTAATCTCTTTCTGTAAATCTTTATAAATAGTTTTAAAAACAGGGTCACGAGAACGTTGATATTGACGTCTGCGGACATTTTTCAAACGAATTAGAAGTTGAAGATTTTCGTCAATTATTGATGAATCAAATTTCACTTGAGCCTTTGGAACAGAATAATTCCTGGCATCAACAATTGCACATTTTAATGCTTCCAAAGCGGAATCAATATTCACTTCGTTTTGCAAATCAAGCTCATTATTGAAATTTCTCTCAATATGAGTTTTGTATCTTTCCCAATTAGCCTTGTTATAATTAAAAACAGAGCTCATAGGGTTTAAAACTGATTCATGTGATAAAGAAAAAGTTATTGGAAGATGGTCAGAATCAAAGTCAGCATGTGTGATCAAATCACTACACACATGACTTTGATCTGTTAGCACCAAATCAATTGTTGAAGGGTTTCTTGCAGAAGAAAAGCATGTAGGACTATTCGGAGACAAAATAGAATAGTATCCTGAAGAACAATCATTGAATAAAATTTTTCCATTGGAATTATTTTGAGAATTATTCCATGAACGATGTTTAGCGTTAAAATCGCCGATTATGAAAAAGTTCGAACGATTTCTGGTGAGTTTTTGTAAATCACCTTTAAAATAATTTTTGAGCTCGCGTGTGCATTGAAATGGTAAATATGCTGCGGCAATAAATAAAATCCCAAGTTCAGTTTGAACTTCAATTCCCAAAGTTTCAATAACTTTCGTCTCAAGATGGGGAAGAGCACGATGTTTGATTCGGCGATGAATAACAATTGCAACTCCACCGCCGGAACCCTGAATCCTATCATTTCTATGAACCACGTAATTGGGATCATATTTTAATTTTATGTTAGGTTTCAAAAATGTTTCAGTAATAATTGCAATATGCACATTATTTACTGTTAAAAAATTAAAAAGCTCATTCTCATTGGCCTTCAATGAGCGAGCATTCCAATTTAATATTTTAATTGTTTTATTTAAAATCATTGCTAAATTTTAAATTAGAAACAATTTTAATAGTAAAATTTGTGCCTATTTGAATGGCTTCAAACATTGATTTTGCCTGCACCATGGCGTTCATAAGATCGAACATTGCCTGTTGCAAAAAAGAAAGTTTACCTGCCGTAATAGGCCCCAGGCAGTTGACATTAGAAAAAATATTTTCGGTAGCAATATTAGCTGGAGTGATAGGTGTACAATTATTTTCTAGCGTGTTTTGCTTACCCATATTAACGGTCATTTTCGAACTACCAACACTAGGCGGTATAATGTTCGAACTACCTGTAACCTGTGCATAAGTTAAACGGGTATGCAAATGAGTAGGTAAACTATGCGTCATTGGTACGCTTGGAGAATTTTGTTTTGAAGTTGGTTTTAATTGAGAAATTGAATTTTGTTTACCTTGCCTTGCCTTAACAATTGCTAACCGGACTGGGCATTGATAAAAATTTGACATATGGTTGCCGTTACAATTCGCACAGCGAAAATTTCTACTCTCTTTCACAGGACATGTGTCCTTTTTGTGAGAAGAGTCTCCACAATTAAGACATTTTTGGTCCATGTTACAGAATTTGGAACCATGGCCATAACGTTGGCAAGTACGGCATTGGGTGATATGCTTTTCACCTCCGCCATACTTCCTGTAAGTTTCCCACTTTACACGCACATTATACAAAGCATGTGCTTTTTCGAAAAATTTTAAGTTGTTAACCTCATTGCGGTTAAAATGAATTAAATAATTAACAAGGGAAATTCCAGTTCTCTGACTGTTTTCGCCTCGTGATTTTTGTTTCATTAGAATTACTTGGGTAGGGGCTATGCCAAGTAATTCTGTTAAAGTAAGTTTGATCTCATCAACGGTTTGATCGTTGGTGAGACCTTTCAAGACAACCTTGAACGGCTTGGCGTTCTTGGTGTCATATGTAAAAAATTTGTACATCTTGTCAGTTAAATACTGAACAAGACGATCACGACCCTTTACTGAGTCGGCTAATAAGCGGCATTCACCTCTACAGCCAATTTGATAGGTAACTTTAACGTCAGAAACAAACGTTGAAAGTTCCATTTTGAATATATTAAATTCAGAAGAAATAGTTACCACAATAGGTGGAACTTTCTCCTTTTTTAAAGATTTTATATTTTGTATAGTTTCATTATTAACAACTTCCATTTCACCAGCTTCTTGCTCAGGCAAAATATCAAAAGGATTGTCACTACAGACACTCGAAGTGTCAGAAAGAGATGCCTCTCTTTTCCTCCCCGCAGCGATGCGAGGTTTCTTTTTCCGTCCAGCCATTTCAGGTGATACGAAAAAAGTTAAAACAAATGTTAAATTCAAAAGTAGGTAGTCTTGAGAAAGACTGATGGGAAATAACTTTCAGGTAGTCTTTAAAAGACACACTGACAAAACACAAACTTTGAAGCTATAGGCAGTCAAAGACCAGTCCACAAGCAACCGAAAAAACGTCTGACCTGTAGGACAGTTCAAGACGCACTGAATTTTGGTTGGTTTTTCTTATATATGCAAGGGAAACCATGAACCATAGAGATGTTAGGTACGCTCTAAATATATGGGATTTGACAGCGATAGCATAATTCTGTACAAATCAGGCCTTGATGCGCCTTTGCTGTTGCACTGATTTTGTTTGTGACGTATAAATATTATGCGATTTTGCTTCCATTAGCATTTTTGGATGACAACAAATATGTTGTTGAACGATGAATTACGATTTAAATTATTGAGTGTAAACTTTGTTTGCTTTTTTGAGTATCTTTATCATTGCTTGTTTCGCCATAATCACGAAGTAGTTCGGAAATACACTTTCTTGCTTCGTTGTGTTTCTTGATTTTTGTTATAATATTTCTCCCGTTACTTCAATACATGTAATCAGCGCAGCTAAAGGCATTTCATTACTCATACTGTGAATTTTCGAGTGTTTGAGAGTTTTCTACTTGCAAGAGGTTTTCTACCGTAGAAAACGCAGAATACAGTTTTCTATGTAGATTACTTACGATCCTCGAAAAATCGCGTAGAATACCATCCCTGTTCAGAACATAGCCTTAAATTTGTTGACAAAGCCATAAATAGAATATATAAAATATTATATAAAACAACTGCTCAAAAGCTAGAAAAATCAAAAAATCAAAGCATATGATTATGGTAAAACGCATATTCCAATTTCCACAAACTACACACTTAAAATCCTCTGCCGCGTCTCGGCAATCTGTTGCCGAGAACGGCACCACTGAGCGCTCGGTTAAAAAAATAATCACAGCCTTCACATTTTTCGTAAATCTCGATTCACCTTACTGAATTTTGGGCAAAAATTATCTGGCAAACCGAGATTTACGAAAAAATGTGACAGCTGTCATTTATCTTTCAACCGAGCACTCAGTGGTGCCACTTTCGGCAACAAACCACCAAGAGGCGGCAAAAAATTTATGTGTGTACACTAACATTTTCCAGACGAAAACAATGTTTGTCAATGAAGCCCTGCGAGAAACCAGACCGCGCATAACCGTGGTAATTGGGTTAATTAAATAATGTTACACGCTTAGTTCATTACTTAGCATTATAAAGAAACAAAAAAAAAAAACCACCGCAGCCGGTCCTCTATAACGCACAGCACTCCAACGTCAAAACGATGCGGCAACTGTCCGCGATGAACAGCAATAAAAGACCTTGAGCACAGGTTGATTGGACCCAAGCCGCAAAAACGGGATCAGTTAACCAATAAAACAATTCCAGTTGTCCAAATATCTGTATATCCTCACAAAAAGTATAATCGAAACCCTAGAAATTGTGACACCCATCCAAAATATCTTGGCACTTAGAAGCTCAGTTCCGGACGGCTGATGACCCTGAGCAATAAGAAGCTCCAAAGGATGCTAAAGACGCCAATCGAGGAAAATTGGCTACAGTCCCTCTACAATTCTGGGTCAGTCAACGTGTTGTCTGAATGTTCAAAAATGGATATAAAATCGGAAAAAAATTAATCAACTACGAATGTTTTACGACCTATTTCTGTGTTCTGATGTGTACTTTCGATCAACAATTAGTTTGACTGCAGTTGATGCGTGTTAATCGGTTGGGGAGGAAAATATCAATTACATAGCAAAAGACACAATTATGGGTCACTTTTGGCATTCAAAATCATTGAGTCGATAAAATCGTCAAAATACATAACATAAGCTGTCTTGTTGTTGTTAAAGCTTGATAATAAGTTAATCAATTTAGTCTTGATGCATTAGCATGAAAAGTAATAAAAATAACCAAGACTGACCCAAAATTTTGCACCACAAAATGTAACATTGCTTAATTATGGGTCACTTCACTTATTGCACCGAGCAGAATTATAGTTTTCAGTGACATTTTCAACTTTAAATCCTTTTAAGCGTATAAATGAGGTTACAAGCGAAAAACAAAAAATACCACTGCTAATGAAAATCGTTCAGGTTCGAGAATAGAAGTATTTGTGTAAAAGTGACCCATAATTGTAGCTAACCCATAACTGTGGAGGCACTGTACATCGCGTTCGGCCGAACAGTGAAAAAGTACCTGGCAAACATGTACACACATGTTCACTGGTCTCGAAGCTGCAGGCAATGATGCAACGGTAGCGACTGAATAAGTTGGTAAGTCGATTTTCCCTGTAAATCGCGACGTGGCACAGTGCGTTGAATGTAGGGTAAGACGGGACAAAAATCAAAACTACACGATTTTGTCGATAAAACATGTTGATGTAACAAGGAAAGTTGTTCGTTACCTTCAGAGCTACTAAATGCATAAGGGTCTTATGTGATTCACTAAATCACAAAACTGTCCCAAACGCCAACGCACTCATCCTAAAACCAGAAACCATTAATCTCTTCGTAGAAGTTGTACATTGTAACGAAAACTGCGGTTTCTATGTTTCACTTACTATTACATAATTGCAAAAGTGACTTAAGCGCAATGATAACGAAAAAAAATTATTTTAGGTATTCTTTTAGATATTCTTTTTTGTGATATTTTTATTATTTTTTATATATTTAATTACCAGAGTAATAAACAATTTAAAATTCTTCATGATGCATATTATATTATCAAGTCACGTTTTAGGTCATCTTCAGACGAATTGGAATAGTTGTTCGAAACGGTAGCAGCCAATTTTAGTTTTTCTGGGGAGTTCTTTTCAACTAGCTCTGCAACTCGCCGTTTTTTAATTCTGGTGAGCAGCTTTCAAAAAGTTTCTTAGGACGCCCACGAGAAGAAATGTGGTTAATTTCATAATTACTATTTTCACCGAATCGAGGAAGAGCAAGCGGTGACTCCAATCAAATTTCATACTTTTCCATGAAATACTTTTTTGTTCTATTACATTTCTCCCATTTCGAGGTTCAATTTCGAATAATATACACCAGAAAACTTGTGCATTTTTTTTATTAACATGCTCAACTGTGTCTTCTGGTAGAGACGATGTCAAATATCGAAATACACATGATGTTCTTTTGCTTACATTGCAGTTAGACCACTTCTCAAAAATCTGCCGGTTCACGAGCGATCGGCATTGACATAAAAAAAAAACAAAAAAACTCGCAGAGTTGCAAGAAGTTGCAGCTAATTTTTATATATTTTGTAGAGGACACTTCAAGCAAACTTTTGATACATGTTTTAGAGAGGAACTCGGTGGAACTTTTTTTAAAACGCTAACGAAAGCTTGAGTTCGCGTTTTTCCAAGGATTATTACCTTCACCAACTCATCATTCCGATTAATCATACACGCAATCGAAACCAAGTCTCTCTACTAATGAAATCTATTGCTCTAACCTTGATTGTTATTTTCCATTTTATTTTATTGGAATACACGAAGTAATTAAGTTTCACCAACGTTTAGAAAACGCGCGACAATTTAGTACGAAATGTGAAACTTAAGATTCCTTTGGACGCTGATGCTTGCTATGCTTGTATTAGTATTTGTGATCTTCCCAAAACTTACCAATACTTGTTCACAACCCGGGAGATATCTGTGGACACTTCTGGGTACTTGATGCATCCAAATGAAAAAGAAAGAAAAACGATTTTTGTCTATGGCTCAACGCACTGTGCGTGGCGGTGGTGATCTTTCGCTCCGGACTGGCAGCGAACGATGAAATTTGTAGTACAACTAGCTGACCCGGTAGACTTTGTCCCACCTATTTATCTTTTATTTAATTTTGAACATTCACGATTCCACATGTTTTCATTTCAAATGTTCAAAGCTTTAGTTTAGTTACTGGAAAGAAACAGTTTCTTTTGCTCACATAAAAAGAAAGAGTTTTTCAAGTTTACACATAAAAAAGCAGTTTTAAAATTGTTCAGTTGGAAGACGACCTTTTTCGAAAATAAATAAACAGGAGGATTTTCCAATATAATACAGGACGTGTGAAAAGCATGAGAATTCTAAATTGATTTCTAACACTTCCAAAGATTGACTTTGCGATTTTTTAATAGTGATTTCGAATCCAAACATTACGTTTAAACTCAAAAGTCAAATCGTTTTCGGAATGAGAACACCTGTGAATTTGCCTTCAAGTATCGTCGATTGTACTACATTGGTTTTAATCCAATTACATGAGTTTGATTGGTTCAGGTTTCTGAGCGTGAGAATGACATTTTCAACTTTCAACCGTCAGTTATGTGCACTGATGTAAATAAGGGAATTGCTGGATGATCTAGAAGAGTTAGGGAACTCTTTTGGATAGTTGATTACTTCCTCTGAATTATATACATTATATACATTAATATACATTAGTTATTTATTATCATCTTATTTATACAATCTAATGATTTATCAGGAATTTCTTTCGGAATTATGAAATTCAAATCGTCGTTATGTTTGTTTTTCGCTGCCAAAATTTCACATTTACGTGACCGTGGTACATGGTTCTGAACGATATTCTGAAACGCATTTATAATGAGTTTCTGTCTTCAAACGATTGAAGTTTTGCTGAATAAAATAGATAAAAACCGCATCTGGCACGTTTTCATTGAGTTGATTTGAGTCTACTTTGTCTAAAAACAAAAAAAAAACAACTTTTTTCTAGCGCGTATTCTACGCATGTACGTGGGGAATTTTGAAAATTTTCACTTATTTTGAAATGGCGGGCTAATTTTCTCGCAAATTGGAGGAAAGCTGAAGCGAATTAAACAGATCAGGTGGTGCCATTCCAAGAAGATTTGTAGAATTTGTTAGTTCTGCTGGATAGTTGGTCACTTCTTGATTATTCATTTACATCAACCAACGTCGATTATATAATTCTGACTGATTTTCGGAATGAACTCCTATTTCGTCGGTATTACTCGGCACAAATTTTTCGACTGGCGGTAGATACATTGGTTTCCGAATGTTCGATCTGAGATGTCTAAGGGTTCTAATATATTCTGGTTAATGAATATATAAAAGGCACCGTTAAATTTCATTCTACTTACCTGAGCCACTAAAATTTTCTCGTCATACACCGGATTAATCACAAATCGTTGACAACTGAATTATTTTCTTTCATTTTTTGCTTCGTTGGAAAATAAACGAAAAATCACGTTTTAGTGAAAAAAAATCTAGTAGTAGTGGAGGTTGTCAATTGATGAACAAATCAACTCCAACTGCCAACGCCTTCTGAGAACGCAATATGTCCTCTATGTCTACTACTGCTGTTTGCAGTAGAAAATCGATTTCTTTTTTTTTTTGTGTCCCCTTCAATATTTCACAATCTATCTCGCCGTACAAAACTACTCTGTGTTAAGTCGAACACAACAAACAAAATTGAGTATAAATCGGACGATCTATTCTCAAGTTATGGAGGTTCGCACATTTCTGTCTCTCTCCTTCATTTATATATTTAGAAGTACCTGTCGGAAGTCGCGTCGTTCATCAAGATATATCATAAGGCCGACAACGTGATGTTTTGGCCGGATCTGGCGTCGGCCCATTACTCGAAGCGATCGTTGGCGTTCTAAAACATGCCTATACTATGGCGTAGATTATTTCTGCAAGTGAGATAATATAAATACCTTTCATCGAAAATTTATCACACTCAATTAACTGTCTGAGTTTCTTCATCACCATCCGAAAAAGTCAATTTTTTTTAATACAAACGTTATGTGCAATATGTGTATTTTCGAAACATGGATAATGCACTGAGGCCATTTTGAAATCCAAGATAAAGACTTCTGGTGCAAGGAGAACAGCTTGAAATGTTCAAATATCACCAAATATGTGTTTTTTTTTTTCAGAATTAGAATGATGCTTAGAGTCCGGAATTCGACTCTAGACGCCATTTTGAAATTCACGATGAATTCTGGTTTCCGGAAAATAACTTGAAACGGCCGAGTACCGCAGTGATGATGTCCAGAGACCAGAAATTTAATTCAGATACCAGTTTTATATTCAAGATGGTAGCTTACGATGAAATTGACCAAATACTACCCCATATTTATTTCCGTAATCAATCATAAATCGAAAATTACTTTCAGCCGCTACTTTGAAATTTGTGATTGTTAATTCCGGTACCTGGTAAACAGCATAAAATGACCAAAATGATCAAACAGGAAATCAAACTAATCAAACTAATAGGAAACTCTACCGAACACTGTGGTTCAGAAAGCTTCAAATT
Source organism: Wyeomyia smithii (assembly GCF_029784165.1). Lineage (NCBI taxonomy): Eukaryota > Metazoa > Arthropoda > Insecta > Diptera > Culicidae > Wyeomyia > Wyeomyia smithii. The sequence continues at coordinate 217,123,085 of NC_073695.1, forward strand.
TTCTTTCGACTGATTCCAAGCCAATTAAACAATGCAGGGTTTACCTGTCATTTAAAAAAATGCAGTTGACCATCAAATTGATTCCCTCAAATCGACTGTATTCTCTAACCTATTGCAGGAAATATATTGACATAAGACAGGCTGTCGTAATGCTACGTTAAACATGTGGTCGTATCTCATACATAACTTTTTCTGCTCTTTCGAACCAAGTTTAGTTTTGTTAAGGTACAGATTCTGCACCCCTAGCAGAATACAGCCATTATCGATCAAGTTTAATCATGGTCGCAATTTACGACATTGCCTTTTACCAAATAATTCATTATCATTGTTTACAGCTATTTTCTTTCAAAATGGCTTACTTTTTTATACACCAACTAAATGGTTTGAAAGCAAAGCAAAGGTTCGGTACTGTCATTTCGTTTTCGAAACTTGACCTGTCCGTTCATTTCATTTCAAAATATTTGTAGCCAAATATTTAGTGTACAGAACAACTACGGGGCTAGCGCAGTGCTACGATTCAATTGATACTTACTGTCCATACCACGATTCGAATCTAAGACGACTGTCTCGTTAGGCCAGCATCGTACCTAGAGACCGGGTTGGGTGCTACTAAATGGTGTACTCTAATTAAATTTAGTTATACCTATAAAGCAAATAATATTCAAAGCATCGCCATTTTAGCTCCGAGGATAGTTCAACAGCTATCAGCACTATCAGTGAAGTGCTGCGAAAACATTGCACCGCACGGTACAGCTTATTTTCTAAACCAGTTGACAACCTCGGCTGTCCAGCCTTGTCAAGAATTCAAATCGTGGTGACCGCAGGAGCTCCATACACAGTTACGCTAATGGTAGCGGACAAAAAAAGTTGTTTCCCGGGGATGATTGGCAATATTAGAGCAGTGGAAAGTGCCAACGTGTCAAGCGATGTAACGTTATTCCACCAGCCTATGATGTACAGAATTCCAGCGATCACTTCACACATATCTACCGATAGCGAACGTAGGCTCCTGCCACCGCCGCCACCGGTCGGTCGTTAGAGCAACAAAAGCCTGTCCGGATTGAAAGTGATTAGTTTGCCGTCACTCTTCTGGACCGGCTCGATGTGGGAGCTGAAACGGTGGGATAAAATCATCGGTGCACTCTGCAGAGCACCAATTAATTGATGTTTCAATTTAGCAGTGCTGTGCTGTGCTGTGTGTGTATGCGCGCGCGTTTGGCGCTGTAGCTATTTCAAAAGAGTAATAAATCATCTGACGCTTGACGGTAGGGATCTCGCGACGACCACTGGAACGCGTATTGCTGCCAGTTCCACCCCAGTGGCGCAGAGAACACGTAAGGATAGCAGCAGGAAAACTCTTTGCACTGCGCTGACTGTGGGCGGAGTGTGCAAAGCTTTGTAAAAACAGCATTTCCGCACGAATGGTAAGAATTGTGAGAAAATCTATCAAATTAATGTACAATGTTTCAGTTTTTCTATCAAGACTGCCATTCAAGACGATACGTGATTGTAACACTTTTATAATGTACAAGCATTTTTTTAATTTTATATGTTATGGTTTTGACGGATGGGTAAAACCATAATAAAACAAAAATGCCTATAAAACTTATGACGACGAAGTTTTTTTTAGTAATGGTTCTGCAGTAATTCTAAAATATATGTCTCTGGGCATCCGGCCACTTTGAGAAAAAAAAAAAACAATTGTTATGCATATGACTAAATAATAAACCGAGATGTTCTGAATAATTCCAATTGGCTCTAATTTTATAAATTTTAAACTTTACCCTCATTCCGCAAAACATCATTCCAATCATCCATCCCACAGTTGGTTTACGCAAAAGAAAAAAAAAAACAACGCTAACGTGCTGTCAGACACGAGTTGAGAAAATGACTAATTTCAGCATTTTAGTACTGCACAGACGACCATATGGTCGCTATCACCAATTAGCAGTGATAATGGTTCCCCTTCTGCAACTATCTTGCCACCATCCAGATTGATCCGGGGCATCGGTCCTGTGTGCGACCGTCCCGCTTTCATAGTCATCACAACACCGGAGATACCGAGAGAGCGAATTTATGGGCCATTGATGGCAAAATAAATGGGTTTTATACCGTTCTACCGTGAAGTATGAGTCAACGTTAGAGACAAAGGGGGAATCCATTCATTTTTGGTTCATCTGTGATTTTCGTGAGAGTACCATATGCATACGTTTTTGGTGCCGCTTAATAACATCCGATGGAAATCAAAGCTGCTGCGGGAATATTCTCTTTTATCTTACTTCTACTGTTCATAACTAAATTTGTGAATTCTCTCACCAATTTGCCCATAGTGGTCTTATATAAAATGTATGAAGCCGAATGCTGATACTGCGTGTCTGATTGCCATCAGCATTTGCAGCCAGCTGTCGTAGCTAATAGGCGCAGAAATTGAAAAGTGTAACATGATGATTAGAAAATGATATGTTGTGCTCGTCGCGACAATTTATGTTTGCGAAGCTGACGAATGAAAATCTAATTTGTGTCGACCCCGACTGAGTTGAAAGTTCTAAGGATTGAATTCAAATTTGTGTACCTAAACGAACAAAATTATCAATCTTTGGTAAATCAAGAAATGTCCCCTGGGTAAACTTATCAGTACGGGAGAGTATCAGTCATCGTTTCCAAACCAAATATTACCCTAGAGCTCATTCAATCCTGAACAAACAATTTTAAAACTACCAACTAATGCGATAAATTGTTTATTTGATAATCACACCGCCGCAGGTTAGAGGAATTCAGCACAGCTGCTGCATTTCGCACTGGCGGCACACCACTGCTTTGATTTTTAAATTACTGATAATTTAAGCCCTCCAGGAAGTAATGGTTTTCAATCTAGCTGTGTAACATCCCACATCCATATATAATGCATTCAATGCTGAACTAACAAACATAGCACTTTTTCCAGTTCTCATCAATAACGTAAACCGCACGAATGCCTGGTTCATAGTATATTCCGCAAGCCTATTCGATGAAAGGATTGTATCCGTAATCTGAGGATAGATTATAGCAAATTATATTATCGATGATGCCCTATGTTATCTATGTTCTATAGAAACTCAACAGCAGGTGGTGATCCAGCTCATAGCACCAAAGCATCAAAGAGGATAACAATCTCGAACAAAGCCGAACAAAGGTTCCCACACCTCTAGTGCAATGAAAGAAGCCACCAATCAGAAAATCGTTGCAATCAAACGAGAAAAGAATACAGGAAAACACTAGAAAAAAAAAAAAAAACAGAAACTTATTCACGTAGCACTTTGCTGCGATCTTGGACTCGCTTATTTGCACAAGCGCAAAGTTTTCAAATAACCGTTCGACATTTATCATCTCCTTTCGGAATTATTTGCTGCAGTTTGCATTGCTGGCAGTAATCAACAAAAGTTTTCGTTGGAAGTCAACAACTGCAATCCAATAGCGGCAAGTTTCGATATTTACCGGTGTGTGTCTTACAAAAAGTGTTGCAATCTCTGGAAGAAACAAGTGTCGGAAGTTGTAGCGCAATTTTGTTTTTATAAAAATAGTTTGCTGGTATTAAAGGGAGTTTGGTTTTTATTATTAAACAATTCTACCACAAATGGAATACTTTGATACAATATAAAAACGGTAGAAAACATGAGCATGGGGGCCGTTCCTAAACCAAGTGGTCATGTTTTGATCACTGTTTATACCTACCAAAACCCACCACCCCAACCCCCACCCCCACCCCCCCCGGGGTCTTTCGTGGTCTTTTGGCCAACCCCTCCGCTCCCCTTGCGACTTTCATTTGTCAAGTGCCAAAAATTCACTAAAATTTTTAAATTTTTATTATCAAACTTTCAGTACATTCTAATTTCTAAAAAAGCAAAAGCTTCATTCTTGACTTGGTGGCAACAATAAATCAGGAAAAAAGACCACGTGGCCATTTCGTTAAGAAAAAAAAAATACCGCCCTTCTGAAATTCAGAAGGCCGCTATTTTTGGAGCTGTATCAAGATAACTCATAGTCAAAAGTTCCAAAAAATGTTATCAATCATTTAAACGATGGAGAACATGAAATTTTATATATAAAAATGCGAAAAAAACCTAAAATGCGATTGAAATGTGAAATTTTATATTTTATGGGTCGTTGACAGTCAGTTATCAGACAGTCAGTAGACTAATTTAGACTCAAAAAAGCAATCAATCAATGTAGGACATCTACAGTGGAAGTCAGAAACTGAAAAATATACTGACTTTAGCAACCTTGAGCCGTGAACAGATTTCTTCCACTCCACCAGATTAAGCCATTTGGCACGATGGGCTTCTCTGTTTTTGATGTCGGGTGGTCCTTGAAGAGACCCGATATTACCGAACTGTCGTCCGGCATCCTTTGCGATATGTCCATCTACCGTAGCCTCCCTACCATCGTAAGGTGGTATCAGAATCAGAATTTTTTTTTACAAATATTCCGCAGCTCGTGATTCATACGCCTGCACCATACACGCTGCCCTCACGAGCTATTTTGAACAACGTGAAGGACAGTCTTTCTTCTTGCCTCAATCTTCTGCGTGCTTCGGAGGGATTCGAGAATGTCCCCGATACGCAGATTGTACTCATCACTTGGTCCAAGGTAGCTTTGATGAGTCGTGCATTTTATCGTGCGTTGTTTGCCGTACCTAGCTAGTTTCGAGCGACTGTATCAGTGTAGGTATCATTCGCTGCCTTGAAGTCCATGAAGACTTGATGTGTGAGCACGTCGAACTCCCAAAATTTCGTGTCTTAAACCCGCTTGATATTGCCCTACAACTCCTTCCATCAATTCCTCCGATAGTCTCTCTTTCTGCCAAATTCTAGAATTTACCCACTGAAATATCGTTGTCTTTGCATTACGTTTTTTTGAGTTCTGCCGGAAGTCTGTCCTTGCCTACGGTTTTATTGTTCTTTAGTGATCCAATTTTCAGTTTGATCTCCAGGATATCGGAGGTGCTCATCGAAAAACTATTTCCACCTATCGACCACTTCGCTTGTGATCAGGTTTCCCTTCACGTCTCTACCATGGACTTAGTGTGTAGCCTTCAGCCTTCTCATAACACTGACGCATGTCGTGTGTGAAATTACTGGACAAGCGCACTTCTCACTGCTACTGGAGGATCCTGTTAGTCAATATCCACACTCTGAAGGAAGCGTATGTGTGTGATGTTCGTACAAAAAACCAATCATCGATGAGAACGTGGTCAATTTGGTTTGGTGTTCGGTGGTCAGGTGATCTCCAGGTAGCTTTGCGGAAGAAAAATCACCAAGCCTCGGAAAGCTGCGAAGCTACTATAACATTATCATTCGTGTTAGCGTGTAGGCTATCACTGGTTTATAAATCCCTTCCTTACCGACCTGAGCGTTTATATTCTCGATGGCGATCTTGATGTCCCTGGAGTTTGTTTGGCCTGCACATTTTTTATAAAACTGGTAGAATGATTGTAAATCCGATAAAAGTCGCGAAAGGAACAATATCGTTTAAATTGAAAAAGAAAATGCCACGATTAAGGTTGGCGAAGCAAAGATAATAATGTATGTGTTTTGGTATCTCAAAGCGGAAGTTCGTAGAAAATACCATAAAAAAGGAATTGTTCACTCCAGTAGGGAAAAAACATTTTTTGTTATTAATCGAAATAAAAGGAAAAAAAAACACGGGCGTAGATGTTCAGTAGAAGCGTAGGTGAAAGTAATATTGAGATGGAATAGTTCGTCCGCGAGCGCATTATAATTAAACAACAAGCTTTGTCATATATGAAAAAAGTAGGAGGGTGGTATCCAAGACACGACCGCAATGTTGATGTATGGCCACATTTAAATTATTTACCACATTTAAATTATGTTGAGGCCACATATATCGATCAAAGCAGGTATAGTTTTAAATAGTCTTTGAATTTCTTTTCTTTCCATGACTTTTGAGCCACATATCAAATATTTATAAAGTTTGTTATTTGTAAGTTCTAGAGATGACTCGTTCGTATAACACTAGCTATGTTCAAATAAGTCATGTAGTCTTTGAGATAATAGACTTTAGTTGTTTTTGCCCATCTCCTAGAAAGGTATAGCAATCACTTGCAAAACCGAAGATATGAAAGTGCTTCAAAGGGCCGAATGGCATATATCACTCGACTCAGCTCGACGAGCTGAGTATTTTCTGTATGTGTGTGTGTGTATGTGTGTGTGTGTATATGCAGATTTTTATTCTCACTCACTTTTCTCAGAGACGGCTGGACCGATTTCCACGAAATTAATTGCAAATGGAAGGGTTTGTTGTCCCATAAGACTCCAATGAATTTTATTGTAATCGGATTTTTAGTTTCGAGGTTATGTATCAAAATGTAAAAATCATGAAACATCATTATCTCTGAAACCACACAACCGATTTGAACAAAATTAGTTTCAAATGAACGGGCTACCTGAAAAACCCTCATCTTTTGAATTTTATAAAGATTGGACTTGTGGTTCAAAAGTTATGGACAGAAACGTGTTTTGAAGACTGTTTAATCTCACTCATGTTTCTCAGAGATGGCTGAACCTATTTTCATAAAATCAGTGTCAAATGGAAGGTCTATTTGCCCCATAGAACCCTATTGATTTGTTTTGCAATCTAACCATTACTTTGCCTGTTATGTTTAAAAATGTTAAATCCAGCTATTAAAAGGAACATATTCCGAATACTACTTGGACTCAATCACTTTTCTCAGAGATGGCTGACCCGATTTCCACAAAACTAGTGTCGAATGAGAGGTCTAGCTGCCTCATAACACCGTGTTGAATTCTACTGTAATCGAACTGTAACTTCGTCTGTAATGTACCGAAATGTGAAAATCACGAAACTTTATTATCTCAGAAACTACACAACTGAACATAACTAGTGTCATACGAACGAGTCATCGCTCAAACTTACAAATATCAAACTTCATAAGAATTTTTTTTCTTCATTTAGAAATAACACTTTGATATGTAACTCAAAAGTTATGGAAAGAAAAGAAATTCAAAGATTATTTAAAACTATTCAAGTCTGCAAATGCACGACAAATCGGCCCTATAATATAATCAAAGTCAAATAACAAATCGTTTGAAATGATTGTTTTTATCGAAATGACATCAACCTCGACTTTTGGCTCCTGTACATCACCTTATTTTTGAATATATTCATATTGGGTGGTATTCGGTCATTTCCAGCAGATTTTCTTGCATCAATCTGACACCGGAAATTCCCATATTGGGATGGATTTAGTTATTTTGTATGTTTTTCAGAAACAAAAAGTGGTCGTCTTTAAATTCAAAATGATGTCCAGGGTCAATGTTTGCTTTCTATGCATCATCTCGATTACGGAAATATCCATGTTGAGTATTATTTGGTCATTTTCGACTATTTCTTAGAAGTTGCCATTTAGCAAATCAAAATGGTGCCTGAGTTCAAATGTTCGCTCATTGCATCATTCTGGTTCCAGAGATACTCATATTGGATGGTATTTGGTTATTTTAGCCTGTTTTTCACAAACCGGAAGTCGCCATCTTGGATTTTAAAATTGTATTTAAGATAATTTCGGGCCTCTGAGCGTCATTCTGGTTGAAGAAACACCCATATTGGGTGTTATTCGATCATTTTCGACTGTTTCCCAGGAACCGGAAGTCGCCAGCCTAAAATCTAAAATGGGGTCTGTGATTGATTTCAGCTGCTGTACATCATTCTAGATCCGGAGATACTCATGTTAGACGGAAATCGGCCATTTTTGGCTGTTTTCCAGTAACCAGAAGTTGCTATCCTACAATTCATAATGGTGTAAACTATTCTAACATACATTAAACCGAGGGAACGTTCTTCTGGATATTGCAACAATCAAACATTTCACGTTAGCGTTTGAAATAAGAATGTTCTTTATTGATTCTTCCAGATACAGCAAAACCTTAATCCTAGTCATTTTAGTACAAGAGTAGAAAGTAGAGAGGGAAAACATAGCTATTCACATAATTGTCAACCAATCGTGGGCCAGCTCAATAACGCCGGTACGATTGGTGAAAGGAGATACATAACATACAAGCGTGCGCGGCAGGCGCAGTTAGCTTGAATGTTATTTTATTTATTATTTTCAGCCATGTGCGCACATCGCACTGGGCTTGGGATAGGTCTGGATAATTTACTTATGGGTGTAATTGGATACTCACTATGGCACTAGGGCATTATGCAACTCAAGTGCATTAGCTCCTTTAAGCAACTTGTGAGGTTGGAAATAATTTATTGGCTGGGAAAGAACATGACCCAGAATAACTGCTGGACATGTACTTTAGACTGGTGAGAAAATTAAAGGATTTGTTAATCGTTTTGGGACTTGTGGGAATCATGAGTGGTTTGGAAATTATGGTTTGTGAGTGGGAAACAAAGCAATACTTTGCTTTGGCTTTTCTTGAAAGCATATGGGTAAAAGGTTTCTTGGGAACATATGGGAAAAAGGTAGATTTCGTTATTAATTTATGGTCTTGGGAAAATTATCTTGAAGTTGTGGGAAATTCATAAAATTCAAAAAATTCATAATCTGGGATATACCATACCATCCCTCCAAGAGGAACATAAATGGTGAAATTGAAATGAAACCATTTATTGTTGTCAACACTTTGGAGTAATTTGAAAAATAGGATGTGCTATGTTTTCTCTTACAAACGGTATTTGAATTTTATTACATTGAATGATCATTAATACTGTGCTTTTGACATCGTTTGATTACTTATTTGAATTTAAATACATGAAAATGATTTTAATTTATATATGCTATCTGAGTATATAATATCTTGGAAATATTTGAATACATGTAATTTGAAATGTAATATGAAATTTAAGTTTTTATTAAACGGTTTTTGTGAACTAGTATTGAATGGTTTGAATTAATGTTTTTTATTTTGCAATTTGGATCTAAAAGTTCTTCTACTATATATGGACCTTCATAAAATGGATCTAGTTGTCTTCTATTTTCAATTTTTAGATAAACCGTATCATTTATTTTTAAATGGATCGGGTTTGTACCTATTTCTGTTGAAATTGTTCGTTTTACTTTCTGTTCAATCAATTTATTTTTTGCAATTTCGTTCGATTTTTGTATTTTATATTTTAATTCTTTACTATATTGTTCAAAGTTGTAAACTGGTTCTATTCCTTGTTTGAAAATTTCTTGTGGTAATTTAGCTTTAACTCCAAAAACAAGTTCATGTGGAGAAAATCCATGATCTGTGTGTGGAGTAGTATTGTAGTTAAAAGCGTAAAATTTCAACCATTCATCCCAATCAGATTGATGCTCGTTAACGAAAGATCTCAGGTATTCATTTAAACATCTGTGATTTCTCTCGAGCGCTCCGATTGTCTGAGGATGATAAGCTGTACTAAATTTTTGTTTGATATGTAATATTTTGCAGATCTGATCAAAGACTTCATTATTATATTCTGTTCCTTGATCGGATCTTAAAGTTAAAAATGTTCCATATGTTAGTATGAAATCATTAACCAACGCTTTAGCGATAACATTTGCTTCTTTGGTTGGTACTGGTATTAATACAACGTATTTTGTTAGATCGCATTGAATAGTCACTGCGTATCTATTGTTATTATTACTTTTAGGTAACGGACCAACTGTATCTATTGATATAATTTCAAATGGGAATGATGGAGTTGTAGTTACTATTTGTTTTTCTTTTGTATGCTTAATGAGTTTGTTTCGTTTGCATAATTCACAGGCCTTGATGAATTCTGCAATCGATCTTTTCATATTATTCCATTTGTAAACTTCCCTTATTTGAAGATATAGTCTATGTTGTCCTACGTGTCCTCCTGTAGGTGTGTAATGATAATCGTGTAATATTTTCTGTATTACTCCCTTTTTTGTAACCATCATTGGTGGTTTATAAATTATAATTTGTATAGAATACACTAGTGTATTGGCTATATTTTTGAAATTTTCGACAGTAATCATTTTGAATATTTCGTCGTTAGTCGACAGCGCTATTTTTCCTTGATTCATTTTTACCATGATATCCTCTAATTTCAGAAGAGCAGATTCTAAAATTTGACTTCCGTTATTTAACTGTTGATGCACTTGTGCAACAATTTTACTATTTTTCTTGATTATAAACTTTAATTCATTTGCGACTACAATTGTTTCTAATTTAAGTAATTTATTTGTTTCAGAGGGGTTGTTAGTCGAGTACGCGGAGAGGTGATCAATCTCTTCTGGCGTCGACTCCCGTTCACCCGTAATAATATCATTTATTTTATTCTTTCTAGTCTCTCTAGTCATAGATCTCGTATTTACTTTTAATATATTTAAATTCTTTAACTCGTCTGAGGTTGTAATTATTCTAGACAACGCATCAGCTCCTACATTTCCTTTTCCTGGAATGTATTCTATTGTGAAGTCATATTCTTCTAAATCGAGACGCATTCTGGTCAATTTAGAAGTAGGATTTTTCATTCCAAACAGATAAACCAAAGGTCTATGATCTGTCCGAACTGTGAATTTTCTTCCATACAAGTAAGGCTTGAAATAATTAATGGCCCAATGAATAGCCGTTAATTCTTTCAGAATAACAGGTTTATTTTTCTCTGCTTGAATAAATGCTTTACTTGCAAAAGCGATTGGTAAATTTCCATTTTGCGTTTGTTGAGACAGAACTGCTCCACATCCAACGTCTGAAGCATCTGTCGTCAGTATAAATTCCTTTGAAAAATCGGGATATTGTAACAATGTTGGTGATATTAAAATATTTCTCAAACTGTCAAATGCAATTTGACATTTCTCAGTCCAAACGAACGTCGTATTTTTCTTTAACAACTGATTTAAAGGATATGCCAACGTTGCGAAATTTGGCACAAATTTCCTATAATAATTACAGAATGCAACGAATCTTCTAACTTCGTCTGCATTTGATGGTACTGGATAATTCAACACAGCTTTAAATTTGGAATCATCTGGTAACATACCTTGATCAGTAATCTTATGACCTAAATATGTCACTTCTGTACTGAAAAAATTACATTTTTGTGCATTAAGTTTCAGATTATAGTATCTCAAACGTTCAAAAACTTGAGTTAGGTTTGAAAGATGATGATTAACTGAACAACCAATTATTACAATGTCATCAATATAAATGAATGCTAACTCTGGCGTCAAACCTGCCATGGCTATTGTCATCATTCGTTGAAAACTATTCGGGCTTATATTTAGTCCGAAAGGTAATCTTGTGAACTGATAATGACCATTTTTTGTTGAAAAGGCGGTGAATTTTCTAGATTCATTGTCTAGCGGTATTTGATGAAAACCTGACATGAGATCTAGAGTTGAAAAATACTTTGCTCTACCGAGTTGATCTAAGATGTCATCAATTCTCGGTAGCGGGAATTTATCCGCTAAAATCTTTTTGTTGAGTTGTCTAAAATCGACCACCAAGCGCCATTTTTTTTCATTGTCATTAGACTTCTTTGGCACCAGTAAAATTGGAGAGTTATATGAAGATACTGAGGGCTCAATTATGTTGCTCTCTAACATTTTGTTCACCTGTTTGTCAATCTCGTCATGCTGTGCATGAATTGTCTTATAATTAGGAATGTATACTGGAACATTGTCATTAAGAACAATGTTCTGAGAATAAAAATTATTCTGCGAAACCACTTCCTCTGGTAAACAGAAAATATCTTGGTAGTTATTAATTAAATTCATAAATTTTTCTTTAGCATATTGCGGAATTTTTTCCATGTTAATGTTATTTAAAATTTGTTCACATCTACTTTCATGCTGACGTTTGTTTTTATTCACGTTAAGAATAACATAGTCAGTTATACGACTTAACGTAGGTTTAAATTGAGAATAAGATATATACAATGGTTCATTATTAGTATTTATAAACTTAACGTAAGGTTTTATTGCTGAAATAATGGAGTTTCCACAAAATATTCCTGGATAAATCTCTTCAGAATGAACTACCATGTCTTCTGCGATTCTTAAATGTGGGACTCTTCTGATAACTTCGCTGCGGCTTGGTAACATAAAGCCGTCGTTTAAATTATCTTCAATGGGTATTGCTATCTGTATATTTTCTATGTTAAATGTAAGTAGCCAATATTCATAATCTACAATACATTTATAATTAATCAAGAAGTCACGTCCTAAAATACCATCCGCTTGAATAGGTAAATCGGGCGTAACTAAATGAAAATTATGGTTCAAAACTAGGCTATCGTTAAAGCATAGTGCGGTGTTAACTAAGCCTAAAGTCTCTACGCTATTTTCTGTAATACCAACTAATTTTATTTTATTATTAATATTTACAGATTGATCTGGGTTGATATTACGCGCTTTAAATAACGATATATCAGCTCCAGTATCAATGACTAAATTACAAATTGTATTCCCGGTCATGTGCACTTTGACCTGGATAAAGTTTGATGCATTTAAATTAATTGTCAATATCGGTGTGGCGGTTGGTAACAACTGACTAGTTAGTCGACGTCTAGGATCAATTGTTACTGTTGGCCAAAAAAATAATTTGGATTGGAAAATCCATTTTGTGGTATTGCTAACTGTTGGTTATTAGCGTTTTGCTGACTGTTTGGTTGATTGGATCCCGTTGCTACTTGAGCATAGCAGGGATTAACTAAGCGTTCTTGATGTTGAGTTGGAATATTGCTCGGTAGTTGCGGAATGTTTTGCTGTCTTGCGAAAAACATTCTGGCAGCTTCGAAATTTCTATTCGGGTTAAACTGACGGTTTTGGTTGTAATTTTGATTAAAACCTCTATTAAACCGATTAAAGTTTCTATTGTTCTGCTGTTGATTGTATTGGTTGTTATGATTGCTATGATTTCTATAGTTATTAAGTGGGAATCGTGGTTGATATCGATTGTTGAAATTAGTTCTTTGATTATTATTCCTCTGCGGTATCCTGTTCACGTTATTGTTTTGATATCTATTTCTGTTACTCGTGGCGTTTAGTACCACTGCGTTCGATGTTGACGTAGTAACATTTTCATTCTCCACCATTATATTAATGGCTTCCTGGAGATTGGTGAATTTACCTACTTTTAACATTATTTTTGTCTCTGAGTTTGAAGCATTCGCTACCAATGTTTGGATAGCAGCTTTTTGAGACATTTTCTTTGCGACTTCGCTCGGAATTTTTTCGGTAATATAGGTTTCAGTCAATTTTTCAGCAAGTGAATCTACTTGCTTAGTAAAATTTTGCAAATCGCTTGGAGATTTTAACTTTAGGTTATTCAGATTACTTTTAGCTGAATCTGACGTACTTTTCTCACTGCAATTGCTGATCAAAGCTTGGGTAATTCCGTCATAATCATCCGGAATTGTAGCGAATAGATTTCTCGCTTTCCCACTTAGTTTAGTTAAAATAACTTGAATAGCCGCTGCTTTGTTTTCAGCGGGTACTATTGTCTCAACTAAATTAACTGCGTCCACGAAGGATTTAACTCCTCCGGAGTTTCCATCATACGCAGGAATTAGGGTAGCCAGTTCGGCTGCTGTTTTTATATTAAGTGCCATTGATACTGCGGTATGAGCACGTTTACACCAAATGATTAATTTGGCTAAAATTTTTAATTTAAATTTTCTTTTTATTAAGTGAATATCACTGTTCGTTCTCGAGAACGAGTTAGTGGTACTCGGTGTTGCTAATTTATTATCGCTGTTTGCTCTTGAAAGCGAATCATTAATGTCGGGTTTCAGAAGAAGTTTTTTATAAGTAACTTCAGGCTCACTATCATACCCTCTTTGAGTCACTGGGGTGTTGTCCAGAATATTTATGCATTTGTTATATGTTTCCTTTAATTTAGTATAGACTTCTACTTCCTCATTCCAGTTTTCAGTTCTGATGCTATACCGTAGGGATTGTAATAAGATTTTATATTCTGTAAACAATTCCTGAAGTTGAATTGTTTTGGTTTGTATGCCCGATAATGTTCTTCCTCTAGTTTTATTTTATATAAATTAAGATATTCTCTGTTTATGAAAGCTTCAGTCTCTTTCAACCGCTCCATCTACTACTAACTAAATTCGATATGATGCAAAATCATTTGCTTAAATTTTAGCATGAACAGATTTTTAATCTTAAATTATTATATTGATTATGCAAACACAAAATTCTAGCAGTTTATTTTTTTTTTATTTTAAATTATTATATTTATTATACAAACACAAGTATCACTTATCTGGCATTACTGCTGCTGTCGTGTCGTACAGGCTGGGTGACAATCGGTGATGAAGCTTGACCTCTGCTGCTGATGCGAACATTTCGATAACTGTACACTAGTGAATCCATTGATGGTGACGATTTGTTTGGTTTATTTTTATATATATTTTTTAAACACTGTTTACCTGCTTCGGGCGAGGTAGCTACCGTTAAGTTTTTTATCAAAAATGTTTCAAATTTTTTTTTTTTTTTTACACTGTTTACCTTCTTCGGGCGAGGTAGTAGCCCATGTCACATAAGTTTATTACACGTTATTTACTCGTACTTCTTGCAAGCTTTTTGCAATTTTCAGAGCACATTTGTTGATTTTTTGTTTTAGCAAGCTGTACGCGGTAAGTAACAGTTGTAAGCCCGTCGCGCACAATATTACCCACAACAGCACTTCGTGAGTTTCCAACGACTCACTATGTAATTGTTGCGTATTAATTATGTTCACTTGGGGGTCCGCGTTGTGGACTGTCGCAGATTTTGACTGCGTTTTCCCCATTTTAAACAATTAAACTTGCCACCATTTATTCTCACTCGGATGTTCAGTTTAGTTCAGGCAATTAAACTTGTCACTTTTATTCTCACTCGGGTGTTCAGTTCAGTTTAGACAATTAGACTTGTCACTTTTGTTCTCTCACAAAGATCGCAACTGCAAACGACATTCTCATGTTCGAAATTTTATATGCATTTGCTTGATGTCACTGATTGACACGCGTGGACAATAACTACTGATTTTCACATACACATTTTTATTCCACACTTGGTGGTGTAAAAGCAACAAACGCGCGGGGATACTAACTCCTTATTTTCACTTATTCACCCGTTCGCGCCGCTGCACGGTCGCCATAAACTATTCTAACATACATTAAACCGAGGGAACGTTCTTCTGGATATTGCAACAATCAAACATTTCACGTTAGCGTTTGAAATAAGAATGTTCTTTATTGATTCTTCCAGATACAGCAAAACCTTAATCCTAGTCATTTTAGTACAAGAGTAGAAAGTAGAGAGGGAAAACATAGCTATTCACATAATTGTCAACCAATCGTGGGCCAGCTCAATAACGCCGGTACGATTGGTGAAAGGAGATACATAACATACAAGCGTGCGCGGCAGGCGCAGTTAGCTTGAATGTTATTTTATTTATTATTTTCAGCCATGTGCGCACATCGCACTGGGCTTGGGATAGGTCTGGATAATTTACTTATGGGTGTAATTGGATACTCACTATGGCACTAGGGCATTATGCAACTCAAGTGCATTAGCTCCTTTAAGCAACTTGTGAGGTTGGAAATAATTTATTGGCTGGGAAAGAACATGACCCAGAATAACTGCTGGACATGTACTTTAGACTGGTGAGAAAATTAAAGGATTTGTTAATCGTTTTGGGACTTGTGGGAATCATGAGTGGTTTGGAAATTATGGTTTGTGAGTGGGAAACAAAGCAATACTTTGCTTTGGCTTTTCTTGAAAGCATATGGGTAAAAGGTTTCTTGGGAACATATGGGAAAAAGGTAGATTTCGTTATTAATTTATGGTCTTGGGAAAATTATCTTGAAGTTGTGGGAAATTCATAAAATTCAAAAAATTCATAATCTGGGATATACCATAGGTGTCTGAGGTCAATTTCTAGCTTCATTCTGGCTCCGGAGATACTCATATTGGGTGGTATTTGGTCACTTTGGGCTGTTTTCCAGAAACCGGAAGTTGCCATCTTACAACTCAAAATGTTGTCTGAATTCATTTGTGGCTCCAGTGCATCATTACGATTCCGGAAATACCCATATTGGGTGGTATTTGGTCGTTTGCCGCTGTTTTTCGAAACTGGAAGTCGCCATTTTGGAATTCATAATGGCATTTTGAGACAATTTCTGGATTTTGAACGTCATACTGGTTGAAGAAACACTCATATTGGGACGGTATTAGGTCATTTTCTGCTGTTTTTCAGAAACCGGAATCTTAGAATTCAAAATGGTATCTGTGATCGATTTCAGCTCCTTTGTATCATTCTAGATCCGGATATTATTATATTGGGTGGAAATCGGCCATTTTGGCTGTTTTCCAGAAACCGGATGTTGCCATCTTACAATCCAAAATGTTGCCTGAGGTCGATTATGGAACATATTTCTTACTACTAAATACATTTACCTACCAAACCATGGTTCTATTTAGTTGATTATTCACGACACGTACAGAAATTTGTGCAGAAACATGTGCTTCTAGAAGAGGGAGGGGCGTCAAACCATTATGGACTTATTTGTTACCTCCAAAAACATTCACCTGCCAAATTTGGTTCCATTTAGTTGGTTAGTTCTCGAGAGGTGCAGAAATTTTTGTTTCATTTGTATGGCACCCCTCCCTTCTAAAAGAAGGAGGGGTGTCAAAAGCATATGGACATATTTTCTACCACCAAAAACATTTACCTCCTAAATTTGGTTCCATTTAGTTGATTAGTTCTCGAGATGTGCATAAATTTGTGTTTCATTTGTATGGAACCCCTCCCTTCCAGAAAAAGGAGGTGTCTTAAACTATCATAGGAACCTTTATCGGCACCTTAAACACCTACAAATTTTCACGTCGATCGGTTCGGTAGTTTTCGAGCCTATATGGATCAGACAGACTGACCGGCTTGCATTTTTATATGTATACTAGCTGACCTGGCAAACTTCGTGTCGCCTATTTAAGTGTTCAATTTAATAATTTTGAACATTTCAAATTCATTGATTCCTTGCGATCTGTTTATATCATTTGAAATGATTGGTTTTATCGAAAAGACAACATCCTCGAATTTTGACTTTTGTACATCACCTCTATTTCGGAAATATTTTGAATGCATTTCAGTTATTTTCGTTTTTTTTTTAGAAACTGAAAGTGGTCATCTTCGAATTCAAAATGGTGTCCAGAGTCAATGCTTGGCTTCTATACATCATTTCGATTACGGAAATATCCATATGTAGTAGTATTCGGTTATTTTCGGCTGTTTCCCAGAAGTTGCCATTTGACAATTCAAACTGGTGTCTGAGGTCAATTTTTAGCTACTTGCATCATTCTGGTTCCGGTGATACACATATTGGTTAGTATTTGGTCACTTCAGGCTATTTTTCAGAAACCGTAAGTCGCCATCTTGGATTTTAAAATGGCATTAGGAGACAATTTCTGGCCTCTGAGCGTCAATCTGGTTGAAGAAACACTCATATTGGGTGGTATTTGGTCGATTTCGGTTGTTTTCCAGACACCGGAAGTCGCCAACTTATAATTCAAAATGTTGTCTGAGGTCGATTTGTGGCAACAGTGCATCATAACAATCCTGGAAATACCCATATTGGGGGGCATTTGGTCATTTGCCGCTGGTTTTCAGAAACCGGAAGTCGCTAGCTTGAATTTCAAAATGGCATTAGGGGACAGTTTTTGGCCTCTGAGCGTCATTCTGGTTAAAGAAACACTCACATTGGGTGATATTTGGTCATTTTCGGCTGTTTTCCAGACACCGCAAGTCGCCATCTTACAATTCAAAATGTTGTCTGAGGTCGAGTTTTGGCTTCAGTGCATTATAACAATTCCAGAAATACCCAAATTGGGTGATATTTGGTCATTTGCCGCTGTTTTTCAGAAACCGGAAGTCGCCATCTTGGATTTAAAAACGACATCTGGAGACATGCCAGAAGAAGGAAGGGTGTCGAAACATTATGGACATGTTTGTTACAGCTACAAACATTCACTTGCCAAATTTGGTTATATTTGCTTGATTGGTTCTCGAGCTGTGTGAAATTTGAGTATCATTTGTATGGGACCCCTCCCTTATAGAAGAGGGAGGGGTGTCAAACCATTATGGATATATTCTTCACCCTTAAAAACATCCACCTACCAAATTTGGTTCTATTTACTTGGTTAGTTCTCTAGATGTGCAGAAATTTGTGTTTCATTTGTATAGAACCCCTCCCTTCCAGAAAAGGGAGGGGTTTTGAACCAATATGGACATATTTGTTACTCCTAAAAACATCCACATACCAAATTGGATTGTATTTGGTTGATTGGTTCTCGAGCTGTGCGAAATTCGTGTTTCATTTATATGGGACCCCTCCCTTCCAGAAGAGGGAGGGGTATCGAACTAATATGGACATATTTGTCACTCCTAAAAACATCCACATGCCAAATTTGGTTTCATTTGCTTGGTTAGTTTTTGAGATGTGCAGAAAATTGTGTTTCATTTGTATGAGGCCCTCCCTTCCAGAAGAGGGAGGGGTCTCAAACTATCATGAAAACCTTTCTCGGCCCCTAAAATTCCTACATACAAATTTTCACGTCGATCGGTTCGGTAGTTTCCGAGCCTATATGGATCAGACAGGCAGACAGACAGACAGACAGACCGGACTCCATTTTTATTGGTATAGATAGACTACAACATCAATTTTTTAGAACCTAAAGAGTGAATTTACATTTATTGGATTGAAGCGTTCATGTAAGTCTATTTTTACAAATAACAAGTTTGAATGAGAAAGGCTGGGTCTGACCGCTATGTGGATTAATTTAGGTTTTTCACAATTTAATGCATAACGGTTGCTTAAGTTCGATTATAATCAAATAAAATGGGAACGTATAGGGCAGCCAAACTTTGAAACCACGTGTTCAATCATAATTCATCAGTTAACCCTTAGCCTGCTCATCTGATAATAATATTGATAATAGTGATCAAATCGGTTGTGTAGTTTCTGAGACAATGAAGTTTCGTGATTTTCACATTTCGACACATTACAGACAAAGTTACAGTCCGATTATAGTTAAATTCAATAGGGTGTTATGAGGCAGCTAGACATCTCTTTTGACACTAATTTAGTGAAAATCGGTTAAGCCATCTCTGAGAAAAGTGAGTGAGTCCAAGTAGTCTTCGGAATATGTTCCTTTTCATAGATGGATTTCACATTTTTAAACATAATAGGCAAAGTAATAGTCCGATTGAAAAACAAATCAATAGAGTCTTATGGGGCAATTAGACTTTCCATTTGACACTGATTTTATGAAAATCGGTTCAGCCATCTCTGAGAAACATGAGTGAGATTAAACAGTTTTCAGAACACGTTTCTTTTCATAACTTTTGAACCACAAGTTCAATCTTCATAAAATTCAAAAGTTAGGGGTATTTCAAGTAGCCCGTTCATTCGAAATTTATTTTGTTCAAATCGGTTGTGTAGTTTTTGAGATAATGATGTTTCATGATATATACATTTTGATGCATAACCTCTGAACTAAAAATCCGATTACAATAAAATTCAATAGGGTCTTATGGGACAACAAGACCTTTCATTTGCAATTAATTTCATGAAAATCGGTCCAGCCATCTCTGAGAAAAGTGAGTGAGAATAAAAATCTGCACGTACACACACACACACACACACACATACAGAAAATGCTCAGCTCGTCGAGCTGATTCGAGTGATATATGCCATTCGGCCCTTTGGAGCACTTTTATACTCCCGTTTTGCAAGTGATTGCTATACCTTTCTATAAGAAAGGCAAAAATGATTTGAAAAATACAAATATAATTGTGGAAACCCTAATAATATATGAAATAAATTTGGTTTTTCTCTTAGCCGCAACCGCGGGATGCAACTAGGATTATCGTATTGAATTAAATTCGTTTAGCTTGAAAAATATAATCATCAGTACAGCTCGTTAAACTGCCTATTTAAAGATCTGTACTAGGCATTTTGGTTTTCTATTGTCTTTTTTATACCCTATATTTAGTTATTTAAACAAATCTGAGATAAAGAGAGTGTAGAGTTCAAAAACAACCAACGAATTGCAAAATGCACCAAATTTATATACCCTGCTATCTGCCTCTACCGACACGTACAGATCTTTGTTTTCCCCGGCGGCAAAGTGTAATATGCGGCACCTTCTGATATTTGCCTTTGTACGAAACAAAAAGAGAAGAAAACAATTCAAACACAATTCGATTTTCTTTCAGATCGCAACACGATACCTACGCGTTAGCCCAACACGCTTACTGTGCGTCGACAGCGACAATGTAACTAGTCTTCACTTGGCTTGGCTGCACACAAATGAATATCGAGTTCTAATGCACTGATAGACGATGAATGAAAAGCGCTCTATTCCTACATGGCTCGGTGCAGTACTGTTACCTGTGCCAGCATGTTTTCCTTCAAGACATCAGTTTTCAATAACATTCTACAGCAGATCATTAAACTGTCTGATTCGAGGCGAATGACCAACACATGGTTAAAACCTCTTTAATTTAATAAATAAATAAATACATAAATAAACTGTCTGATAAAGGAGGTGGTTACGAACTCTCAGAAAAAGCTTCACCTTCAAAACATCAAAATAGTCTAGGCGGATAGAAGCAAACATTAGTTGACCTATTGGGATGAGGAGATTCAGTCAAATTTTTTTTCCGCTGATATAGAAAATATCGCAGCAGGCAGTTGGTGTCTACTCATGAAGTCTGTGCTAAGCGTGGTTGCATATGAGTGGTATATTTTTCGTAAAAAATTGACCTTGAAACTTTTATTCAATTTTCACTACTAGGCAATGAAGTGATAATGATAACTAAAGTATCAAAAAATTGTCCATCATTTTATCAATCCAACGACACATTGACTTCTGTGATCCATCATGTGGTTACATCATTATTACCGTTTGAAATCTTTCATTCCGACGTCACACTTTGGTTTTAGTTTCCGCAGAATGAATCCTACGTCAAAAAAATAATTATCACAAAAAAATCATAGCTTCCCCAGTAGGGTTAGTCAATAGAAAAGATGGTATTCAGCTCGACAACATGGTGATTAGGCTGGAGTCGACGAGTCAATTGCGGGGAAGCTTGACGGTTGGGTGTCGATGGCCAAAAGAGGTTAAGTGCAGTATTCAAAAAAGCGTGATTAAATCCTGGCAAAAAAGGCGAATCGACGCGGTTCATGGTTCAGACAGACACACGATCAAGGCAAACAAAGATTGCTCCAAATTAATAGGCGATAAACATAGAGATTATAGGACTGAATTCCTTCCTCATTATTAGAAAGAAAGCCAAACATAACCAGGTGAAATCACAAACGAGCAAAACGTCACTACTTCGGTTTTGTTTCCTACTTACAAACTATCTTTTCCCTTTTATTGTCGAACCACAAATGTGCGAACTCATGGAAGCGGATCTTTAGAAAACCTGCACGGTCGGTCAAGGGCTATGAACCAGCTGACTTGGTTGTATAACGGGACCACTGGAATTCACCAAAATTTTTGCTGGGAGACCGTTCTGACGAAACCAACAATTCGGTGCACAGCTATTCATGCGGAGGATGCCAGACGAATAACAAAACGATTTATACATCAGCAAAAGAGAACCTCCTGGGAGCAGGACTTTCACGTACTTACACGGTGACAAAAAAGTCCGGTCACACTTTTCTGGGGTCGCCTGTAGCCTACACGTTGCATCTCTCTGGTGCCATCTATATGTCAAATGAAAGGGTTAACTTTGCTACCTAAAGTGGCAGAGTTTCGTTTCTGTGCAGTTTGTTTACATTGAGTTGTGAGCCATGGCAGAGTTAAGAGCAGCTGTTATCGCTGAATATGTGAAAGGGTACAAACCCGGACACATATTCAAACACCTAAAACCGCTCGGAATCAACCGGAAATTCGTGTACCGGACCAAAAATCGGTACCTAGAGACCGGAGGCACCGAGGACAAGGCACGATCTGGACGACCAAGGTCTGTGAGAACTCCAAGGCTGAAAAAGATTATACGAGACCGGATTCGCCGGAATCCCACCCAATCTGCACGGAAGCTGGCTAGGAACCTTAAAATGAACCGAGAATCAATTCGCCTGCTTCTGTGCAAGGATTTAAAACTTACACCGTACAAAAACCAGGAGGTTCATGGGGTTACCAAAGCTACAAAGGACAAGAGGTACCAGCGCTCGGTTGGCGCGCAGATGACGAGATTATTTTTTCGGACGAAAAGCTGTTTGTTTTGGAGCAAACAGTCAATCGCCAAAATGATCGAGTTTGGAGTGTGAGCCTCCAGCAAGCTCCTGCGGACAAGCTGAACGTTTCCCGGTTCCAAAATTAGACGTCAGTGATGGTTTGGGGAGCCATTTGCAAGAGAGGTAAACTGCCTCTTATTTTTATCGATAATGGGGTCAAAATCAACGCAGCGTACTACCTGGACACGGTTTTGAATAAAAATGTTCTGCCTCAAGCTGAACTATTGTTTGAAGACGATTACTACTGCTTCCATCAAGATGGCGCCCCATCCCACACCGCAAAGGTTGTTCAAGCGTGGTGTGAGAAAAACTTGACCGATTTCATTTCGAAGAATGAATGGCCTCCGTCGTCTTCGGATCTGAATCCACTGGGTTATTTCGTGTGGGTATACATGATGTCGAAGCTGAACGACTATAAAATAACAAATTTGGAGCAATTCAAGCGAGTTATCACGAAAAACTGGGACGAGATGCCGATGGAGCAGGTGCGCGCCGCTTGCGACGACTTTCCGAGACGTCTGAAGCTAGTTCGATCAGAGAAAGGTGGTGTATATACCGTTCCGATAATTATAAATACACTTACGATCAATCGTCATTTCGAATAACGTGCAGTATTCAACCAAACGTTGGCTGCGTCCTGTTGTTTATATCCAAAAGAAACAGATGCTGTCATTTTTTCTAACATTTAGTGCGAAATTTTGAATATGCGTGGCCTTTCTCCCGAGCAAAGAAAGCGAATTGTGCACAAATGGGGCACCGTGAGTGGTCTTTCTATAAGAAAATTAGCCAGAGAAGAAGGTATAAGTGTCGGAGCAGTTCAAACCGCATTGCGGAAGTATTGTGAAGAGTGCACATTTACTGATGCCCCAAGACGTGGTAGAAAACCCGGGCCTGTTGATCCCACAATGGACAAAATGGTTAAGGAATACTACCAGCGGCATCCCTCAGTATCAGTACGAGAAGTGGCGAGAAAGCTTGGAACCTCGGCGAGTAACGTTATGCGTGCCAAGGCAAGAATGGGTCTGCAGACCCGTCGGAAGCAGAAGCAGCCAGAACGAAATCCAACACAAGCTGAATCCGTGAAACCGAGAGCTCGGAAGCTTTATTAGAAAACTTCTGACCAAAAAAATGGGGTGTGTTATCATGGATGACGAAATCTACATAAAACTGGACTATAAGACTCTGCCAGGACCGCAATTGTATACATCACCGAAGGGAAAGGATGTCACTGGACCAGTGAAAGCCATTTACACCGAAAAATTCGGCAAGAAGGTAATGGTTTGGCAGGCCATTTGTGAATGTGGGAAAATATCTCGTCCATTCATTACGAATGACACAATGAATGGTAAAATTTACGTGAAAGAGTGTTTGCAGAGTGTTTGTTACCCATGGTTAAGCAGCATAACAATCCTCCAATCTTTTGGCCCGATCTTGCTTCCTGCCATTACTCTAAGGATGCACTAGGGTGGTATAAAACAAATAATGTCACATGTGTCCCAAAGGAGATGAATCCTCCAAACTGCCCTGAAATTCGCCCTATTGAAACTTTTTGGGCTTTGACCAAGGCAAAGCTGAGGAAATCTGTCAAAATATTGGCTTAAAGTGGTAAAAATGGTCGGAGAACACACTGTGCAAAAGCTTATGAGTAGTGTTAAGAGAAAAGTTAGAGAACTCGCGTATCCTACGAAAAATAATCCCAACTTGAATTGAAACTGGAAAGAAAACACTTATTATCTATATTTCAGAATAAATTGACCCGAAAAATCCTGTATTTTTTTGTTTTATTCAAGAAAGAAGATGTATTTATGATTATCGGAACAGTCTATAGTTCCGAGATATCGTCTGAGTTGATATCTATGAGTTACTGAATAAAGCTATGAAAGCCAGATTCAGATTTTCTTCTTATTCTTTGAAATATTGAGATTTTCCTGTGTGACCGGACTTTTTCGTCACCCTGTAGATTTACACAACAAATAAAATTGCATTCAGAGAGTTATAAAAATATTATTCCTACCTAGGGGCTAGCTTTACATGCCTATGTAATTCTTTCTCTTCAAGAAGACTCACATCATAACGAAGTGAGGGCGGATGTAACGTCATCCATCATTCCTCCCACATAAGCCTACAGGAGTCCGTCACTTTGTTTGACGTAGCTAGTACCGTCTTCTAGAACGAAAAACCGCAAAAACCTTTACATTATTGTCCATCTAAAATAACAAACATCAAAAAGTAGGACAGTTAGTACGCATGAGTGACCCAGGTGAGTTTAGAGATCAAGAGCACATTTGTATCCTCTCTTAGCTCTCCTAGTCACTGGAGCTTTCGCTTATAATGAACAACATGGCCTTAGAATGGCTTAAGTATGAAAGTAAGGAAATTAAAATTATAATATTAATCTTGTGTAATCAAGCACAGTCGAATGACCGGTCGAATCTACAACGAATCAGATGTTCACTTTAAAATCAATCCTCGACAAGTTTCGAGAATACAACTTGAAGATTAAAAACTTCAAAGCGGCGTACGATTCAGTGAAACGCAACGAGTTATAAGATACGAGCGGCTCTTGTCGTTTTTACATCAAGCGTCAGAACAGCGGGTGAAATTTCTGACTAATTAGTGATGGTCTGAGACAAGGGGACGATCTTCCAAACATGCTGTTCAATATAGCATTGGAAGGTGTCCAAAGGCGATCTCACATGATTCTAGGATTTACGAACGACAGTAGGGCTGCTGAGTGGGTTTACGGATTGGACTCACCATGAATACCAATAAGAACTATATGCCAAATCAATTATATGTTAGTTGGCAGATGATGCGGTGAGCTGCGTTGTGAAGAGAAAGATTGCGGCAGCGACAAGGGTCTTTTGCGAATTGCGTAGCCAGCTTTAGTCTGGCGGCCTACAAATCCTTACGAAATTTGTGCTCAACAGGATGCTGATTCTCTTAGTGCCGCTCTACGGACATGAATCGTGTACGTGGAAGGAGACCGATCGGTAAGCGCTTGAGGTCTTCGAGAAAACAAGAAAAAAGAGTGTGGCGCATGCGCATGGATCACGAGTTGTACTGCCCATAATCGCATATTTGTAACATTTGCAAAATTGGTTGTTCGAGCAATTCGCACTTTTATATTTTGACCTTAAATGCATTGTTACTAATATATTCTCGCAAATAGACACTTTAACTAAACTTAGTATCATGAAGAAAGCACTGCTTTACACTATGTATACATTCAATATTACTTTTGAAGTCAAATTGGTTGACATTTTTGCAATGATACATTTATGCCGTCACTTTCAAGATACTTTTGGAATATATCACATGGAAAAAGAAGTTTTTCATGTATTCAACAAGCATGAGCTGAGCATCAGAAACGGATCACCGGTGGTTGGTTACCGGACCAGAATTACTTCCGAGTTCCAAAGGATGCAGATGTGGATTTGGATGGAAACTTTTTTGACAAAAAAGTTGAAAAAGTTAAGTAGTGTGACAATTATGCGGTTATTTACGCTATGTGACAAAACAACTTGGTATTTTTTACGACTTTTTTCACACAAACATAAGCATATTTTTCCAGATGTAAAAAGTACATACTATTCTAAGCATTTCCCAATAAAAAGCACGAAATCCATAAAATGTCGAATGTTACAATTATGCGATCACAGGCAGTGTACGAAGTATACAAAAACGCTGATATTGTCTAGTTAATAAAACATGGTAGGTTACAGTGGGCTGATCACGTATTACTTATGCGGATGAGCGACCGGGAAAGAAAATTTTCACAAAAATTGAGTAAGAGATTAGAACAAAAAAATTGCTTAAGTTTAGTTACAAATTAGTTCTAACATTTGAAGATTTGCAGAAAAACATACAATGATTGGCCGATGTAAAAGTTTTATTCAAGTGCAATTCCATTTGGTTGGCAATGATTTCTGATGTTTGTGTTAGGAAAATTAATCCAACATAAGTCGAGCTTAGAATTTCGTTATGTAGGGTGTGGGACTACTTCGGTAGGAGTTTTCTTCGTCATATATTTCTCATTAGAATGAAGCAAAAGTTAAGACGAAAAAAACCCACAAACTAGTCCCACACCCTATTGTGGCTTGTCAAATAACACTCAAACCCACACTTTTATTTATGGGTACTTTAAAAAGCAAAGCTTTGGTGGTACAATTCGATTCGAAACTCGACCTACTGTTAGTTATACACAAACTTTGCAACCAACTGTTTAGTGTAAGGATAATTGCGATGCTAGCGGTTCGGTCCGATGGGTAATGTTGGAATTCTAAAATAGCGTTAGGATTTGAACAAATTTCTGTCAATTTATTCTAATGACAACAACTGAAGCGAACATTAATAACTGTCTTTTTCTTAGTTGAATTGACAAAAAAAACTAAATTATTGATGATATAGAAATATAATGGAAATACATTAAAATTGACGAAATTAAATTTGAAACAGAACAACTGTTCAGACAGACGAGAATTTCTATTCACGAGTACTCTTGCCAATGTTTGTCAAATGGAAATTTACATCCGCTTACGAAAAAAACAAAAATAAAGACACTTTTCTCTGTACGAAACATAATAACCGTCTACAACGGACGAGTGCATCTATTCTCGATTGCGTGGGAAAACATTTTTTACCTTCTTTCCAGCACATACAAATAAACTTCGGTTTAAAATAAACAATCTAACCGTCTTCCCGGAAAAGTTTGCTTCTTCTCTTCGCAACACTTTGTGTTGTGCATTGAACTTTTCGTTTCCTGCGATTTGCCAATTTGCACTTCGCTGCAAAAGCTGCAGGCAATACACAATCGAACGTGCGCTCAAGTTTGACAACCAGACATCGGCAAAGTGTTTTTCACTGCAGCGCAGCCAGCCGGCGTAGTTGTTCCGATGATTGGTAAAACACTGACAAGTTGAGGAAAAACTTTTCCGTCGAGTGGTGGAATGGGGTAAGTATTGCAAATGAGTAAATGCTATTCGTTCGTGTTTAAGTAGGGAGTTGAGAATAATTGAATGGTGATCTCATTGATTTGATTCCGATTCCGGCATAGTGCAAAGTTGCATGCGGTATTTTAAAATTTTGAAACTCGAGAAGAAACAAAATCTCAGCTCCTATGTTAGTGCGAATTTTATAGTACCGGTGCTGCATATTGCAATCAAATACCAAACAATCACTCATTTCTATATCCAATTATATTGATTTATTACAAACATACAAACGGACACAACAAGAAAGAATTGCTGTTCAGGCTCGTATACAATTGACCAACAAAAAATCGCATAACTCGGAAGAGTGATCAAATAAAATCGGCTACGGCTATCGCCCCTATCCAGATGCTATTTTATCTTTACTCGTACAGTGTTCCCCCGATTTTTCGAATATTTTCTGTTTGTAAAATACACGCTTCTCGTTTCAATTCTCTTCGCCGGGGGCACACTGTACGATTGATACATCAGCAGGTGATACACAGTTTCCGGAGACACATTCAATATTTACGGTTTTGAAAAATGGCAACCATGGGGAGCTTCGAAACTGCCGCTGTTGATGGACACTGAGCGGACATGTACCTACTCTGCATATTGTCGGATTTGCATAAAACAGCGTTAACAGTGAGCTGACAGGATTTTGTCCTGTTACCTACCGGCTGATGTTTGCGTCGCAGGAGTGTTGGGTGTGAAACATTTCTAATTCCTACGCAGGCATCCGAAAACGATTGGCCAGTTTAGTTTGAAGAATTCATTACAATCTAGCTAACGGCTGCTGAATGTATCATTAGGACATCGCACAAGATTGAATTTGAGAACATATCAGTGCGAGAGAGTGTGGGGAGCATGGAAGAATCTGAAGTCTGAATTGGTTTGTTTGAATTCAATTTTAACTTTAGATGATTTGAGAATGCAAAATGTCCGAATTTAGCAGTAAGCGTCGGAATTACTATCAATTAGTAAGTGGTATAGATATTCTAATGTCATAGGTAATCTAGGATTCCAACACTGTTCTATGTGCTGGTTTTCAGATAATAACATATACCGGAATAAAAATACAAATAAATAAATGAAATCATGAAGCAATTTCAACCAGCAAGGATGCAATGATTCCACCGTAAATTAAACACAATGCATTGCCGTCGCGGTTATGAAAAACACGAAATTCAATAATCTATGCTTCCGTAAACCAACACAAACAGGTGAAAAAACCAGAATTATTTCACCTAGCGGTGAAACGTACCTTGGCATACCGGCAAAATATTTTTTCTAAAAAAATGTGCAATATGATGGAGCGCACATTTTCTTGTAATCACAAATAATAGTGACCCAAATTTTCGTAGTTTTCTTATTGTGATTTAGTAAAATAGTTCTAAATCGGTTATTTTTAAAGATAGATAAAAACGGTTTTCTACAAAATTGCGAAAAATTCACGAGACTACAACATTGTACAACAATGTTTAACTCTAGCTGCAAAGATAAGACAGTTGACAGTGAAAGGATACGCTCGGTTAACTTTCGCTTAGGAGTGGGTAGGAGCTTTGAATGCGTTTTTAGATTGGCTAGGGCACCAAAATTTGATGGTTAAACAGTCATAATATTACCTGGGGCACTTTCGAATAGTGATGAAAAACTTTTCTAGAATAATGAAAATTTTGTGTTTTTCAACTATTTCTGAGACTGAGATGAGATGCTTTGCAAACTTCGAAACTCATCATTTTATTTCAAATTTATTTCATGAAATAAAAATCAAGCAAACTGGCTATAAGGGGTAAAGGATACAAGAGCTATGCCGTTTTCTCGGCAATATTCGATTGGTTCAAGGTACAATGGCATTCGTGATTGTCAAGCAACAGCAAAATTGGTTCACTTATGCTGCTTTCTGGAGCCTTATTTAAGTGTCCCAGAACATTGAGAAACAATTTTCCAATCGCCTTGGCATACGGTACGTCAATCCATAATTCATATGGGAACTTTCGATCAAATATTTCTCTAGAAATGTTTCTTCCACGTTCGTAAATACTTGTTGATCTGAGTTTTTGGACGAGAAGCTTGCTGATTTTTCCGTTTTTTTGTTTCTTTGATTTTTCAGACGACAGACCAAGGTACTTCTTTCAATTCCGCAGGTATTAGAAGCGTGTCTCGAAGACATTGTTTCTTTAGAAACTCTTCCCAGCTCATCTTCGTCTATGCTAGCTTTATTGGTTTTCTTTTTGTAGTTCCGCACCATTTTTAGGACTGAGAATCAGTCTAAATCGACATTTGTTATAAACAACAATCAAACACAAATTTGGTAAGTCTCCGAGTGTGCCCCACCACCTTCCGAAGACAAATCTTAATTTTATCTAATAAATAAGATCGTGTTTTCCCCGATGTTATCACGTTTTTTCATTGCATATTAGTTACGAACTAAGGTGGTGTACTTAAATTTTCAAATCGTTCACAAAGAAATTAGAGAAATACTGGCACTGGCACTGTATTGTTTTGTAAGTAATAAACAACCAAGAGCTATCAAACTATACGGTAGATGTTGGTGGAAAGGCTACAAACTTAATTATATTATTAGTTTGGTTGGAAATAGCTCCATTTGTTTTTTTAAGCTCTGTCCTAAACTGCCCCCTTTCCCCTACCACACACTATAATCACAAAACTTATTAGCGGCAGTGACCAAACGACTTCGAAGTCTTCCCCTGGTCCCTTCTACAGGTTACCAAGTCATCCGATGGTCTCCAGTGTCGGTCCCGTTCAATTCTGGGCTGTATACCAACAACGATATCTGAATTTAATTACAACGCACTGGAGTGGTGAAGCCGAACTGTTCGTCTTAACGGTCGACCAGGAAATCGGCTTTATTTTTTTTTTTCAAATTCATTTATTGGTATTTTCCTTTAGTGACAAAGTGTTAAAATAGTTTTAAGTCAAAATTGTACTCCCATCCTCTTACCTTTAATCCCCACTAGCTCGTAGTCGGCCGCGAGAAATAAAAAAAGTACCTCCCTCTTTTTCCTGCTAACTTAGACATAATAAGAATTGTATTTGGCTTAGTAAAACATAAGATGTATCGTGCCGTGTCAAATAAACTATTTTAAACTAAAAATTTTTATTATAGTGGCATGTAGTTAACAACTCCATTGTTTGGTCTTTTGGGCATTGCATCTTTGTTTATGATTTGTTTGTTATTTTGTTCTAAAGTTAAATAGTTTAACCTTACTGGGACTTGATTGGGACTAACCATGAGTCACTAACTTAAAACTAAGGTGCCATCTCACGAATGATCTGGTGAGGTGATCTGAATCCAGCCAGGAATGTTGTTCTCCGTTCCGCCAGCACTTGAACACCAGCCAGGTGATAGACAGAATCATACGAAGGATTTTGTTCAGGCCAATCTGGTGTTTTAAATGGGGGTTTTGGCAGAACCTTCCCAATGAGGCAAAGCGTATTCAATTGCTTGTAAAATTAATTGTTCATGGGTGCTTTTTAGTAAGGGAAAGGGTGGATTTTCTGTTGATGAGAGGGTAGAGGAATTTGATGAGTATGTTGCACTTGGTAACTGTTTGCTCTACGTGTAAACGAAATAGGAGCTTTTGGTCCAGGGAGAGACCGACTCGCTTTTTGATTCTATCACTTCCGTAAGTAAAAGTGATAGAATTAAAAAGTGAAATGTTTCAAAAGTGTGAATTAAAGTTTATAGTAATTCTATCACAGCTCGCACGAAAATTAATAAAAAAACCTCACTCGACTATTCGATGGGAGTGTTACCAAGGTGGATTCGCACATTGACGAGTGGAACAAGTCGAAAAGATTTTGGTCTGCGTCTTAGCTGCATTGATGCAGATCTTCTAGCTGTTGTAATAGTCGGACAGAAGGTATAAGCCCTCCTGTAGTTATAAGCTCTAATCATTCGACCATTGTAGATAATGGCAGAGCGAACAGATCCAGAATGCCACCACCCGGAAGGGAACAAACGTCTGAGGCAAAGGTGTTGAACAGGATAGGGCCAAGAAAACTAGCCCGTGGAACCCCAGCATCTACGTTAACCGTTATGTGCTCAACAAAAAAAAAAAAACACCCGTACATGCCCGACGGGGTTCCCGGGTACCTTAACTCTTCTTACTCTGACAATTTTCATCCGAGTTTATTAGATTTAGTACTAAAATATACTATGCTATATATACTATATCTACTTTGAAATCAGTGCCAGCGGTGCCCCGGAAGATTTTTTTCATTCCCGGAAATCCGTTTTTTTGGAGATATAACTTTTTATGAATGCTTGATAGTATTATTATTATAATTACAATTGATACCTTAATTGAGTACTTCCGGAATCGGAATGATGTTCAGAGACCTGCAAACGACCATTTTGGCCATTTTAAATTTCAAAATCGCAACTTCCGGTTTCTAGAAACGAACCAAAATTGACCAAATACCGGATATTTTGAATATCAAAATAGCGACTTTCGGTTTCTGAACAAAATAGAAAACGGCTGAACACCACCCAAGATGGATATTTCCGGAATCGGGATGATTTCTAGAGATCGGAAATAAATTTCTCACTCCATTTTGAAATTCAAAGTGGTTACTTCTAGTTCGTCTGGTGTCGTTTTGAGATCTCAGGATAGTATCCCGATTCCGGAAATATCCATCTTGGGTGATATTTAGGTTTTTTTTTTTTCCAGGAACAGGATGTCGCCATTTTGGAATTAAAAATGGCCTCTGTGGTCGTTCTCAGGTCTCCGGACTTTGTCGCGATGCTGACAGTACACATATGATGTGGTTTTTGGGCAATTTTTACTAACTTCCAAAACCGGAAGTCACCATCTCGAATTTCGAAATGGCGTCTGAAGTTGATTTCCGGTCTCGTTGAGCCACTCCATGAGGGAGCCACCGAGCCGTGATCTGCAATCATCAGCATGAATAAACCTGGGCGTTCTCGAGTGTGATACCAAATGACCTGGGTTTCAGCCGCATTGATCACAGTTTTTTAGCTGGTATACTGCCGGTATCCGCATATCCGCATCCGTCCCATACTGATTTTGGTCACTTTTGAGTTATCATCGGGAATCGACTTAATTGTTATATTTTCTGTAAAAAAATTAAAAATTGATACTTTTGTATGGAAAAACATGGAAAAAATACCAAGTTGTTTTTGTCCCATATTGAAAGTACCCGCATTACAGTCCCAATTCATAGTAGTACAAACTGCAAACATATGATTTTGCTCCAGATTAATGTATATCGGATTATTTTACATATAGAAGTATGTCATTTAATCAACTAGACTAATATTGTTTTTCTGTAGCACCATCTACGTTGCCGGTCGCTGGTTGAATTTATATGTGATGGGACAAAACATTGAAATGTACCCGCATATTTTGTCCCATTTTGTCTTTTTTTCAAGTAATGTAACGTAAAACCAATTCCATCCATGGTTTTTTGTTTTCAACGATAAACTTGTGATGCCTTGTTACTGTTATGGTCATTGGTTCTGGATGTAATTGCTGGAAATCCGAAAATTCACGGATAATATTAAATCGTCGTTTTCTCAACATGTTGTTTTTCATTATGGGACAGTTATCCGGGTACCGGCAGTATAGTACTCATTCAGATCATTCAGGCCTTCCTGCAGCCTGCGTATAAGAGTTCGGATGATGCGACCCTTATACATTATCGCGATATCTTTAGGGAAATGTGACAAGACTCCACTCCCTGGGAGCGGTAAGATGTACGCCAGCATCGATGTTAAGTTGTTCTGAGCGCCTGACATTTTATAGCGTCATTTAGAACGCAGATGTTGGGTTATTGAAGGAAGAACCAATCACGTGGTAACAGTACTGCTTGTGATGATGAATTCAGTACCAATTGGCTGGAATTGCTAGCCAATGACTAAACGCGTGTAATCAGATCGTCCACCTCTTTGATGTCTGCGTTAGGGAAATAAGCCAATCGTAGTGCAAATATTTGTAAATATTTAACCTAGACAATTTTCCGTAATTTTCACCTTGTAGTAAAAAAATTTTGTTAGTAGCTCAAATATTTATGCGATAAATATTAGTAAGTAATGAGTATGTGTGTCCAATCACGAATGGTGGCTTCTCAACAATGTTAGAAATTTATAATTTAAATTGTAAGGATTTGTTTGCTTTTGCAATTAGGACTTATCATTCGTAGGAATTTAAACCTACTTGTCAAAAAAGGGAAAGTAAACTTACAACTAACTTAATTGCTAACTTTTTGGCTAGAAACGGCTAATCATAGCAAATGAGGATTGCAACGATTTTTGTCGAAAATTGTTAATAATTTTATTATTTGACATAGCTTTTAATGTTTCATTAAACATCTTCTATATTTTAGCTATCACACGGCGTATTAATGATTGAAATCGGTACAGTCATTTGAATGCTATAGCTTCTCCATTCCGCCACCATTTAATAAAGTGTACCTTAGTATAGTGAAGGAAGACGTTGTCCCACGTCAAAATTTCGCTCGGTTCGAATTTCTGGAGCTTAAGAGCTTTTTTTGCACCTAAAACCAAACAAAATTTAATATAATGTTTTGTGATAAAGGTGTGCCAGATTGTGATGTTGCATACATATACACAATGTATATGAACATACACAGGCATCAATTCATGATAATATGGGTATTCATGTCGAGCTCGTACACAAATACCCAGCCGTAAAAATACTCACCTCCATTGGCGAGTAATGGAAGATACACAGCTTACGGCTGGGTATTTGTATACGAGCTCGATATGAAGGCCCCTATTTTATAACATTTGGTCCTTTAAGGAATAATGAGGAATACAATACAATTGCAATGTGTTTATTGCATGGAATACACAGTCCAGTACTTTGATACTCTATCCAACCTATGTGCAGTCTTCAGCAAAGTTTCTCAGTGTAATAAGAACTTCAACTCGACGCTCAGTTTAGTTCGCGATTTGGCCGCAGAGATGACGCTTCGACACCAACTTATTATTCTTACACGCTAGAGCTCTGCAGTTTTCGACAAAGTTTAAGATTAGAAAATTTTATGTAACTTCGTAGAAGAAACAAAATTTCTTTCTCTTAATTTTTTTTGGGAATTTACGAGTTTTTGAAAAATTTGTTTGAGTTTCACGTTTCACTCGACGCCTACTCGAACCGAACTAAACTATTGCAAAGTTTTGTGATTCGAAACATTAAAATCACCAAAGAATATGCAATTTTCTGAATCAGCATACGTTTTCGGTTTAAGTAGGCGTCGAGTTTTCGTTCGTTAATGCTAGGCTTATTGAGAGTAGATCCGTTGCTATTGGATCAAATGTTACTTTGTTTGTTTCGTAGCCAAATCCAATAGCAATGGATCTACTCTCAATAAGCCTAGCTTCACTAACGAAAACTCGAGCGCTATTAATTTCGTTCCGCTAGATTCCATTTCTGGCCCAGTGTGCACTGGTCGACAAAAGAGAAAAAATATGCGATCCAAAAACTTTAACTGGAAAGGATATAGAAGATAATAGCCATTTAATCATTCCTGTATATTATGGAGCCCTAGCCATCCTAAAAACGCATCAAAAGCTCCCACTCACTCTTACGTGAACGATAACAGTGCGTCTCCTTTCACTGTTGAATAGGTGGAGACGCACAGTTAATCATTCAACAGCATTCTAGAGGTCTAAAGTAGTATTTTAGCGAGAAATTTCTTTTATAAAATTGTGCAATAAGATGTCGGGCCTGTAATCACAAATAAGGGAGACCTAAATTTTCGATAAAATCTAGCATCTAACTTTCTTATGTTTGCAGATAGAGTTTAACGGTATTCTACAATGTTGTAGACCTGTCAATTTTGCGCAACTTTGTCCAGTAAGTATTTTTTTCTTTTTTTTAAATAACCGATTTAGAGCTATTTTATTATTTTGCTCCCACCCACTCCAAAGCGAACGATAACGGTGCGCCTCCTTTCACTGTGTAATTGGTGGAGACGCTTGATTAACCAGTGGTTATTTTTATGTTATCACAAACTTGGGTGACGAAAATTTTCTATGAAATCAAATATCTAGCTTTCGTGTCTTTTTAGATAGAATTAATGATTTTTCTACAATTTTTGCCGTTATGAATTTTAAGTATGAAAAATGGCAATGTTTAATTAAAAAAGGAACACTTTTTTTCTAGTATCTATTTTGTTTCACATTTTTTAAAGAACTTCTATAAAACCTAAATTAATCCACTTAGCGGTCAGACCCAGCCTTTCTCATTCAAGATTTTATTTGTAAAAATAGATTTATATTAACACTTCAACCCAATAAATGTATATTAGCTCTTTAGATTCTAAAATATTGATGTTGTAATCTATACATAATGATAATGATATAAGCAAATCGCAAGGAATCAATGAATTTTAAATGTTTAAAATTATTAAATTGAACACTTAAATAGGCGACACGAAGTTTGCCAGGTCAGCTAGTATACATATAAAAATGCAAGCCGGTCTGTCTGTCTGATCCATATAGGTTCGAAAACTGCCGAACCGATCGACGTGAAAATTTGTATGTAGAGGTTTTTGGTGCCGATAAAGGTTCCTATGATAGTTTGAGACCCCTCCCTCTTCTGACAGGAAGGGGTCCCATACAAATGAAACATAAACCTCAGCACAGCTTTAGAACTAACCGAGTAAATGGAACAAAATTTAGCATGTGAATGTTTTTAGAGGAAACAAATATGTGCATAATGGTTTGACACCCCTCACTCTTCTATAAGAGAGGGGTTCCATACAAATGAAACACAAATTTCTGCACATCTCGAGAACTAATCAACTAAATGCAACCAAATTTGGCAGGTAAATGTTTTTAGTGGTAAAAAATATGTCCATAATACTTTTATCAACTGAATGCAACCAAATTTGGCAGGTAAATGTTTTTAGAGGGAAAAAATATGTCCATAATATTTTGATACCCCTCCTTCTTTTGTGGTCCCCGTGGCTCTGTGGTCCCCGTGGCTCTGTGGTTCCCGTCGCTCTGTGGTTAGCGATGTCGGTCGGCTAGCTCTCCCACACGGTTGTGATATCGGGTTCGATTCCCGATCGAGTCGAGGATCTTTTCGAGCTGGAAATTTTCTCTACTCAGCACTGGGGCACGGTGTATCGTTGTACTTATCCTACACATGCAAAATGTGCCAAAAAACAATATCGATAACGAATTCTCTCAACTAATCTAGTTGATCGAGACCGCTATTAGCCCCAAGGCTAAGCGTGCGATATTGTTGTTCCTTTTTTTGAAAGGGAGGGGTGCCATACAGATAAAACACAAATTTCTGCACATCTCGAGAACTAACCGAGTAAATGGAGGAAAGGAGGGGTTCCATACGAATGATACACGAATGATAACCAACTAAATTGAACCATATCTGGCAGGTAAATGTTTTTAGTGGTAACAAATTTGTACCATAATCGACCTCAGGCAACAATTTGGATTGTAAGATGGCAACTTCCGGTTTCTGGAAAACAGCCAAAATGGCCGATTTCCACCCAATATAATAATATCCGGATCTAGAATGATACACAGGAGCTAAAATCGATCGAACAGGCAATTTTAAAGTCCAATATGACGACTTTCGGTTTCTGAAAAACAGCCCAAAGTGACCTAATACCACCCAACATGAGTATCCCTGGAGCCAGAATGTTTCAAGAAGCTAAAAATTGACCTCAGACACTGTTTTGAACTGTAGGATGGCAACTTCTGGTTTCTGGAAAACAGCCAAAAATTGCCGATTCCCGTCTAACATGAGTATCTCCGGAACTAGAATGATACACAGCTGAAATCGACCACAGACCCCATTTTGGATTCTAGGTTGGCGACTTCCGGTTCCTAAGAAACAACCGAAAATGATCGAATAACACCCAATATGGGTGTTTCTTCAACCAGATTGACGCATAGAGGCCAGAAATTATCTTAAATACCATTTTGAAATCCAAAATGGCGACTACCGGTTTGTGAAAAACAGCCTAAAATAAACAAATGCTATCCAACATTAGTATCTCTGGAACCAGAATGATGCAAGGAGCTAACAATTGCCGTCAGGCACCATTTAAAATTGCTAAATGGCAACTTCTAGGAAACAGTCGAAAATGACCGAATAATACTCAATATGGATATTTCAGTAATCGAGATGATGCATAGAAACTAAACATCGACCCTAGAAACCCTTTTGAATTTAAAGACAACCACTTTTAGACTCTGTTAACCAGTGTTGTTCATCAGTTAACCCTCAGCTAGCCCGCTCATCTGATAATAATATTGATCAAATTGGTTGTGTAGTTTCTGAGATAATGAAATTTCGTGATTTTCACATTTCGGTACATTACAGACGAAGTTACAGTCCGATTACAGTAAAATTCAATAGGGTGTTATGAGGCAGCTAGACTTTTAATTTTGCACTAATTTTGTGGAAATCGGGTCAGCTATCTCTAGGATAAGTGAGTGAGTCCAAGTAGTCTTCGAAATGTGTTCCTTTTCATAGCTGGTTTTCACATTTTTAAACATAACAGGCAAAGTAATAGTTCGATTGCAAAACAAATCAATAGGGTCTTATGGGGCAAGTAGACCTTCCATTTGACACTGATTTTATGAGAATCGGTCCAGCCATCTCTGAGAAACATGAGTGAGATTAAACAGTCTTCTAAACACGTTTCTTTTCATTACTTTTGAATTAAAAGTTCAATCTTCATACAATTCAAAATTTAAGGGTATTTCAGGTAGCCCGTTCCTTTGAAACTAATTTTGTTCAAATCGATAGTGTACTTTTGAGATAATGATGTTTCATGATTTATACATTTTGATACATAACCTCTAAACTGAAAACCCGATCACAATGAAATTTATTAGGGTCTTATGAAGCACCAAGACCTTTCATTTGCAATTAATTTCATGAAAATCGGTCCACCCATCTCTGAGAAAAGTGAGTGACAATAAAAATCTGCACATACACACACACATACACACACACATACACACACACATACACACACATACACACACACATACACACACACTTACATACACACAGAAAATGCTCAGCTCGTTGGGCTGAGTCGAGTGATATATGCCATTCGGCCCTTTGGAGCACTTTTATACTTTCGGTTTTGCTATACCTTTCTAGGAGAAAGGCAAAAATATAATTTAAGTTGAAACCTGCAATTTTTCTTAGAAGGTATGGAGATATATTTAGAACTTCACAGCTTACGAGTTTGGATGAAAGATATGCTCTTTATGCGTAGTCATGTGATGAAACCGGGTCACTTTTCCGAGGAATTGTTCTTTTTTTTAAATTTAACAATGTCGTTTTAGTACTTAAAATTCATAACGGCAAAACTGTTTCATTGTCACCTTATTATGATTCATGATTTATAAAGAACTCTAAATCGGTTGTTTTGAAAGGTAGAAAAAACTTATTTTACAAAGTTGCTTGAAATTAAACATCAGCATTGTAGAACAATTTTCAATTCTATCTGCAAAGATACGAAAGTAAGAAATCTGAATTCATAAAAGTTTTTCTTAACCTTAGTTTGTGATAACACAAAAATAACCGCCTCATCATATGTAACAAAGAAGAGAGTTTTTTTTTTCTCGAATATCACTATCGAGCTCTAGATCCAGATTTCCCCATAAACTCGTTCTCTAGAACGACTGGTCAACCTAGCGTCTCCACCGATTCAACCGTGAAAGGAGGCGCACGGTGCTCTTGATGCGTTTTCGAAATGGCCAGAAGCACCAAAATTCACAGGAATGGTTGAAGAGCTATAATCTTTAATTTTTTTAAGTTTGAGCTTTAGAATCGCATATGTTGAACAGTGTTTTCATTGTCCATTCACAGTTCTCACTGCAAAATACATGGTACTTTTTCGGCCTGCTTATCAAAAATCCGCTCGGTAGCATTCTTGGGAAGTGCAGTGCAGTCTTTTGCGCCTACATAAACAGTAAACGCAGTTGAACAGTCAAAAATCGAAACCAAAAGTCAAAAGCCCAAGTCAAAAGTCCAACGACAATAATCAATATCAAACAAAATGCGTGTCATGATTCAATAGAAATTGTCCCTGAAACATAGGAACGTCAAATAAATCATTGTTGCCAAACGGTTTCGGCACACATTCAGCGTTCAGTCAGAGCACATTTCAACGAAACATGTTATGATATATGGGCACCATTCAGAATCCAACTATGCTTCTATTGCCACAATCTACCCCACCTTATGTATTTGGTCCGAAATGCCTTCCAACCAAAGCCAATTTCAGTGAGTAATTTCGAGCGACCACACTAATTGTCTCAAATCACGCACGAAATCCGCATACTGGGAAATTGGCTGTCCAACTTTGGGCAATGAATTATTCAGGTTCAATTCATTTATGATAGCACCGTCTGAACACTCGGGCATAGCCAGAAGTGACATCTCGTGCATGTGGGTTTGATTATTGATCGGGAAAGTGTGTGTCTTTCGTTAGTGCGCGGAAGGCATCGCGATTATCGACTGTCAAAGACAGTAAGTGGAAAGTGAATAATGCATGGAACATACGAGACGGCGAAGGAAGGAGTATGGCTGATGAGCAAATGCATATTGCTTACAAATCGAATCAATTTGTTTTATTAGGTTCGGCTACGAATCCTCGCTGCTGGAGTGTAACAACCACTGTATGCAATAGCATAATTATTAGCGTTACAGTTGAAACTGCCAGATTGAATAGAAGTTGGTTGAAGTTAAGTTGATTTAAGATAAGCGATGCTAAACGGTAAATTTTGCCTTGCACAGGACGAAGATCGCATCTTAATCATTGTCAAACATTGTCATGTCTGCACAGATAGCAAAACAGTTCGAGTCAGCCAAATTGGGAGCCCTCCAGCCTTTTTGCAAATTTATGGTTTGTATCATCATGAGGGACTCTGTACCAGTAAAACCAAAATGAATGTAATTTAAATTGCCGTGAGCAAATAGGAACGAACAGAGTATATTTGTTCACCTAATTGGATTTTTGTGTTTGCTGATTGACGGTACTAGAAAATAGGAAAAACCGCAACAACTGCACCGCGCTCGAAGCAATGTCAATTTTTCTTAGCCTCGATTGCTACAGCATTCCGATAGTTGGAAAATTATTTCTCGCTTTCCTGGTTGAACTCGCCGGCATGCCATCGTTGCCGAATAGGTACGTGTTGCAAAATATTTGTACGAAACAAGCTCAGCACTCGGCAGCTGGCAGTACTGCGACACACACACACACACACACACACACCGAGTGTGGAATCGTTAATGCTCATGCATATGCAGCATTCAGATTTGAGCGACAATTACTATTCCCTCGGCTGACATCTCATTTTCCGGTTCCATGATGCGTCGTAGCGATGGTGGTCCCAAATTGCACCGGAAAATGGCCTCAGCTGGAACGCTAGCGAGCGAGACCTGAACCTGGGCAAAGACTAAGCGGAGATCTCATTCAGGGAAGGATTAAAAAACATCCTTCATTTGTGTGAATTGCTTCATGTGGATGTAAATTTTAGACATTTGCATAAGGGCATCGTACCATCAATAGTTTGAAGTAACCGTAACAACATGCAAAAAAATGCATCTGTCTGTTGAAACTTTGCAGCTATTGTGGAGAACAAAAGGACGCTTGCACGACTTGAGCACATGATTCCACTAAAGAAAGAAATTTGCGTCACTCATATTTGGTTGAGAAAACTGAATGTTTTCCGCGGGTAAGAAAATTTTAAGGCTTATTAATGTTCAGTAACTTTTTCCTTGGTTGTTTTACCAAACAAAACTTCGCACTTGAGTCTACAAAACTTCTCATTTGTCAAAACCAAATAACTGTGCAGATTTTTGTTCGAACTGGAATTACCCTAAATTGTTTAATCACTCCTTTGGCGTACAAAAACTCTCTACCTTAGATACTGTTTCCATGATGTCACGTTTATTTATGAGATTGCCGGGACCGGAAGCATAACGTTATTGCGTTCTTACCCTAAATTTAGTCGTCTCATCGATAACTCTGCCGCTGAATCAATAAACACTCGAGGCCTGTGCTGTACCTATAGATACATGCGCTCATTGCCGTTATCCGGGCGATAAGTGTAAAGTTTTGCGAAAACTTAAACTACCGAGGAATAATATTAGCTTAGATGTTCAACTTTTATCATATCGCCTAGCATTGAGGGAATTCCGAAGAAGAAAAACAGATACTCATCCTTGGTTTGTCACTAGCTAGCATCCGTCGAGGAGGAAGCTGCCGGTAGCCGGACAAGTTTGGTTACAGTGAGGTGGCAGCTTTACCGTTTGACATTTTCGTCGGCCTGCGCTTTCGCTCTCTCTGTCTCTCTCTCCCTTTCGGTGTGACGCTGATGATGCAAAACTTTGCTACTACTGCCGTCAATAGTTTTCAATGCACTTAAAAGTCCATTCGATCCGGGTAACCACACCGGTGTCCTTAGCTGCTCTGTTCCTAAAATCCTCCACGGTTACGGAAGCGGGAAGCAAACTAGGAGGGTAGATACTTTGACCGTCCCTCGCGTCTTAAGATTCTTCGGTTGCTGTTGTCTGTTTAGGTTCCATCGGGAAACTATTCCAATTTCTCGAATTCATTTGCGAGAGCTCCGGTGATGGGATCGGGTGTCCTTTTCGAAATATGTACCCGGGACGGATGAGCCATCGTTTGATGTCGTGCTAATCCGGCATAAAGTGAATGGTGCAATGCGTTCCTGTGGCCTGCGGCAGACCTAGACGACCACCCGTCGAACCTGTCCGGGCACCAGAGTTCGGGTT
Source organism: Wyeomyia smithii (assembly GCF_029784165.1). Classification (NCBI taxonomy): domain Eukaryota; kingdom Metazoa; phylum Arthropoda; class Insecta; order Diptera; family Culicidae; genus Wyeomyia; species Wyeomyia smithii. The sequence continues at coordinate 217,165,119 of NC_073695.1, forward strand.
GCTTTTATTTATTCAGACCACAAGTAGAGTGGCACCGATGTAGGTAGTAGCTACGTACGCTCGTACGGTCGTCTGCTTGTGCACGCAGATAGAGACATTATTGGGCCAAACTACTGGCCGGAAGGGGACTCGAGCGTGTTCGGTAAGCATTATTGTTCGTGACTACGAAAATTAACACAACGTAAAAACCCTTAAGAATGTTCAGTGGGAGATAAAACTTTGACCATTTACGCTGCTGCTGTCGGAGTCAATTGGAGTGAAAATTCATCCGTTGATATTGAGCATCCTGTGCTGGTATGTACAGTTTGGATGGTTTTTTGCATTCTCATTGTTGGGAGCGTAGTGATCACGGAAAATTTTGATGGTTGTATGGAAGAAGCGTTAACATTGGAGGACAAACACCAAAAGGTTTTAAATTTTGAGCTATAATAATAATGGAATTTATATAATTTGATGCGGGTTTGCTGCCTATAGTTACGTTCAATAGTTCAAAATAATTAAAATATTTTACGGTTCAGTCACGGTTTTAATTAAAATGTAGAAGTTATCATTGTGATTATTCTGTATAGGTTCAATGAAAAATAAATTCCATCTTGAATTTTGGTTACGTTGAATCTAACCCTTCAAACAGTTATGATGTGTCTTGTGTCTTAATATACCACGAATCATCTTACTTATGTGTAACTTGATTTGACTATCATAGATCTAATATTAGTGGTTCTGTGGTTCGCGATGTCGGTTGGCTAGCTCTTTCAAACGGTTGCAATATCAGGTTCGATGCCGATCAGGTCGAGGATGTCTTCGAACTAGAAATTTTCACGATTCAGTTTTGGGATACGGTTCATCGTTGTACTTATCCTACAACATGCAAAATGTGCCGAGAACAATATCGACAACGAATTATCTCAACTAATTTAGTTGATCGAGACCGCATTAGATCTAATATTAGATTCTGAACAATTTGAATCGGAACCAAATTGGCCTGTTTTATTTTTGTTATGTAATGCAAAATTGTAAATAGTATTTTTGTCAGGTTTCTGATATAGAATGTGTTATTTATCAGTCACATTTTGGAATATGAGCGATTCCATGCCAAACGATTTGCAAATTCGCAAAATTTTGATTCGAATGACCATTTTGATTTGAATGAAACTTTGCACACGTATTTGGCTTAGCATACCGCGTTTTCTCACACAGGGTGAGGTATCTTTTGAACGCAAGGTTTAGAAAAAAATATTAATTTCTTCATTATCCAAAATACATAATTATATTGTAATGATGCTAAATGAAATATTATTTTATACCAAAATCTCATGATGTATGTTGGGCATTCGCATAACAAATGATGAGCACTTTCACTCTCTATGCGAAAGAAGTGACAATTGTCATTTTAGTAGTTACTCGAACAGTGACCAGTGATCTACTCAGATCCTCCTTTGAAAGGTTTAACTTTTTCTGCGGTTGAAGCGTTAGGCTTGCTATCCCAGTTAACTATCATTTGACCTTTTTTCTATTCATTTATGATAGCTTCATGCACTAAAGGAAACCACAGAATGGTTCAGGATCGATAAGTGTCATGGCTGATTCAGCTCTTGCTAGTTCACTCTCTTTTGACGTAGAACTACGTCTTTCTTTTCTATGCTGGATTATATTTTGTAAAATTGAAAATGAAACTGCCAAATGTTGCGTCAGATTTCAAACGATCATAGTAAGCGAACGACCTAATGCATCTTAGTGATTTTTGTGTCGGTGGATGGACAAAATGTGTGACGATTGTTTGATATAATGTTTAACATTGTTGCTTTACTGCTTAAGGGTGAAAATAGGTGAAAAGTTAGGTTGGTAGGTGAATAGGAGAAAAGGACTCTCCCAGCTGGTCCGAGGTACGATGCTGGCCTAACAAGCCAGTCGTCATGGTTTGAGTCTCGGCTCGGGAGAGACTGTTAGTGTCAGTAAAATCGTAACGCTAGCCCCGCAATTGTCCTGTACACTTAACAGTTGGCTGCGAAGTCTGTGTATAATAAACAGAAGGTCGAGCTCCGATACGGAATGTAGCACCAAGGTTTTGCTTTTTTAGGTGAAAAGTTCCAAGTTCAAGCTTTCCCATACATTTTCCTCGCTATTGCCTTACTTTCCGAGCACGGCTAACAATAAAATGAACGAAATAAATTGCACTGCCTACAAATTCTGACTCAACAATGTGTTTTGTTTCGTTTCTCTTTCTCGAGACTGCGTGGCCACGCCTTCAACGCAAAAATCTACGCTTAACTCGATACAAAAGACTGCGTGTAGAAAATTCAGCTTCATTCTTGTTCGTCACACGGTAGCGAGTGGAGTATGGCTGTTAGAGATACGCGTCGTAAGACACTGTGGAACACCTTACCTTTATATTGCATACGACAGCAACAGGTACCATTGTATGCTGCAGGATATTTTGCTGGCACAGCTACCGGAGGGCAGTGCGGAGAGCAAATTTATTATGTGCGGCGAAGCAAAATATTTGATGCTACCGGTGGTGCGATCATCAGCGTTCTGTAGCACTCTTTTCTATTCGAAAATTTTGGAATCAGTTCTTTTCAGAACTGTAACCCTTTCCGACCGAGCCCACACAATTGTGTAGGTAAAACATGACGGATATCAAAACTTAAATCAAAGTAATTCCTATATAAAAACACTTGCTTGCTTCGGTTTCTTATTTTTCGTAGCAGCTGCGATGTTAACACTAGCGTTGTGAGCAATAAAACAATGAATAAGACTTTCAAAAAGCGAAAGAAAAGGTTTAGTTTAAGTCACCTTCTATCTACGCATTCATATGGGTCCGGTTGGAAAGGGATAAATGCTTAAAGGTGAGAGTTATGAAAATATTCGCAACCACTACTATTGTGAAATTTTCTTGTATTTCTCAATAATCATTCTTACAATAACGACCAGGTAGTGTTGCCTATGAAGAGTTTTTCGCAGCAAGATATAACCCTCATTTTAAGGAATTTCACTGCTAAATTGGGTGATTCTCCGGTTCAATTGTTCCTTTGTTCCCAGTCGAATACCGTTATCGGTCCAATATCGATAACGCAGATAAGTTAATCTAGTATCAGGGTAATTTTGGCATCAGAAAAGCACAAATTTTCTTTCGGTGCTCATGACAATAACTCAGTAATATTGAAGGTGTTTTGTTTCGTTTTTCTCTCTTGAATCTGTGCCGCTCCGCCGTTATTGAAAAAATCTACGCTCAACTCGATACAAAGGACTGCGTGTAGAAAATTCAACTTCTACTTGTTCTTAACACGATTGCAAGTGAAGTCCTTATAAAGGGTGATTTTTTTTGCTATTTGGTTTTTCGTGTATTCAGATTTGACAGTACACGCGAGAATTCTGACAGTTTTCAAAGTCTAATGTACAAAGTTTGGTTTGCCATTTCACCATGCACAGACTTACGCCTGAACAACGCTTACAAATTATTAATCGAATTTTATTACCAAAATTCGTCCTCTGTGAAAAATGTTTTTCGCGCATTACGACCATTTTATGGTCGTCATAATCGACCTACTGAGCAAGCTATTCAAGCTATTGTGACGAAATTTCAAACCAGTTTTACTCTGTTGGACATAAACCCACCAACACGTATAGATAGAGTGCGTACAGAAGAAAATATTGCTGCCGTATCAGCCAGTGTAGTGGAAGACCGTGAAATGTCAATTCGACGCCGTTCGCAGCAATTGGGCTTGTGTTATTCGACTACATGGGAGATTTTGCGAAAGGATCTTGGCATTACAAAATACAGCTCGTACAAAAATTGAGGCCGAACGACTTTCCGCAGCGTCGAATTTTTGGTGAATGGGCCTTAGAACAACTTGCCGAAAATCCACTTTTTTACCGAAAAATTGTGTTCAATGACGAAGCTTATTTCTGGTTAAATGGGTATGATAATAAGCAAAATTGCCGCATCTGGATCGAAGAGCAACCAGAGGCAATACAAGAATCGCCAATGCACCCAGAAACATGCACGGTTTGGTGCGGTTTACACGCTGGAGGCATCATTGGTCCGTACTTCTTCAAAGATGATCAAAATCGCAACGTAACGGTCAATGGCGCTCGCTATTGCGCGATGATTTCTGCTACCTGGAATTGCACAACTATACCTTTAAGTCACAAGAACACAACGCACGGCCAAGACGATCCTGCTGGATAAAATCTAACTCTTTTTGCCTATTTTTGCAAGCCTAGTTGATTTTTCTCGGCCACTTTGTGAGGGGAACCAAAGATATCCACGAGTGACAGGTGAAAACCTTTCCATACTCAGAGCTCCAGATTTGGTCGGGTTCAATCTCTCGTTCAACCAGTGTTGTTAGTCTCGCTCATAAACAGCTTGCAACACCTCAAGTGAGATTCTCGTTGCTGTCGATGTCACGCACTGGAGTATTCTCCATTCAAGCTACTTTTCGTTCTTTTTCGCTATCTTTCTCGCTCGCATATGCACACACTCACACCTACTCTCCTACTCGCATGTACTCCCCTACTCGCGAGTGCAACCAGTTAAAGACAATTGTTTCAAGATGCACTGCAAACCACCGCAAGGGTGGGACAAAGAAATATTTCGAATAGAGTAACGGACTGCTTCGATAGCGGTTCGCTTCGGCTGGTTTTGCATTAGAACGCTGTAAAAACTTACCAAAGCAGTCCGATACCATACACGTTCCAGTATGCGATACTTTACAGATTCTTCACCCACTTGCAAAAGTGGGTAGATGAAGGAAGCATTTTCGTTATCGTTATCGTGTACTTTTTTACACGCGCAATCAGCGCGACAAAAGAGTTTTCGCGTGCCGGTGCAGCAGCAGCAGTTACCTCGATGGGTGCTGATTTTTCGTTACTCTGTTGCTTAAACGTTAAGGCATTATTACAAAAGTTCACATCAACGGACAACGTAATTCTAATTCCCGAACAAAAAAAAAATTAAGGCATAAAAACACTGTTAGCCATTTTTCGTTAGATGGTAACAAGGATGTTTAATTTCCAGACTTTTCGGTCGGATTGGGTCGTTTCCGATTCGTCATGTTTTATTTATGGAATTGGGAAATACTAAGTCTTATAGTTTGTGAATTTCTCTACTGTGCCTCAAGGAAGCCACCTTGATCCATTGTTTTTCTTTTTATTTCTTAAGATATCTGTCTTGTTCTGCCGATAAAATGCAGGCTGATTCATGCCAATATTAAATTATATTCGTAGTGAGCTGTTATGCGATTGACGTTTCAAGAAATTTTTGACCAGTAGTGTGACAAAATTCAATAGTTGGAAATCACACAATCAATGGCGAATCACTCAACCGTAGAATTGCCGTAAAAAGTGTTAGACATCGGATCGGGTAGGCTCCGAAAGGTCCGGTCCTAAACAAAATTCGAATCAAAACAAAGCTTCCTAGACCAGGTAACAGACCAGGGTCCGGATAAAACGATAAAAAAATAAATAAAATAGCGAAATTTAGATTAATTTTGCATTTATGTGAAAGTGCGTAGGTTCAATCTATAGGAGTAGGGGTGACGAAATGAACATCATAAGCCCTTTCTCAGTTTTCTCCTTAATTAAAAATCAAAATCGTTAGTCGATCGCTCGTATCAACTGAGTCACCAATGCAATGGTTAATACAAAAAATGAGTAGATGTTCTAAAATATAGCGTTTTTCATAATTTTCTTCGATGTTTTTTGGGGGTAAAATGAATACGTGTGGGTAAAGTGAACATAGAAAGGTGGTAATATGAACACCTTGAGCGTGAACTGGTAGTGAAATGTTGTTCTATAACACGTGACATAGTTATGCATTCACAGCTTAACAGCTAAATTTTTATCGTTGAATCAATAACAATATATGAGCTTATTAGTAATAAACTAGGAAATGGTGGAAGATTGTTTTACGGGCATTCAGCATTCAACGGCACGCTTAGCCGCGGCCATTTGTTCTTCGATGCAAGTTTACCTTTTCGTTTTTTTTTTTATATAAACACGAAGCAACCAGAATTTAAATAAATTGCACATTTTTTTTATCATCACTATGGGCTGTCTGTCACCAACCTTTGATACCTTTGATGATTATTGCTGGTTAGTAGTGTGAGTACAGATATGTGCACAAAAACCACTGCAAAAACTGTTCTACACTAAAACAAACGTTATTTCCTGTAGGACCTGTAAGCCACAAATAACATCACCACCACGAATGTGCACGTGCTTGTTGTTTTTATTTTTTATTTTTCATGTTTACTTATGTCATGTTGCATAGTTTCAAATAGCTCCTGATGTTTCTAAAAATGCCGTGCCATGAAATTTGTACTATTTTTTGATGTTATTTAAACAAACATCTGCATCATGTTTGACAGTCAAACAGCTTCAAATACTCTAAAATCTGTGACTTGAGGGTGTTCTGTCACTTCAAACATTGGGTTGTAAAAATCAAATAAATTTATATTAAGTTCCTGTTCACTGTGAGTCAATGGAAACGAAAGAGCCGACGAACTTGTAAGACCTGGAAGGTCTCATGAATTCATACGTCCGGAACCCTCCTGAGACGATTAGTGAGCTTTTTAGCAAATAACAAGCATATTCTAGTTGTTAGTCCGATCCAAAACGGACGTCCGAGCCGGCCAAAATAAAATGGAGCTTTCGAACGATTTTTGTGTCCTCCACCGATCGTAAATTACTAACTTGGAACAAACAAATTTTACACCTTGACACAACACATACAAGTTTAGTTACGAAGATGTGCTGGATAAGACATAATTTTGAGTATCTGTGCCCTTTTCTCTCAACCATTAAATTGATATCATCGCTGCCACAGTGGTAAAACCCCGTTGCCACTTACCACAGATCTCAAGTTATAAATTGATTGCTTTTTCAACAATAGATCATTATTAATTATGACGCCCAACAACAATTTACGTTGTGCTTTCGAACGAGAAAAAAAAACATAACTGGGACAATACCTGCAAGCAGGATGTACCATCAAACAATTGAGTAAACACTTCCATCCTGGAAGAAAAGTTTCGCCTCACAGAACGAACAGAATCACAATCGCAGAATGGAGCGAAAGCGACGAAGGAAGAGAAAACAACTTTCCACAACCTGCTGGGAACAACTGGTTGAAGAAAAAAGATAGCACAAAAAAAAGAGTAGACATTTCATCCGCAAGCTTAGGAGAACATTTTTCCATCTCCGATACAAATTGTTTCAGAAATTTTTCTCTTTATTCGGTTCTTCCTTCGTCATCAGCGTCATCCCAGCATAACCACCCCGGTCCGACCGACAGACCAACCGAACGGACCACTCCAACAGAGCGGGTTTAGTTGGTTCGTACAGCACGAATCGCGCGGCCGCGATAACGTTTTTTTTTTGCCTGAGCTTTTCCAGCTCAGCTTTACTTATCTCTCCCTGTGTTCCTGCTTATATATTTTTTTTTCGCGAACGGTTTTATTTGTTCATCTCGTTCATAACCGCTAAATTTGCCATTGCTTAGCATCGGATGAAATTTTTTCCTTCGTATTGTTCTGGAAGGTTTGATACTTTTTCTGTGCCTTGCGGACTAAATAGAAGAAGTTCCCGGAATTTCTGTTTGCCATTGTTTTGCTTGCACGTTGAAGTATTTCAAGTAGCTGGTGCAGTGATGGGTGAATAGTTCTATTTGTTTTTCCATCTTAGACTTTAAAGTAATAGCGAACGATATTAAATATACATGCAAACATTGCCCCACACAGTAGCTGGCTTCACGCCAAACAAAACTTGAAGCGCCAAAAGGCTACAAGTATGTGCCAGCAGATAGTACTGGAGTTTGAAGGATACCGGACAAAAACTGAACTCAGCCGTGGAAAGCTCTTTGCATGATTCAATTAAAAGGGTCTCTCGTCATTTTCTTTGAAATGGCTGCTATTTTCATGCAGAGAGGCAAACGCCCGCGGGTAAGCACTTGCTAGTAAATGGGGAGGAAAATGTTTGTTTACATTAGCTTCTTCGGTACTGGCAGGTTTGCGTGGGCACGATTATTCGCCGTTGCGCTCGGTGGCGGCGGCGGTCGCCTGGCGACTATGAGCTGAGCACTGAGTGAGGTGACAGTGCGGATAAAATAAAGTATGGCTTGAAGTGGTTTGTGTTGCTGACAAATAATGGTGAAAGGGAAAAATAATCATACCTAGCGAGTCCTTAACGGGTGCGCTCCGTCTAGAGTGGATTCAATTGGCTTTGCTCTATTTTTAATATTCCGTTCATTAGTGGCGAGAAAAGGAACATCAGCAAATCAGGTAAGATGTTTATGGTTATGTTACAAGTAATTTGTTCGAACGAAATTCCTTCGAATACCAATCGATGACAAATTGCAAAACAAACTTTTATTTGACATTGAATTTATTTTTATTAATGTCCCATAACAAGACTACTTTTATTAACACTTATACTTTTAGTCTAATACAACCATAAAAAACTTCATTTTAGAATCGTTTAAATTATTTTAAAGATGTGATAGGGAATCCTTATTCTAGCAGCTCATTTTTTTCTCAAATCAATTAACGAAAAAGCCAAAGAGTGTTCATTATTCCAATTTAAAAAAAAATGAATAATTCTGGTAAACACTAATCTCCTCAAGGGCACTGCAGAATGTTAAGTGAAAATTTTAAAGCCGGACAAGTACCACTTCAGAGCAGCGTTTTGAGCTCAAAACAGAATTGTTGTCTGCAACTACATGAAGACCGAAATAAATTGGTTGAAATCCAAAAAATTTCTAACCGTAATTCAAAAATGTTACATTTGCATAGGTAAAAATTTAACAAAATCTGCATACAATTTTGAAAAGTCCGCGCAGTTAAAAAACATGCTGAAACTCTGAATAAACTGCGAATCCGCCAGTTACAAAAAAATCTGCAGACACTTCATTCAAAATGTTGGAACGTCTTTAGAAAGACTCCACAGTTGCATTTCGAACACTATTCCGGTGACTGCCACCAATAATCAGTGTAAGCAAAATTTTGTTGTCCACCAGCCACACAGCAGCAATATCGACACACACACACAGCAGCGTAATAATCTATAGCGTGGTTGTGAGTGCTGCACCTTCTGCTGTCTACTTCAAAAAAACATTTCGAACAGCATGCGAGCTTGTCGTTGGTTTGCTTCTGCCTTTTTAATTGATATTAAGCTCATTTTTCCTCTGATTTGCAATTGAGAAGACATGCTAATAATTATTCCAAAAATACGAACGATTCTAAACTATACTTTTTGTTCTCATTGATTGGTTCAATGTTGCTAAACTTAACCAAAAATGATTGATTTTCAAGTTGAGTTGAAATTACTTTACTATTAAAACGTCGTGTCTATTATTATACCCCAAGGTTGAATCAATCTTAACCTTTAGATCGAGACATTGTGTGTAAAAAATCCGTTCAATCAAAAAGGGCATATTTTCGTTGAACTTTCCAATGCAAGTTACCCTACAAGAGTAATACGTAGTTCTACGTCAAAAATTTAATACGAAATTTAAATTTTTCAGTCTTTAATATGAATCGTGAAGAAAACAGGCGAAGATAAAATATTAATAACCAAGAGCATAATGATTTGAAATTCTACTACCTATTTTTTTCTTCTTTAAAATATGACTATTCTTCAAAAAGTTTGAATTGAAGAAAAAAATGCTTAAGAACTAATATTTTTAGTGAAATTTCTTTTACATTACTTCATCTTGACCTTTTGCAGAGTTGTAAAGTAAAGAGTAAATCGAAAAGAGTAAATAGAAAAAAAGAAATAGAAAAGAATAAATAAAAAAAAGAAAATAGAACAAGCTGCCACGTGGAATGTGGATGTAAAGAGTAGTGAAGAGTAAAGAGTAAAGAGTAAAGAGTAAAGAGTAAAGAGAAAAGAGCAAAGAGAAAAGAGTAAAGAGTAAAGAGTAAAGAGTAAAGAGTAAAGAGTAAAGAGTAAAGAGTAAAGAGTAAAGAGTAAAGAGTAAAGAGTAAAGAGTAAAGAGTAAAGAGTAAAGAGTAAAGAGTAAAGAGTAAAGAGTAAAGAGTAAAGAGTAAAGAGTAAAGAGTAAAGAGTAAAGAGTAAAGAGTAAAGAGTAAAGAGTAAAGAGTAAAGAGTAAAGAGTAAAGAGTAAAGAGTATAGAGTAAAGAGTAAAGAGTAAAGAGTAAAGAGTAAAGAGTAAAGAGTAAAGAGTAAAGAGTAAAGAGTAAAGAGTAAAGAGTAAAGAGTAAAGAGTAAAGAGTAAAGAGTAAAGAGTAAAGAGTAAAGAGTAAAGAGTAAAGAGTAAAGAGTAAAGAGTAAAGAGTAAAGAGTAAAGAGTAAAGAGTAAAGAATAAAGAGTAAAGAGTAAAGAGTAAAGAGTAAAGAGTAAAGAGTAAAGAGTAAAGAGTAAAGAGTAAAGAGTAAAGAGTAAAGAGTAAAGAGTAAAGAGTAAAGAGTAAAGAGTAAAGAGTAAAGAGTAAAGAGTAAAGAGTAAAGAGTAAAGAGTAAAGAGTAAAGAGTAAAGAGTAAAGAGTAAAGAGTAAAGAGTAAAGAGTAAAGAGTAAAGAGTAAAGAGTAAAGAGTAAAGAGTAAAGAGTAAAGAGTAAAGAGTAAAGAGTAAAGAGTAAAGAGTAAAGAGTAAAGAGTAAAGAGTAAAGAGTAAAGAGTAAAGAGTAAAGAGTAAAGAGTATAGAGTAAAGAGTAAAGAGTAAAGAGTAAAGAGTAAAGAGTAAAGAGTAAAGAGTAAAGAGTAAAGAGTAAAGAGTAAAGAGTAAAGAGTAAAGAGTAAAGAGTAAAGAGTAAAGAGTAAAGAGTAAAGAGTAAAGAGTAAAGAGTAAAGAGTAAAGAGTAAAAAGTAAAGAGTAAAGAGTAAAGAGTAAAGAGTAAAGAGTAAAGAGTAAAGAGTAAAGAGTAAAGAGTAAAGAGTAAAGAGTAAAGAGTAAAGAGTAAAGAGTAAAGAGTAAAGAGTAAAGAGTAAAGAGTAAAGAGTAAAGAGTAAAGAGTAAAGAGTAAAGAGTAAAGAGTAAAGAGTAAAGAGTAAAGAGTAAAGAGTAAAGAGTAAAGAGTGAAGAGTAAAGAGTAAAGAGTAAAGAGTAAAGAGTAAAGAGTAAAGAGTAAAGAGTAAAGAGTAAAGAGTAAAGAGTAAAGAGTAAAGAGTAAAGAGTAAAGAGTAAAGAGTAAAGAGTAAAGAGTAAAGAGTAAAGAGTAAAGAGTAAAGAGTAAAGAGTAAAGAGTAAAGAGTAAAGAGTAAAGAGTAAAGAGTAAAGAGTGAAGAGTAAAGAGTAAAGAGTAAAGAGTAAAGAGTAAAGAGTAAAGAGTTAAGAGTAAAGAGTAAAGAGTAAAGAGTAAAGAGTAAAGAGTAAAGAGTAAAGAGTAAAGAGTAAAGAGTAAAAAGTAAAAAGTAAATAGTAAAAAGTAAAAAGTAAAAGGTAAAAAGTAAAAAGTAAAAAGTAAAAAGTAAAAAGTAAAAGTAAAAAATTAACAGTAAAAAGTATAAAGTATAAAGTAAAAAGTAAAAAGTAAAAATTAAATGAAATGAATATACGGTTCCCAATCACCCAAACACCCAATCAGTTCAGCCAGAGTGATTTTTCCTCAGTTATGTCCATCTGAGCCGAAGAAATAGTACCGACTGACCACTATGCATTTATATTGAACGAAGAACGACAGACTAGAGTTAACCTTTGAAAAAGGGCTAAACCAAAGGTCGAAACGTTAGGATGAACATTATTTAGTCGTTTGATTCCTAAGACCGAGAAAGCCGAACTACCTTCATACGTAAAAATTAAAAATAAAAAGTAAAAATTAAAAAGTAAAAAGTATAAAGTATAAAGTATAAAGTATAAAGTAAAAAGTATAAAGTATAAAGTAAAAAGTATAAAGTATAAAGTATAAAGTATAAAGTATAAAGTATAAAGTATAAAGTATAAAGTATAAAGTATAAAGAAAAAAGTATAAAGTATAAAGTATAAAGTATAAAGTATAAAGTATAAAGTATAAAGTATAAAGTATAAAGTATAAAGTATAAAGTATAAAGTATAAAGTATAAAGTATAAAGTATAAAGTATAAAGTATAAAGTATAAAGTATAAAGTATAAAGTATAAAGTATAAAGTATAAAGTATAAAGTATAAAGTATAAAGTATAAAGTATAAAGTATAAAGTATAAAGTATAAAGTATAAAGTATAAAGTATAAAGTATAAAGTATAAAGTATAAAGTATAAAGTATAAAGTATAAAGTATAAAGTATAAAGTATAAAGTATAAAGTATAAAGTATAAAGTATAAAGTATAAAGTATAAAGTATAAAGTATAAAGTATAAAGTATAAAGTATAAAGTATAAAGTATAAAGTATAAAGTATAAAGTATAAAGTATAAAGTATAAAGTATAAAGTATAAAGTATAAAGTATAAAGTATAAAGTATAAAGTATAAAGTATAAAGTATAAAGTATAAAGTATAAAGTATAAAGTATAAAGTATAAAGTATAAAGTATAAAGTATAAAGTATAAAGTATAAAGTATAAAGTATAAAGTATAAAGTATAAAGTATAAAGTATAAAGTATAAAGTATAAAGTATAAAGTATAAAGTATAAAGTATAAAGTATAAAGTATAAAGTATAAAGTATAAAGTATAAAGTATAAAGTATAAAGTATAAAGTATAAAGTATAAAGTATAAAGTATAAAGTATAAAGTATAAAGTATAAAGTATAAAGTATAAAGTATAAAGTATAAAGTATAAAGTATAATGTAAAGAGTAAAAAATAAAGAGCGACAAGTAAACATCAAAAAGTTAATGCAAAAATTAAGAAGTGAGAAGTCCAAAATCGAAAAACATCTGTTGCACTTCATACTACTACTACTACTTTAAAAATCAAAAGTTCAAATTCGGCATATAAACTGTAAAATATAAAGTTCAAATTCTTTATTCAAATTTAAAAATGACATAATATTTGATTCATATGGTACTCAATTAACAGCAATCAATGTCAAGAACAAATTCTCTATTCAACATGCAAAAAAAAAATGCAGATGCTGAAGGAACTATACTTTTTATCGACTGTTAGTTTACATAGAGGAGTTTCTTTCGGCTTCGCAGAAAAATGTGAAAAGAAAACGATATTTTTCTCTTACACCGACGTTTCGAAAAGTCAACAAAAATTATTATCTCCAGACCTTGAAAAAATGTATCGAAACGCACCGTAACGCTCAGCCTGACCTATCTTCTTTAAAATAACCGAAATTCCGTTCCCTTCCTGGTGTTCCGTCCGCTGGCAGAACAGCACGAACACATCAACCGAACCGAGGACGAAAATCTCTCCGGCTATGGAAGCTGCCGGCGAGCAAATGCTCACCGATCGACCGAACATCCCCGCGCCGGATTTGACAAATGTTCTCACAGGCAGAGCCCAGTGATAGCTGGTGCAACAACATTAAAAGCATCAACTATATGCACATGCCGGTCTCGGGGAAAATGCATCGCATTCCACTTCCCATCCGTGCTCCGATCGGAACGGTGCTTCACATTTTCAGAGTACCCTTTCGCTTGAGGGAAGAATCTCGCTCCCGCTCGCGGTGTTCGCATCAGCAATGATATTTATTTTCTCTGTTTAGATAGCTTCGCATAGGCTCCAGCGATTTTGCAAGAGTAATTAATGAGAAAGAGCATGCGAAAGCTCAATTCTCGAAGCTTTTCAAGAAGTGGGCTACCGGGTCTCCGCGCAAACGCGATAACCGGTCAGGAAGTAACTCACCAACCGTCGCCTTCCGGGTCACTCAAGGGAAGTACGGAAGGAAAGATTGCACTCGGTGGTTGCGGAACATTTGGGAATTGCGTGTGCTACTTTGGTGCTGGCTTGCAGGTGCATGATGCAGTTCGGTGTTTGATTAGAATAAAATTTGGGAACTCCCTCTTCTCTTGCAGTGAGAAGTAGTCAAAAAAGGATACTAGATTTTTGTTCGGAATAATTAGACCAGAAAATTGTATACTGTTTAAAACTTTGTGATTAGGGTACATTGGCATTGGAAAATGAATCAATGACATTAAGATTTTTGATATCCAAGGAAAAAAATAACAGAATGATTTTATCAGATTCTAACTTTCACACGTTCCTATCATTTAGTTTCACAAGCAAAAACAGCAGCTTGTCAATCGTTAGTCTTTTTTTCCTCATCTTCACTCCATGCTGTTATCCTTTCTGCACTCATTCGCTTCGGGAAGCTTTTCGTGGGTGGGTGCTGACCAGCACGTGCTCATTCTCGCCGCACAATCCGAGCTCATTCTCAAAGCAACAAGGTGAGAATAGATGCGTCGTGAAAGTCCCGCCTCGATTCGGCTCTGGCCCCTTGTGCTGCTCTGAGGTGGAACGCAAATGCCAACTTTTGACTTGCGGAAGCAGCGAGCAGCACAAACTAGGAAGCAGCAGCAACAGAGGAACATGAAACACAATCTCTTTCGTCTCGACTACTAGACACCGTGGCAGTTGAGTGGAGCTTCCTCAGTCAAAAGCCGACCGAGATCGAGTTCAGACGCGTTTGTAGCGGGAGTCCTTGCAATCGTGCCGGTATTCTGAGTGGGGCGGAAAAATTCGTCTGCCCCATATTTATGTGTGTACAGATTTGCGACGTCGATTGGGCATTGACACTGGGGAAAAACTGTAGTTTATGATTTTCCCGGGATCCGAAGTGATGGAATTCGAATTTTTCACGGGTTGCCAACAATCGCTATCACAAGAGCCGCGGGAAATAAATTGACGGAAAAAGTTTCTGCTGTACTAACCATAACTTGCTCGCCTTTTCTCGGCACCAGCCCTTTTGGATCGTGAAACTATGGAGAAGTGAAAAATTTTCCGGGTGTGTTTCCACCCGTACGCGATGCAACCGGAGGAAAATCGAGGACAGGCGGCCGTGGTACATCGAGAGCGAGAGTTTCACATTTAGTTTTCTAGTGTTTTTGTTAGACCGGAGGTTTGTCGGAGGATAATTTATTGAATAGTTGGTTCCGGAACACTTTCCTCCAGTGCAGCAGCTGTGTGTTAAGATCGCTTTTCAGAAGCCGTCATCATAATTCGGCAAGGTTATGAACAAATAAAAAAAACATGCACTGAAAAGGTTGGGTCGAACGCGAAAAGGGAGGTGATAGAGTTCGATGAAAATTCCAGCTTTCGCTTCCTGTCTCGTGGCTCGAAAAAGGATTGCAAAAACGTCCCTAAGCCGGTAAGGAGGAGTGTGCGTTTTATATTTCCCAAGTCTACTCTCACACGTACGTCGCAGTGTGAACCTGTGCAATTCACATTTTCCGGATCGCCGCGCGCGTCGTTTGTGTGTGTGCGTGTTCGTGTGTGAATTATACGATGTGTTCCTATTCCGACTAGAGCACTTTTATTTCGGCCCATTAGCTTAGATTAGTGTACGAAATCATTGGTCAGCGCGTTTCGATTCGCGGAAACGGAACAGAAAATGCTGCAATGTCCCATCCGTACTGCAGTGCGAAGACCCAGATGGATGGATGCAGCTGTGATACGGCCAGTCGAACGTAAACGCCAGATGACGCACAGGGACGCAGCCGATCGGGAGTAAATTGAAACGGAAATTTATTGGTGTTTACACTGTTGCACCTTCGCAGCTTGAAACTGTTCCAGCTCGAAAGGTTTCAATTCCGGTAAGTGGTGCGGATGGACAGAAAGGCATTATTACGCTAGTTTGAATTTCCGTAGCGGAAAAAACTTTCGAGAAAGTGCAACCCCGAATATTTTTATCGCGTGAGGAAAGTAGGAGGCCTCCGAGGCAATATCCTAAATCAACCGAATGAAAGGAACATCCTCTCCTCCGGTAAGGCACTAATCGAACATTCCTCGCTTTGTCGAGTCAGTCGGTCGGTCGGTCGTTCGGTCGTACGGGAATTAAATCACGAAGGAAAGTTAAAGAGTGCTAATAAACCGTCTGCAAGTGGATGCTACTGTCAGGAGGAAAAAACCAGGTGAAATTTACTACATTGCATCGTTTTGCGGTTTGCGAGCCAACTTTTCGCTGGAGCTGATTTGGGTCAACCGTAGCGTTAGTTGGCGGGAAAAGCTGCACAAGTTATATTATTTTTTTCTTCTGTACATTGTATTACCATGCGGAGGCGGGTGGGAAATGCTCACGGAAGAGTGCGAAATTAAAGCGTATACTATGTATTCTCTTGTGATGTAAGTGTTCTGCGGTTGTGCTGAAGGTTCACGGTTGGCAGGTCGCTGTCGGATGAGTGAGTGCATGGAGAGCTTAAATGTAAATAATGGAAAGGATAATTTATGCACTGTGACGAGCTGGCCACGCAAATTAGACCGACACTGTTCCATTGTTAATCAGCAGGTAGGTTATTTGCTTCTGGCAGTTCATTTGGGGGAGGCAATTTTGGGAATTCAAAGCGAAACTTTGTGGCATACCAAGCTCAATTGGCAGAGAGGCACACACGTCCTCTCGTCTTACTGGGAACTTGTACAATCTTTTATAATTATCTTTTCGTTTTTTTTATTTGTTGAAAAATATCATAACATGAAAACTACAAAAAATCAATAAAAACAATTGTTTATTAATTAGATGTGCATTAGAAAACCCCAAACCAGGAATTGATTAATTTCTCACCAAAAATTATAAATTGCGAATTTTCTCAAACATTGACCAACTTTTAAACTTAATGAAAGAACAAAGTTTTAAATTTATTCACATTCAATATTGTTCTTTTTCTTGTTGTTCTGAATAAACCTGTATGTAAAACTGGTTTACTTGGTACAAATATTTTCAAGTTTTTGCAAAATTATAACTACAAATATTAAAAAAAAAACAGATATTGAGGGTTAATTTCTTTAAGATTTAGGAAAAGCTTATTGGAAATGTAATTCTACAAAAATGTTAATATGGTCAGATAAAATTGTGTGCAGTTTGTTCTTAGCGAGCACTTATAATGTTATGGTTGATCAAGTTCCAAAATAATGTTCGCGTATTGTATTTTCATTTACTTATTTATTTCGTCAGGTGAATGTAGACTAGATAAAACATTATTTTAAGAATCTTTTAAACATGTTTACATTGGTTCTTTCACCATTGCTACGCCAACGGTTTCGTGATGTAGATTATACTGGCGCATCGTGCGATTGATGGAGCCATGTTTTGCGTAATTTGTTTGGCATTGTTTTTCTGGAAAAAGTTTTCTTGTTCTAAGATGCCGTGAGGGCGTATGAAAGTCGAGTTCTGATAATAATGTAGCTGAGTCTATGCGATTTGAAATAATGTCAACAGTGAAAAACCGCGTTGCAAATTCATGGTATTGCACAGTGGTTCAAATCGTTAAAAACCTGACCGTCAGTGTTTTGAGTGTACCGTCATCCGGGGTGAGATTGTGCCAAAAAATGATGCTTTTTTGTTC
This sequence comes from Wyeomyia smithii, assembly GCF_029784165.1. NCBI lineage: Eukaryota > Metazoa > Arthropoda > Insecta > Diptera > Culicidae > Wyeomyia > Wyeomyia smithii. Next base: position 217,182,497 of record NC_073695.1, read on the forward strand.
TCAAGCTTGTAACGCACACATTTAGGCAAAGAATTCGATCCAAGATACACCAATGCATTCTAGAATGTTTTGTTAACAACTACAAAAAATATGGTTAAGTTACAATAAACTATAACTTTGCTAAAAATACATGAACTTTGGCTCAATCTCACCCCTCCTATGGGGTGAGATTGTGCCAAAAACAAAAAGTTGAATTTAATACCTGTTAAATGAACAGTAGTGTGTCTACGAATAATACACATGACTCACATGATAAAACAGTAAGTATATGGACGACCATAAACAACGTGGACTATTAAGGGGCTTTAGGTGGTTGATCAGAAACTACGTTTCATATGAATTATAAAAAAATGTATGGCTGGATCAAAGTGTTGCATAGAGTAATTACTTTAGAGAACGTGGCTTATAGATAGGCTCTATTCCCATAGTGGCGTCTCCAGGTAGCCTAAAAAGGGAAAACGTTAGGACATGAAGTTTGAGAAGACTTTTCGTTTCAATTATTATGTGTCATTGACAACTGTATATTCCATTGGAGATCTCAAAACCTCTGGAAACGTACCCACAACCCTCCTTCTTCGCTTTAAAAGTCATCAGTTTATATAGAATTGGAGTATTAAATTTTGTTACATTCCATAAGTAATATCAATCATTGAAAATTTAAATCTAACAATTGAGAACTGTAAGCTTCTCAAGCTTTTAGTCATTATTTCAAAGAATACCATAGCTAGACAACATACCTTATGCTGTGGGGGAAAAAAACATACCCTATGTAAACAATGCAAGTGTTTTGGTGAATACTGATATAATTTTGTCGTGAATGTGAATTCCGCACACTGTGCCGTTCAATATAGCTTGGCACAATCTCACCCCAAAAGGGCTCGAAAAGTGTACAGTTTGGAAAAACATTATTTTCTGAGCCGGCACAGGTTCAATGCATAACATTTCCTCAACACATTGGAGACGACATCCTAACGTACCAACTGAGCAGTAAGTTGATGTGATTTCTTGATCGGGTTGGTTTTCCTGGGACATTTTTGGATAACGTTATTTGCGCATGTTTTTCACCCTGTACTTTGAAACATTCTTTAAGCGAAACAGTTCACTGATATTATCTATATTCCATTTTAAGTTGTGAATAAATATGTCATGTTTCATAAAGTATTGAATTTGAGGTATTAGGTTTTGGAAATCTAAAGTTATTTAACGTACAAACATTTCCCGTTTTGGCTCAATCTCACCCCCGTGGCTTAATCTCACCCCGGCAGACGGTAGAAACGATATTTAAATGCTCTAGTATATTCGACAAAGTTTCTGTTTATCTTATGGGGCGCCTCTTGATGAAAACGATTACGCTTCCGATATCCCAGTGAACATTATTACGACTGACGTATCTGAAATATCCGAAGAATCACTACAAAAAACGGCGAGACGGTTGAAACAAATAATGCTCCTGGACGTGAGGGTATCCCTTCTATTGTCATAAATAAAATGCACCAATAAGCTCGCCAACACACTAGCATAAATATTTAAGTTGTTCTTACAACAAGACAAGTTCCCAGTTCATTGGAAAAAACTCGCAAATTGCTCCGACACATGAAAAAGGAACCAGACACAACGTTCATAACTATCGTGGAATAACATCACTAAGCGCCTGTTCGAAAATGTTTGAAACGATTCTTAGTAGTCACCTTCTGTTTCTCACAAAAAAGATTCATCTCTACTGACTAACCCGGTTTTAATCCCGGTTGCTCTGTGACAACCAACTTGCTTTCACTTCGAACTGTATCGCTCACATGGGAAATGGAAAACAGGTCGACGCTGTATATACAAACTTTAGAGCTACATTTGATAAAATTACTCCGCAAACACGCTAAAATTGGTGTCTCCTGGGTAAATGGTTTGCATTCGTGCCTATGTGACAATTAACAAACACGACCGGTGTACCCCGAGGGGGTAATCTTGAACCGCTCCTTTTATTTTTGTTGATGAATGAGTTTTTGAAGTTTATGAATGTAATTAGAAGCGGAATCAAAAGCCTCCTTAATGTCCAAGAACGCAGACGTTCTTTGCGAGCATATGCCAGATGTATATCTGCTGTAAGCAACGCAAGACAAACATTTGTCTCTTTGGCACGGCGGAAACCAAATTGAGCATCTGTTAGCAGACCATTTGAATTTAAACAATGGTCTAAACGACGGAGTATAATTTTTTCCATCAGCTTCCGAATACAGGATAGCATTGCAATCGACCTATAAGAGTTGTGTGCAGAAGCTGGTTTTCCCGTTTTTTTGGATGGCGATCACCTTCACTTGCCTCCAATCCTGCGGTACAATGTTTTACTCCAGGAACTTATTAAACAAGTTCAACAAGCGCCTCTTGGTATTGCCGGGTAGATTCTTCAACAAGTTGAATTTGATTCTATCTAACCCAGGCGCGTTATCGTTACAGATTCTATGGCGTCGTGGCCCAGAGACGCATCGCGAACAATGTTTTGCTCAGGAACAGTGTCCGGATATACTTTCCTAGCAAAATCGAATATCCACCTACTTGAAAACTTTTAGCTTTCCTTGACCGTTATTCGATTTCGCATTCGTCGGGCTGTGTTTTTCGTTCCTCTTCTCGTTTACGAACCGACGCCAATACCCGCTTTTCGTTGCTTTAACCAAGATTTTACCCGTTATGTAGTCGGCAATTTCAACACACGTCTCCGGAGCCAGGTTCAACATCCAAGGCAAATTTCAACATAGGGCGATAAATCCCAACAGTATCAATATCGAATTTCATGAAATCACTCCAGAAATTGACTTCTATACATTCTGAGTCTAGCTGCCGAGTTGGAAATGGCCACTCTGGAGCAGGTTCCCGTCGGGTCTTTTATGGCCACAAGCATCTTATGTATAAAATATAAAGTTACATATTTGCAACCGCCCATTATTTTACAACGGAGCGTCTGATATGAGCTGGCTTTGTTTTGCTGTGTTCGTCTTTGTTCAAAGCAAAATGTAACGGCGAGCAAACTAGAAAAATTCAAAGGAAAATGGTAAAATTCACGAAAATAGAATTTCCGTACAACGAAGAAATGAGATTGGAGAAGGCGCAATGAACAACAATAATATGACAGCAATTTAAAACAGATGACCCTCGACAGTTGTTTTGAAATCATTCTTTAAAAGCTACCACCGAAAATTAAATACAAATAGAAATACGCTCGACGGGTGGCTACCGTTACGGTGGTCGGTTCAACTATCTAAACATATAAAAATGCAACTTTGTCTGTCTGTCTGATCCATAGAGGCTTGTGAACTACTGAAACGATCAGTGTGAATTTTTGTATATTGGGGTTTTAGGCCGAGAAAAGTGACTAAGATAGTTCGAGACCCCTCTCTTTTCTAGAATGGAGGGGTCCCATACAAATGAAACACAAATTTCTGCACATCTCGAAAACTGACCAAGCAAATGAAACCAAATTTGGCATATGGATTAGAGATGGTCATAGAGATTGGAGATGGTGTATTTCAAACCCGTACCCGACCCGAACCCGAATTTTTTTTCAGTTCAAACGCGAACCTGAACCTTATGAGAAACTTTTTTTTTCATCAAACCCGAACCCGAAAATTTTATTTCTATGAAACCCGAACCCGACCCGAACCCGAGATTTCATACATTATAAAGTCGGGTTTTGGGTTTTCATACCCAAACCCGACCTGAACCTGATATTTTCAAACCTGAACCTGACCCGAACCGGAAAAATTGTTTTTTTCATCAATCCCTCGGGTTCCCGACACTTTCAAAAACCCTCAAACCCGAACCCGACCCGAACCCGACCCGAACCCGACGGGTACGGATCGGGTTCGGGTTTCGGGTTTGAAAACTCGAAACTCGACCATCTCTAATATTAATATCTTTAGAGGTAACAAATATGTCCATAATGGTTCAACACTCCTCCCTCTTCTGGAAGGAAAGAGTGCCATACAAATTAAACACAAATTTCTGCACATCTCGAGAACTAACCAAGTAAATGGAACCAAATTTGACGGGTGAATATTTTTAGGGGTAACAAATATGTCCATAATAATTTGACGCCCCTCTTTCTTCTGGAAGGGTGGGGTTTCCCACAAATGAAACTCAAATTTCTCCACAACTCGAGAACTAATCGAGTAAATGGAACCAAATTTAGCATGTAGAGGTTTTTGCGGGCAAAAAATATTTTAATGGTGGTTCTACACCTTTCCCACTTCTGCGTGGGAGGGCTCTTATACAGATCAAACATAAATTTCTGTTGTGGTTTGATACTCCTCCGGGCTCTGGAAGGGGTGGTAGGTCTCCCATACAAATAAAACAGATATTTCAAGCAGGTTTTCCGGAAAACAGCTTAAAAAGAGCCAAAACTCGACTCCAGACGCCATTTTTAAATTTAAGATGAATTTTTCCGGTTTCTAATATAGGTGTTTCTGGATTCGTAATGGTGCACTGAAACCACAAGTCGGCCTCAGCCAACATTTTGAATCGTAATATGAGTACCCTCGGAACCAGAATGATGCACAGAAGCTAGAAATCGATCACAGGCACCATTTTTAATTCTGAGATGGCGACTTCCGGTTTCGGAAAAAACGCCGAAAAAGACCGAATATTACTTAATATTGATATATCCGTAATAGAGATGATGCATAGAAGCCAAGCATTGACCCTGGACACTATTTTAAATTCAAAGATGACCACTCTCAGTTTTTAGAAAACAACAAAATTACTGAATACCACCCAATATGGGTATTTCCGGAATCAGATTGATGCCAGAAAAACAACAGTGATCGAATACCACTCAATATGGATATTTCCAGAATAGAGGCGATGTACAGAAGCCAAAAGTCGTGGCTTTGGTCATATCCTATGGCCGATTCGTCGTGCATTTGCAGACTATAAACAAATCGCAAAAAATTAGTGAATTTGGAATGTTTGAAATTATCAAATTAAACACAATATTGGGCGAGACGAAGTTTGCCGGGTCAGTTAGTGTTTTATAAAATTTTTAGCAATATGTACAGTCCCTCCACAATTATGGGTCAGTCAACGTGTTGTCTAAATGTTCAAAAATGGATACAAAATCGGAAGAATTATCAACTACGAAAGTTTTACTATCTATCTCTGTGTTCTGATGTGTACTTTCGATCAACAATTAGTTTCACTGCAGTTGATGCGTGTAAATCGGTTGGGAGGAAAAATATCACTTACATAGCAAAAGACACAATTATGGATCACTTTTGGCATTCAAAATCATTTAGTATATGAAATCGTCGAGATTTACAACAATACAATAACTTTTGTGATATACAAAAGCTATTTTATTGTTGTAAATGCTTGATAATAAGTTATTTGATTCAGTCTTGATGCATTATCATGTAAAAGTAATAAAAATAACCAAAATATGGATTGACCCACAATTTTGCACCGTTAAATGTAACATAACAGGTCGGATTCGATTATCCGGAGACTCGATTACCCGGAGACTCGATTATCCGGGGGCTCGATTATCCGGAGATTTTTTTTTCTTCTGTATTTCTATAACGTACTTTTGTCTTCTGGGTCATTGGGAGTTTCGGAGTTGTTCAAAACTGTAACAACAGTGCCCCGTTCTGCTTGAGCAGTTCGTTTTTAGTTGTTTTCTGGTCGTTCTTTCAACCAATTCTTACTCTACAACCTCCAAGAGCAAGGTATCATGGTATTTTGTTGCCGATGAGGACAACCACTAATGGTTAACCGGTTTCGAATTTATGGCCGGAACATATTCGTGTAATATAATGGACATGGACATATAATGGTCAACCACAAGCAGGCCTGTCCCGGTGGTGTTTCGGATACTCCTGGACCAAAACTCATCAAGCGAAAACAATTTGAAATCCGCAAAGTAGCCCATAAGTGGCCATAGGTCGTTATAGGTCACTCAAGAAATAGAAAAAAAATCATGAGTGTTGTCAAAAGAACAGGGTTTGTATATGTAACTTCTCATTTCTTTTTATTATTTAAGATAATAAAAACAGATAAATATAGAAAACAAATCAAATTCTTTTATATTTGCTGGAAAATATTTTTTTTAATCTCCCGAAGCGAAAGCTGCTTTTAGCAGCTTAAATTAATTTTATTTCGTTTTTCTCATCTTCCGGAGAATCAATATAACATAATTTATTATTACGTTTATACGTATAACAAACGTCGACAAAGAGTCTAAAGACAATTTTCAATTTATTTCGTCGGCACATGTATTGTGTACAATATATTTTGATGTAAAACTCACTATTCTAGATGAGAAATATTAAATATTGAAAAAATGGCTCGATTATCCGAAGGGTTCGATTATCTGGAGCGAAATGTTTTTATAAACTTTGGATAATCGACCTGTAAAACAATTATGGGTCACTTCACTCATTGCACCAAGCAGAATTATAGTTTATAGTGACATTTTCAATGGAAGGGTCTCCCACGAAAGGCAGAAAATCAAAAGGCAGAATCACGAAAAGCAGAATAACGAATGGCAGAATCTCAAAGGGCACGAATGGCAGAATAAAAAAATCGGTCTATTTTCTTTTTAACAACACACACTCGCGGCCTTTGGCCGACTCTATTGTCCAAGTGTATGCTGTCTTTACTTGCTACCGCTCGTTCCGACATAACTAAGGGAAAGGAAACCTGTTAAAATAATCCTAGAAAACCAGTAGATCAGTTGTTTGTATGCGAGAGGCCGCCGCTTCCGACGGCGGGTCGGCGGCCGGCTCGGACCGCGGAAACCACGGCGGCTTTGTGCCGCCTCGGTTCCTTGCCCTCGATTATGCGTCTTTGCCGCATGAATTTTTTTATGTTAATTATAACCAACAAGCCGTTGAGACTAGTGTAAGTTATACCTAACATCGAAAAATTACTCTCCAACGCCAAACCAGTTTGCGCGTTTCGGATCTAATAATTCGGCTTGATTTGCACCTCCCATCAAAACTGGTCATTGCTTGTGACCAGTTATTATGTCTGGTTACCAAATAATATTAAATAATAAATGCTGAGTAGCTGCTTTGATACCGTGACCAAGATTCGCACCAATTTGCCATCACGCTTTTGGCTATTGTGAGTCAGGTTTTGCTACCAGTGATTCCGCCTTTCGTGCACTTCGAAATTCTGCCTCTTGAAATATTCTGCCTTGTGTGTACTTTCGGCCTTTCATGATTCTGCCTTTCGTGCTTCTGCCTTTCGTGATTTTGCCTTCTGTGGCGAACCCGTACAAAAAATTCTGGAAAGGTTTCCTGAAGTGATTTTATGAATCTTGACAGATAAGTGACATACATGTTGGTGGCCGCTATATAGGGCCCCACGGGAAGCTGTTCCGGTACGACCATTTCGGGAACAACTCATCAGTTGGACTCGAAATGGATGTAAATCGCTTCTTGGAGTGATTTCATGAGTTTTGATACCAATGTTGTTCAGTGTTATTGACAATTGTTCTAATTTGTCCCACCGGAACATGCCTCCGAAGATCCAGATTCATAAGAGCCAGATGTGGTCACAGGTTCGTGTCGATTCCAGATTCTAAAAGTAGACAGATTATTCAATCTTTTGACAGGCCAAGATCCACAATCGGTCAAGAAATAAAAAATCAAGAAGCATTTAATTTTGTGGATACCTAGGTATATTGCCAAGTACTTGAAGGGAAAAAATCGGAGCCCCTCCTTTCGACCCCCCCGCTGCTATAAACCATCTGATGATGATGGTTTATTCCCACTAACTAGGAGCATTCCATAAGTTTCAGCTGGCTTTTTTCCTGTATAGACTCATTACTGCGACCAGAAACTTTTGATCTTTTGTAATATCGCCCAGGTGTTCCCTGTATTCCGCACTTCTTTTATTAGCATTATCGCTTTTGAGAGACGGTGACATGATTATTATAATTTGTGCTTTTGTGTATGTCTTTTCACCCTTCTTTATTTCGCTTACCACTCCAAGCCTCGCTGCCTCCGGCCAATATTATCGCCAATTGGAGAGGTTTCAATTGAATGTCCTTCTGGTCAGATTTATTGTAATAGGGATTTATTTTCGTCATGAGCTCTTTGTCGAGGTTATGCAGAGTTCAACGTAGAGGAAAGACTAGTCGGCGGGAGCCCTAAAACAAACCCATGATTAAGTCCATTGACATCGAATGGCCTGAATTCAACTGAGATTCGCACCCACGACTACCGGCTTGCTGAAGCGGCCTCTGTAACCATGCGGCTACAAAACCCACCAGCTGGCTTGGTTAAGGTTATCCTCAACCCGGCCGAGTATTTACATGTGTGAAAGCTGCCCGGCCGAGTGCTCACTTATGTTAAAATTGGCGAGAACATAACGGTTAAGCTTGGCATTAAACTTTGAGTACCATATATACCTAGTCGAGGCTCTGCCTGTATCCCGAAAGCCTAAATACGTGTCAGATCTTTACTTGTAGATATCGGAACACTTTGTCCCACCACGGAATGGGCGGCTGTTCTTTGATCGTTACGCAGGGATACAAGCGTAATTTAAGCGCTCAAAAGCTGACCACTTTCCCCGGGTTTTTCCTGGTTGAATTACTAGATTTTCAAATTCAGGTACCTAACTTCAAGATAGACGTAGTCCTACGTCAAAAAGTTGTTGATGTGATACGACCGTAAGGTTAACGTTGAATTACGACAGCCTGTATTATGTCAGTGTATTTCTTGCAATAGCTAAGTGAATTGATCAATTTAGTGGTCTGAGGAGGAAATATTTATGTTTGGTGATAGAGGTCAAACTCGGGTATCCGGAGTTTCGAAAAATATTTTATTTGGGATAACCGATTTCTCCTAATAATTGAGCCGATTTTTAATATTTTCTTATCGAGAACAGTCTGTTTGTTGATAGAAACAATATTGTACTCGGTAAATCTGCCGTCTTGAAATATAAAAATTATCTAGCGTTGGTACAACGATGTTTCTCAAATATAAAACGTTAAACTGTAATCATATGAATCAATCTTTTTATGCATTAGGTCAACTACGCTGTTGCGCAAAATACAGTATCAAATTGTGCACTTCTAGATAATAAAGGGCGAAAGCACTCAACCTTGAGGACATCTTTTTATCGATCTGATATTTAGTTGCGCGTCTCCAAGATCAGCAGAGATTTCACGATCTTTTAGCACCGCCATTGTCCATTCAATAGTATAGATATCCAGCCCCTCTCTTTCATTGCGGAACGCATTGAGCTATAGAATGGCATTATCAAATGCTCGTGCAATATCAATAAAAGCAACCAGAGTTATTACTTTGGCTTAAAGCGCTTCATCGATTTTACTAACTCGTGATTGTAGCACCGTTATTTTATATTAACCTGCCTGATTGGTAAGCAACCTGGTTTTTATTCAATTGAAACTTCACCAAGCTTGACTTGATAAAGTCGTCCAAAATGTTTTCCATAGTTTTTAAAAGAAAAGACGTCGTAAGTCGGTTTGTCTCTTTTTTCCACTTTTGGATTAGAGACAACTTGAACCTATTCAGCAGATTTGCCAGGTTGAAAGAACTTAGAGCGCCCATTCCATCCAAGCATGCGAGAAGATTCCGAATGCTTTAAGTTAGACATCTGTTGACCATGTACTTCAGCAGATATAGGTATTGACCCTGGAATACCCTCTCACTATTACTACAAGAATTCCAAAAAAATGTAGCACTAAATCAGCCATCTTCTTTCAAGATTGCCAAAACTGTTTGACTAATTGACTATTTGATAATCGAACCATTTTCTTCTCATAATCTAGTCCCAGAAAATCGAGTCTCTGAATGAATAAACCTGGCGTCCGTTTATGATTTCCTGCATCAAAACATCATCTGAAATTAGAAAATACCCATACTGGATGCTACCATTTTGTACCGTTTTCCAGAGGCCGGAAGTCACCATCTTGTACTTCATAATCGCATCTGAACCCCTTTTGGCCCCTTGGCCTTTTTACAGACATCGGAAGTCACTATCATGATATTCAAATGGCACTCGATGATTTTGGTATTGAGCAAAATCATTTCAAATCGTCTGGAAATACGCGAAAATTTAATCGACCATTTTTGATTTGAATGAAACTTTTCACACGTATTTGGCTTAGCAAACTGAGCATTTCTCGCAGGTGGAGAGATTTTTTACACCCATGAGTTACATTTTACAAGGGCGTATGCCTTTTGGCATGGGTTTTATTCAAAGCATTGTAGCCCAGAAACCGTTGGTTGTATAGAAAAACTGTTTGAGAATGAGTTGTAACGAATCGAAAATGCTTCATAAGAAATATATATACTGTACAAAAAAAATTTTTTTTGACCAAAATAAAATAAAAATAAACATTAAATTTCAATTTAAAAAAAAAGAGTTGAATTTTTTTTTATTTTTTTTTCAAAGAAACTTGACGTTAATACGCAACTTTTAAAAAAAAGTCCAGGATGGAGAAATGAAAAATAATTTTTTTATGGTAGATTAATTTTTTTATGAAAATTCTAATTCGAACATTTTTCAAAATATTTGTATTCTGATGATTTCAAAAGATGCAGAGAGCCATTTTGAATTAAAAAGCTGTTGGTAGTAAACATTCTAAAGGCATCGGTTTTCGAGTTATTTTTAGTTTAAGCTCGAAAAATTATATTTTTTTAGGAAAATACACGTTTTTCTTAATTGGTCCATGGTTCTCCAGCAAAAACCATACGTTCATTGGAATGCTTGATCAAAAATATACAATTCATTCTTTGACAACAAAACGATTGGGCGAACGGTTCTCAAGAAAAGAGTAAAATGTTCTAAGTGATATAAATATTTATAAGAATCAAATATTTATTTTCGAGTTTTATTATCTTAGGAACATATTTTTTTAGGACATAGATACTTTACAGAACTAGTTTCACCTTATATTTTATATACATCATAAGTAAATGATTCGTCATCTTTTGAAAACAGCTCCGTTAGCATCTTATTTTCTGAAATCGGAACAAAAAAGTAATACTTTTGTGTGGCAGCTATTATTATAGATTTTTTTAAAACATTGCTCCATTCTGTTACTCCTTGTTCATATTCTTCATATAATACCCAACTAAATGACATTTTTGATGAATTTTTATTACTTTTCTGATAAGACCAATCATACAATTCTTTTGCGCTTGTAATGGGATGTTCATGTTCTTTAGCTAAACTTGCATTCCCTGCCATTCGTTTTAATATGCCACCAATTGCTTCGCATGGCCCTTCACATGAGAAGTCGCAAAAAAAAGTTACTCTGCATCGACGTTATATTTTGTTTTGAACTTGCAAAGACTTGCAAAGTTTTTTCTATTTTAATATTGTGAGGCAGCTCCATCAGACATTAATATCGCTTTTTTCAACTCTATTGTTGTTTTTAAAAAAGTCATGATTTGGCAATGAACATCTGAACCGCAACAGTGTCAAGATGGAGTACTTCCGATATTATGATGAAGCTGATATTCTTAACTGTTCCAGATTCTGAATAGTAAACAACGAAGGGATGAATGGTGACTTGACTATCATTCCAATAACTACACGAATCACAAATTGATAAAGACGTATCAAAATGAGCTTGACTGTTCAATATTTTGAATTTTGCAATAACGTTTTCGGTTAATTTGCGTAAGCTTGATGAGCACCGATGATCAGGAAAGGGTTTACAGCATTTGGGCTTGGTGTTTTCCATTTTCACTTTATTCATCTTCACAAAATGCGACCTGTTAATAACACATCTGAAGTAGTGCAATCGTATTTATATACGAAAACAGATATTATAGGTAACCCAGTAGTTATTGGTTGCGTACTTTACAAACAGTTATTATAAGTAAACAAGTAGGTAGTGTTGCACGACAAACATATTTTTTTATAAAACATTCGGAAAGGGGGAACATGTAGGTAGGCTAAGGTTTAGCGCTTGAGTCATTTATCCAATCGTTTTGTTGTCAAAGAATGAATTGTATATTTTTGATCAAGCATTCCAATGAACGTATGGTTTTTGCTAAAGATCCATGGAAAAATTAAGAAAAACGTGTATTTTCCGAAATATTAATAACTTTTCGAGCTTAAATTAAAAATAACTTGAAAACCGATGCCTTCAGAATGTTTACTACCAAGAGCTTATTGATTCAAAATGACTCTCTGCATCTTTTAAAAATATCAGAATACAAATATTTTAAAAAATGTTTAATTTAGAATTTTTATAAAAAAATTAATCTACCATAAAAAAATTATTTTTCATTTCTTTATCCTAAACTTTTTTAAAATTTGCGTATTAACGTCAAGTTTCTAAAAAAAAATCAACTCTTTTTTTTTAAATTGAAATTTAATGTTTATTTTTAATTTCTTTTGATCAAAAAAATTTTATTGTACAGTGTATATTCTTTTTATGGTGCATTTTTACTTCCCTACAACTCATTCTCAGACAGTTTTTCTATACAACCAACGGTTTCTGGGCTACAATGTTTCGAATAAAACCTATGCCAAAAGGCATACGCCCTTTTAGAATGTAACTCATGGGTGTAAAAAATCTCTCCATCTGTGAAAAATTCTCAGTTTGCTAAGCCAAATACGTGTGCAAAGTTTCATTCAAATCAAAAATGGTCGATATTCGACCATAGGTCATTTGGCGCGATCTTGCTCTATTCCAATTTGCACCTCCATCGTAGAATGTTACCGTGAGGCGTAATTCTACGCATAACGAGTTTCGCGGAAACGGATATTACTCTGATTAATATTTTGCCTATAGCACTCACATTTCTCAACGATGACTATTTTTCACCCCATAGCTTAAATACAATCGGAATGTTGGTAGCCATGGAACTCTATTATCTCAGAAATTACCTTTTATACCTTCAGAGATAAAAAAGGGTAACTATTAGGGTTAACCCTCCAATCGAACCAATTATTTTAAAACGAAGTTTCAAAATATTCAACGCCAAGCCCGCGATCTCTGTACCTGTACTCTGTATTGAGATATCAGCTCTTTCAAAATCTAAGTGATGTTCAACGGTTAAGATTTCGTTTCTGGGTTGAGCCGAAAATATACAACCAGTGGACCTGACGATCCATGTAGAGTCATCGCTATCCACTAGCTGCTCCCGAGCCCCAAATACGCCATATCCGAGAAAACGCCATTCGTTATCGAGGACAGCAGTTTCATAGCGAAGAAGAGTCCACACTCCGCACCCTGCCTCCACCACCAGTAAACCCCCCTTTTCAGATATACTAATTCGTGCAACATTTGCTCTGATTTCTCACGAAAATATGTGTGAAATGCATAATACAATATTTGTACATTAAATGCTTTGACATAGAAAGAATTTAGAATATGCATCTTATGTAGTCAGGCCCGGGTTTGAGGGGGGGGGGGGGCAAAGGGGGCAAATGCCCCGGGCCTCCCGATTCAAGGGGGCCCCTAGTCCTGGGGCGACCTTTTTTTTGCCCGTCACCTTCCAGAACGTTACCTATAAATGTTTTAAGAAAAGAGGGCCTCACAAACAAATTTGCCCCGGGCCCCCCACCGTCAAAATCCGGCCCTGTATGTAGTAAAAAATCCAGATGTTTCGGTTAACGCTGATCGTTCGAGGTCCTAAAAATCAGTTATTTATTTTCGTGAGTCGGTGCGTATCAACGCGGCTCGTGCACTGCTTGCCCAATCCTAAACACCACTCGCGACTGAAACTGCCAATAGCTAGCCTTATTACCAGTTGCCGCAGAATTTAATGACGCTGGTACTTGTAACATACAAGCGAATGGACATGAATAAAACTGGAATTATACTGAAATGCAAAATGTTTTCAAGTGGAGCCGTCTAGTACATTGGAAATACTCTAGGACATTATTTGCGTTATATTCAACTCACCTTCTTTATCTAGGTTTTATTTTTAATCAAAAGTTACGCTAATTTCGTACAATAATGATGTGGTTTCGCACTATCCATCTTTTACGCGTAATATAAAAAGAATATCTAGCTATAAATTCACTTACATTCTTATCTTATATAAATGAAGCACCATAGTAAGATTTTTATCCAATTAGGATTTTGTAAGATAATGCACTCTGATTCGCGCCTCCATGAATGGTTTTGTTTACTCACAAGAAAACTAGAAATCATAGTACCAGTTTTGATAAATTAGAATACAATACTAGAGAATCGGAGTACTTTGGCAGCGATTTTCTATGGCAGGTTTTGCATCAGATCGAAGAATAAATCTGCCGAAGTAGTTATATACCCTACATATTATATCATTACCCAAGTAACAAAACTGGTTTTATCAAAGTTTTATAGCGCTATTCTGGCTGTATTATGCGCTATAAAACTTTGATAAAACTACAATTGTTACTAGGGTATTGTCATTAAATTTTATAAAATCTTTTTTAATAATTATGTGTATACACAAAACTATCTGATAGCACAACAAATCATATGCGGTAAAATTACTGTTAATTGCATTACAATCCAAAGTTTTTTTTCTATCACTTTTAAACCAAGGAAAACCTCTTGAAATTACTTATGAAGTTTTAAATCATCCAAATAAAAAACTATGTTCTTCAAATGATAAAATATAATTAACTTTGCGGGTCGGTAAAAATAGTGACCGATATCGGACCGGATAGAGTCAGGAATTTACGTTACAAAATTTACTCTAAAAATTGATCAGTGAAATCTTTAAATTTCAGTTCATTTCAAAATTTCATTGGCCTGAAAATACGAAAATACGATCAAACCCACAGACAAAAATATCATAATTCTTTTCAATTTGAAGTAACTCATGTCTGCTTTTTCTTCGACACGGATAGCTTCGACACGGAATGCTTCACAGTTTTTGGCCGGTCTGGTTTGCTTTCCAGCCTCAAGGCCGGCGGCGGCGCAGGACCAACCGGTAAAAACCCGGTTTTTAGAAACAGATGGTGGAATATGTCTCTAGTAATGTTTTCTGTCAATTCTCCTAGTGACTGATTCTTACTGATATTTATGCCATGGGTAAAAAGAATAGCAAGGCACAACCGAACAAAAACTATGGATGAATTTTTCTTGGAAAAATCTGAACTATCCTTGAGAGGTATACCACAAGTTATCAAGAAATCTTTTTGTTATTTTCAAGAAGATAGAAAATATTATATCGATTATTTTCTAAAACAAAATAGGAAAAAAACATGGATTCTTAATTACAAGGAATGATCCGAAAACCACATCTTTTAGTTTTCTCGGATGTCATTCACGTGAAAAAATTAAAAGCTTATACGTTGTACAGCGTAGAAACAAAGCTAAATCACATATTAGCCGTAAAATGGTCTCAGTAACTCGGTTTGTATGAGACGGTAAAGTATGTTTTAAGATCTTTCCTCCGGAAAAGAATAAGTATTTTTCTTCCTATCGCAAAATTCTATAGAACCCGCTAAATTTTGGGTTAATTTTTATGGAACAAGTTAATCGGCAGCACACGCAAGGCAATCAAGCTCGAATTATTAATCTTTCGACCATCGGCCATTTTTTAGCACCTGGCAAAATTAAACAGAACCTTTCTGCAGGTCTTACCAAGAAGGCGACCATAACCGCTCATGATGAGATTTTTCAATTATTAAAGCATAGTATTCACCAAACATCAACTGAACTTCGTTCTTGCTCTGAGCGATTCAAATAGAGCCAGCATAAAACTCGGCTCCTTCTGGCAGCATTCAGTCATCAACGGCACAGCACGGAACGCAATTTTGCATTTCTAGTTCAGAGGCTCTCGATTCAATAAAACATCATAAGCTCCTCGTGGTATGGTAATCATCTGATCCATCTTTGTAGTATTCATTGCTATGAGAGCAAAAGGAGAAATGATACCTACCTAGCATTTCTTTAAAGTTCATTGTAAAATTCGTTGAGTAGCGAATCGTGTTGTGCCTTTTCAGTGTGTTTTCGAGATAAAGCCACTGTAAAACTAACAAAAATAATCCACTTGAGAATAATGCATTTCATTGATGACTTGATCTCGGATACACGCACTTTCCTGATAAGCGGCATTTCCGATTTCCCGTTTTTTTCCCACCTGGCAACTCGTCTGCATCACTATAACCATATACAACCAGTGTCACATGAACTTACATTTCGCAGATTGTCATGTCATCCGCTTGTTCGTGTCAGTCCGATGGGACCTCCCGGAACGGAGAAGCTGAGAATATGAAAGATACATTTTTACGTCGCACATCCTAATCGAATAATACTTACAGCCGGGTGCTCCAGTTGCCCTTCGGGATACACTGCAGCAATATTGCCGAGGGGAGCGGGTTTCGAAAGGAGGTTTTTTCTCCTGCTTCTAATACAACTAACAGACAGTCTCATACGTACGCAGGAGATGCGAAATGCAAAGAAGGGATTCTGCCGGGATCCATAAATTTGGATTCGCTAAACAAGCCGGGCGTCTGGGTGCGTCGGGAAAGGGATTCGGGCGATAATTTGATGAATTGGATTGTTTTAGAAAACGTGAGAAAAAAGTTTCATCATTTTATCTCACGTTACATACAAATTCACTTTTACCTTCTCATTCATATTCAAGTGAATTAGATTATTCTGCTGCTAAGCCTGTTTTCTTGATTGAAAGTTTCATTATCATCGGCATCATCATCACGGTCATCACTTTTGTCCTTTTCCCTGTTGCTGTGCACGAAGCACTATTAATATTCTCCCGGTAACCCATCGGGAAAGCACTCCCCTCTTGTAGAATGGAGGAAAAAATACAATTGAGTAAATTGTGATGAACACAAATGGAATGATAAAACGCAAGCAAATAACACAAATCGAAATCGAATAAGCGATCACGTCGAATCACGCCGGTTGGTTGAGTGACAGCCCGCGCTGTGCTGCTGGGAAGCTTTCGGTTCCACAGAACTCGAGCAAACTTCTTGTTCGAATCCACCCGCGCAACGAGGGTCTGGTTGACGACGGACGGCAAGAAGGCCGATGAAAAATGGTACGCATTTTATTTAAATTCGAATTCAATTTTTCGCCAATCCATTTCATACACTTTTCATCTGCCCCTAGACCTGTACGACGAGGTACCGACCGACGCTGTTGGGTTGCGAAGGCCGCCACGCCACCGCTGGCTTTGGCGGCGGGCGGTCTGCGTAAGTATGGATAATAACACCATCACCGCTGCCAGCACCAGGCGAGAGAGCAGCAACAACATGAAAGCTTTTTTATCGTCATCCGACTCAGCACAGTTGAAAATGGAATTTTACGCTATGATTTGTTTTCTCCCGCTCTACCCAGGCCACGACGCGATGTGTCTGGAGGAGGCCACGTGGAGGGCCGGATGAAATATTCTGCCGCTGGGGCGATCATTTTCTTTCCCGGCGTATTGTTCGACCCGCTTTTTTATGCTTCGAGCAAATAAATATCGCATGCTCAATTTCAGCAAAACCAATCCTTTTGTTGATTCAAATATTCAGCCGGGGGCCAAACCAAGTCGAAACAGGATGAGGTGTGGAAAATGTAAATGGACTTTGAATGTTGTGTTCGCTTGCTCTACATTGGTTGGTAATTGCTTGCCGTTGATTTGCGTTCGATTGGTTAACGTTGGATATTTTTTTTTTTTTTGATTTATTGGAGACTATGGAATGGCTGCTTTGGCCAATTGGTGGGGTTAAAAGTTCGCGGTCGGAAAAGCCAAGGCAACCGAGCGGTGTTTTTGTTATTGATGGCATGTTTATACTGTAATTTACTGGGAATTTATTGTTTACTGTAACAGTAAACCTAATTCCACTATAAATATACAAAAGTTAAGGTGTTTCCGTCAAACTTCATTCGCAATTTTTAGATTTGAGCATCGTCAGCTTTACGTTGAGGCATCTTCGAACGTATTATTTCATTAAAAATATTTTGGAGACTTTTATTTTTTGTCCAAAATATTTTAAAAAACTGAACTTCTAAACTAGATCCCGGACAATGAACTTAACTTTGTATGCGAATAGGAGAATACTTCACACTCTTTCTAGACATAGTGTCAATAAATGCATTCCGATTCGTTTAAGTTGATTGCCGAGAAAAACGATGAAATTGGTTGCTTCCTAGATAAACGAAATCCATGCTTATGCATAACTTTTGTATCGCTATGCTTTTTGCTTGAATTAATAAATCACGTAAGATTTAGGAAAACTCCTTCAATCTAAAATTTGGTGATGAAGTAGTTCGAATTTTAGTTTCCTTAGGGGAGCTCCGTAGCCGCAAAGTAACAGAGTACGCTTTGACAAGAGGGTGATCATGGCTTCGAATCACAATAGAATCAGACAATTCGATATCAGAGGACTTATGCAGAAAACCGGGCTCCTCCACACGAAAATTTCTCTCCAGACTGAAAAACTGTTATCTCAATACGTTGTAGAAGCATGTAGCAGGGAACTTCACAATAACTGACACAACAGGAAGAAAAAAAAACAATACCACAAGAGAATAAAAAATACTGGTTGCAGTGGGTTTTAAACAAAAAACCTAAATTAATCCACCTAGCGGTCAGACTCAGCCTTTCTCATTCAAACTTATTATTTGTAAAAATAGATTTACATGAATGCTTAAATCCAATGAAGGTATATTCACTCTTTGGATTCTAAAATATTGAAGTTGTTATTAAAGTATAAAATATGAAATTTGACGTAATGTTAGTGCTTAAGAAATAGCGAAATAAAAGAAATGACTTTAAATTTTGAACAATTTAATCACGAGCGATGCGGGAACGTTTAGATAGTACGATACCGCATTTAAATCATGTTGAGGCCATAGATATTAATCAAAGCAAAGTTTGTTATTTGTAAGTTTGAGAGATGACTCGTTTGTATGACACTAGTTATGTTCAAATAAGTCGTGTAATACTTGAGATAATAGACTTTCATTGTTTTACCAATTAAAACATAACGGTTGCTTAAGTTTTATTACAATCAAATGAAAAGGTAACGTATAGGGCAGCCAAACTTTGAAACCACGTGTTCAAACATAATTCATCAGCTAACCCTTATCTAGCACGTTCATCTGATATCAATATTGTTCAAATCGGTTGTGTAGTTTCTAAGATAATGAAGTTTCGTGATTTTCACATTTCGATACATTACAGACGAAGTTACAGTCCGATTACAGCAAAATTCAATTGGGTGTTATGAGGCAGCTAGACCTTTCATTTGATACTAATTCTGTGGAAATCGGTTCAACCATCTCTGAGAAAAGTGAGTGAGTCCAAGTAGTCTTCGTAATATGTTTCTTTTCATAGCTGGACTTCACATTTTTAAACATAACAGGCAAAGTAATAATTCGTTTGCAAAAAAAATCAATAAGGTCTAATGGGGCAACAAGACCTTCCATATGACACTAATTTTATGGAAATCTGTCCAGGCATCTTAGAGAAACATGAGTGAGATTAAATAGTCTCTAGAACACGTTTCTTTCCATAACTTCTGAACCACATGTTCAACCTTTATAAAATTCAAAAGTTAAGGGTTTTTAGGTAGCCCGTTTATTTGAAACCAATTCTGTTCAAATCGGTTGTGTAGTTTCTGAGATATTGATGTTTCGTGATTTTTACATTTTGATACAGAACCTCTAAACTAGAAATCAGATTACAATAAAATTCAATAGGGTCTTATAGGGCAACTAGACCTTCCATTTGCAATTAATTTCATTGCAGCAACCTAAGCGGCAAATAGACCCTTCAGTTTACACCAAGATAAAAAGAATCGGTCAGACCATCTCTGAGATAAGTGAGTGCGAAAAAAAGGTGCACATACACACGTACACACCCACGCACAAACATATACACCTATACATGCATACATGCAAAAAATGCTCGATTCGTCGAACTAAGTCGAGTAGTATATAAAATTCGGCCATTTGGATCACTTTTCTACCCTTTAATTAGCCAGTGATCGTTAGGAGAAAGTCAATATATTTACTTTCATTATTTGATTTCACATTTTTATGAACAACGGACAAAGTTACAATCCGAGTGCAGTGAAATTCAATTGCAACCTATGGGGCAACTAGACCTTTCATTTGACACTAATTTTGTGAAAATCGGTTAAGCCATCACTGAGAAAAATGAGTGAGTTTGAACAACCTCAGGATAACTTTTCTTTACATAACTTTTGAACCATATGTTCAATCATAACGAAATTTAAAAGTTAAGGGTTCTGGGGACAGCCCAATCATTTGAAATCAGTTTTATTGAAATCGGTCATGCGGTTTCTGTGATATTGATGTTTCGTGATTTTTACATTTTGATACATAACCTCTAAACTGAAAATCCGATTACAATGAAATTCAATTACAACATATGCCGCAACTAGACCTTTCATTTGCAATTAATTTTATGAAAATCGGTCCAGCCATCTCTGAGAAAAGTGAGTGAGAAAAAAAAGTTGCACATACACACACACACATACACACATACACACATACATACATACATACAGAAAATGCTCAGTTCGTCGAAAGAAGTCGAGTGGTATATGACATTCGGCCATTGGGACCACTTTTATACCTTCGGTTTTTCCAGTGATTGCTATACCTTTCTAGGAGAAAGGCAAAAATATCCCTTATTTTGGTCGGTATAATAAACTTAATTGTAAACTCGTGCATAGTAGGGTGTCCCAAAAATCGATGTTCTAAAAGTCGAGGTGCTTAACCCTAAATTGGAAGATATTGTTATTTATAATATTTTTGTAGAACATTTCGACTTTCTAAAAATTGTTTACAGGTTGCCCAAAAGTGATTTATGAACAAATGACTTTTTCAAGCCGAAAAACCGCTCTTTTGCACATTTGGGAATTCCGTTCGATTTCTAACTTTTTCCGCATATAATTTATTTATTTTCTTAGGGTTATTTTTAGATATTTTGCATGATTAACTTCAGCATCACATTCCATTATTTGTCTCACGGAGCCCAATCAACATCACAAAAAAGTGATATTTTAATAATTTTTAGATAAAATCCTTCAAAACACATAAAAAATGTTTTTGAACCTAGAACTTAAATTTTTTCTGCGAAAAGCAGTGTTTTAGAGCCAAAACAGTTTGTTTGCTCAGTGTAGTGTCTTCAAAAAAGTCGTGGACAATATACTGGTTCTTTCAAAAAAACATTTGAAAAAACAGCCCTTTTCAAAAATTAGCCCTATGTTGTATGGAACTGCACTTATTTACTTTTGGGCCAAAAAAACACCATGTACTGCCCAGACGATCCATCTTGCTAAAGCTTAACTGTTGTGGCCTGTTTTTGCAGGATTGATTTTTTTTGTGTACTTCGTAAGTTGTATTTGGAATAACGGGTGACAATTAAGATTTGCTGCATTGCACAATAGTGAAGTATTGGTCTTAGGGAAAACTACCTCTCCCAGTAGTTTAATTGGCCAAAACACCATGCCAGAGATATCGGAGATTGCGGGTTCGAGTCCCGTATGGACGAGGGAAATTTTTTCTAAGTCTCGATCACATAATCAGCCCGTGTTCATGTTTCGCTTTCTCGAAAATACCACATATATTGCATATTTTATAACTTTAATTTTTGTAATTAATTTATGTAGTAAGAAAAAGTAGTTTTCTGTCCACTGCTTTGGTTTGGAGGCTCGGAGGTTTGCAGGGAATTATAAACAGTCCAAATCGGAAGATTTTCGCTTTCAAAATGGTTTATTGTGAACTTTCTGCCGAAATTGTTGTGCAGCTCATAACGAGCTGTACAATGCTACTATGAAATGCTTCTTGTTTTGACACTATTTTGAACAGAACTACTTGTTGTGGAGTAAGAGAGCCTCAAAAAAATCCCAAAATTTTAGTTGTCACCCGTTAATCGGTATCGTAATCGCTAAGAGATAGATAGGCAACCCGTCTGAATACTGACTTTTTTCAACGCCTGCTGTTTCCCCGGAAGTGGCCCTACAATAAAGAGCTATACAGCACTGGATGAAGAACATTCCAAAGAACGAAATTGTATATAATAATCATTCTTTTTATAACACTAGCTATAATAATTCGACTTTTACTGTAAAAAGTGTTTGAAGTTTGAGACTGTTCGAAGTTTGAACCAAAACGGTACATTATCAATTTATAGTCTAAAATTATTAGGATCTAAATTTAGTAACAATTCAGAAATCAAAATCCAAATACATCGGAATTTAAACATTCGTCTGATTATATGTAACTGTGTATAGTTCTCAATTGATATGCATAATACCTTTTAGAACTATTGAGGAAGAAAAGCAAAAGAAAAGAAAAAATAAAACAGCAGAAAAAGAAAAACAGAAGGAAGAAGAGATGAAACGAAAGAAAACAAAAAATGAAACATGAAGTGAAAAAGAGAGAGGAGAGATAAGATATGGATAAGCGGGCGATGGAATAGAGAAACAGAGAGAGAAAGTGAACAAGATAAAGAGAAAGAGAGAAAGAGAGAAAGAGAGAGAGAGAGAGAGAGAGAGAGAGAGAGAGAGAGAAGGAGGAAATGAGAGAGAGGAAGGCCTTTCTCAACTGATCAAAAATTCGTTTTAAGACGCTACAAACCTAACAACAACTGTTTAAGTACAAAAATGTAACAACGCTAAACCGATGTTCTGGAACATTTAGTACTGTTTTCGTTATTATTAGGTCATTATTAAGTAATAGACTTAACCTGTATCCATGTTTGTATATATGTTGATACGACACTTTTTAACACTCGCTCACCGATCGCATTTTCAAAGTCGTAGTTTAAGCACTGTTGTAGTTCGGTTTGTGAAAAATTTGTTTCTTTGCTACCATTTAGTAGAACCTGAAAGTGCAAGTAGATTGAATTTATTATTTTGAGAGTGTTGCATGCTGCACTGTTTTACTTTTGGGTCGAAAGAACACAACGTACGGCCCAGACAATTACTTTGGGTAAAGCCTAATTGATATTGCAAGCCAGGTTTATTTTTCCTGGGTTTTTTCATAAGGTGTACTAGGAATATCAGATCGAGAGACAGGACACGTGGAAACCCTCCCATATTCTTATCAGAGTTGGACGGGTTTAAGCTCTTGTCCATGATGCGGACCATCCGTCGAAGTTGAGAAACAAAATTCATTTATAACATTGAGAATGTTCAAGTCATTATTGAAACCTTGCAATTATGAACCGTGCTTCCGGCGGGGGCTACTTTGAACAATTTCAAAAATCGATATAACTCTATACGAAAATACATTTTTAACTCAATCATATTTCTTTTCAAAAGCTATAATTTCAGGACTTACTCATGCTAATTCGTTGGTATTTTTTGGTGTGAATCGGAGAGCTTGTTGTAGAGTTTCTGTCGACTGCATTCAAGCTGTCTTGCTGAGTCCGCGATGGACATGTCTCCGGTTTCAACTATGTTTAGACATTCTTTTGAATGTTCTTTCCATAAGATGGTCCTTGAATGCATACCTGATACTTATACTATATTATGGGCCTTTCGGTAGGTCTGTACCATACAAACATAAACATAACCTTGCAAAATGGCTGACAAAAAATTCACTGTTCCGATATTTTTGCAGAAATTACTATCTTTAACTGAAATCTAATAAAACTGATAGTCAAATATGAAAAAGGAAGAGTTTTTTGAAAAAGTTATCGGCCTACCAAAATAAAGGGTCGTCAAAAATACAAATTTTTAACAAAAGTTTCTGCAAATATAATTTACTTCTGCACGGCGATTAATGGTCAGTCGTGTTCTGACCAGGGCTCTACATTTTCGAAACAAAACAATGAAATTGATAAACTCGCGCTGTCATTTCGATTCGAATAGTTTCATTTTCACTTGATTCCTTTCGGCTACTGTCAACGAATCAATTTTTTCTCTCTTTCCCTCTTTCTTCTTTCGGATCATTTCAATTGAAACTAATGATTATTTCAATCGACGGAGAGAGTGACGGAGGGAAAGACTCTTTCCTTTCCTTCAGCGTCTCAATTGAAATTGGCACCGCATCGCGTCGTTTGATGTTAGTTTTTTAATACCGCAAGCCGTCGATAGAACGGCAATGGCATCCAATAAATACGTTACGCAAGTTCCGATCAATATTTCCTCCCTCTTTCTTTTATACATGCGTGAAGTACTGTATGGAAGCCTTCAGTCTCCGTCAGCGCTCATTGTCATTTTCAATTGTGAATCGTCATGTGAGAGTGATGGTGATAATCTCCGCTTTCAATTGAAAAGCGTTTGTATCAATTTCAAGCCCTTCAGTTGTCAGAATCACAGCAAGAGCTTTCGACTGGGTGTCATGTGACTCACGAAGTGCTCGAAAATGATACTAAAGCTTTTCAATTGAAAGCGACGGGTCAAAGCGTCACTATAACCTGATAATTGTCGATTGAAAATTACTTTGTCAGGCTCTGGTTCTGACAAGCACGAACGAACGATTTTTGAGAACAGTTTATTAGAAATGGTGCAAAATACATTGTTGTTGAGTTTGAGTCAGTTTAACATTTTCCAATCTCCAATATTATCATATTTCGTTCAGATTAGAAAACGCTAGAAATAGGCGTGGTCATATTTTGAAAGAGATTACCTAAGTTTATTTATTTATTTATTTCATCCAACACTATGAAATCATTCTGTGCCGAACACGCATCAGTATCGGACGTGTGATCGGTGATCGCACCGATAGAATATAAAACAAAAGACGTGTGAACAAGTGTTGGCATCGTTTGCCTGGTCGAGTGAAATAAATCCGGGTTCAAAGTCGCGCCTTTGTGCAACTGTTTCGCATCGTGACTACCAGCTGGTGCGTAAGCCGATCTGGCTGCTGGCTGAGTTGTGCTACAGCAGTGGACGAGACACAAAAGAGGAAAAAGAAGAATCCATCAGTTGACAGTGAGTTGTATCGCTGTGTGGAGTGATCTCACACCTGGCTCGCTGCTGGTGGCTGTTTGGTGCTGCTGTATTGGTGCTGCTGGCTGTAACGGCTGCAACTTCGAACGATCGGACAACCAACCTTACTGGAAGGAAGAAGTAAAAAGGTACGTGCTCTTGTCGGCGCTAGTGCGCTAGACTTAGCGGGATGGATGTAGATCCCTCGCCTCCCGCGCCACCATCCCCGAACCCCTCTGACCCTGACCCTTCTGTTACCCCCTCCCCTGTTCATTATTCAGACCCCCCTCGCCCCAGGCTTTACCCAGACGGAGCCCAGGGCAGCTATGCTGTCTATTTTCGGCCAAAGGCGGGACCGAAATCGAAACAGTTGAACCTCTTGCAGATTTTTAAAGACCTGACGAAGGAGTACAAGGGCGTGACCGAAATTTCCAAGGTCCGGCCTAACAAGCTCCGTGTCGTGGTCAGTAACCTGAAAGAGGCCAACGATATAGCTTGCTCTGAGCTCTTCACACGCGAGTATCGCGTTTACATACCCGCACGAGACGTGGAGATCGACGGTGTCATAACCGATTCGAGTCTGTCCGTCGAGTGTATACTGGCAATTGCCAAAGGGTGCTTTAAAAACAAAACATGTCCCGATGTAAAGGTGCTCGACTGCAAGCAATTGCGGTCAGCATCGATCATCGGTGGCAAAACAGTGTACACCCCGTCAGACTCCTTTTGCACATCCAGTTGATGAAACAAACTCTGGATTAGTGAAATTTTCTGACATTGTGGACTGGATTTTTGAAACTTTCAATGTACCCGATCCAATTAAAATTTTTCTTACAGCATTTCTCCCAACAGTTAGATCATTTTTGAAGCAGTTGACTGCCCAATGGCCCCTCCTTGCAGCGATTGTATCCTTCGATGCCTAATTCAACTGCGTATATGAAGGATTCTATCTCTGTCTTACAGTGGAATTGTAGAAGTATTTTACCAAAAATTGATTCGTTTAAAGTTTTGATAAATAAAAACAAATGCGATGCATTTTCCCTTTGTGAAACTTGGCTTACTTCAAATATTGATCTCAACTTCCATGATTTTAATATCATTCGCCTTGATCGATGCACCCCATATGGAGGAGTACTTTTAGGGATTAAAAAGTGCTATTCTTTCTATCGTATTAACCTCCCCTCGATTCCAGGCATCGAAGTTGTCGCATGTCAAATGACAATACAAGGTAAAGAGCTTTGTATTGCCTCAATATATATTCCTCCCAGGGCACAAGTTGGGCAACGGCTGCTCTTTGATTTAATAGAACTTCTTCCCTCGTCACGTTTGATTTTGGGAGACTTCAACTCTCATGGCGTGGCTTGGGGTTCCCCATACAATGATAACCGCTCCTCTTTAATCTATAACCTTTGCGATGACTTCGACATGACTATTTTAAACAACGGCGAAATGACACGTATCCCGAAACCTCCAGCGCGCCCAAGCGCTTTGGATCTATCCTTATGTTCGACGTCGCTACGGTTGGATTGCACATGGAAGGTAATCCTCGATCCTCACGGTAGCGACCATTTGCCTATTCTTATTTCAATTACTAGCGGGTCAACTCGCATGCGACCAATTGACATTCCGTATGACCTCACACGGAATGTCGATTGGAAGTTATACGAGGAAATGATTTCAAAAGCGGTCGATTCGATTCAACATCATCCACCACTTGAAGAATACAACCTCCTCGCGGGCTTGATTCTCGGCGCCGCGTTGCAAGCCCAAACGAAGAAATATCCCGGCGTAACGATCAAAGAACGGCCTCCCACTCCGTGGTGGGACCAAGAGTGCTCCGATGTCTACACGCAAAGATCCGACGCGTTTTTGGCCTACCAGAAGGGAGGTATACCTGGCGACTATTTACGGTATTCGGAGCTTGATACCAAGCTTAAAAGCCTGGCTAAAGCAAAGAAACGCGGATATTGGCGCCGGTTCGTGAACGAGACGTCGAGGGAGACATCGATGAGCACTCTTTGGAACACAGCCCGAAGAATGCGGAATCGCGTAACGGTCAACGAAAGCGAGGAGTCTTCAAGTAGGTGGATATTTGATTTTGCCAGGAAAGTATGTCCGGACTCTGTTCCTGAGCAAAATATTGTTCGTGATGCGTCTCCGGGCCACGACGCGATAGAATCACCTTTTACGATGGCAGAATTTTCAGTTGCCCTCCTGTCCTGTAACAATAACGCGCCTGGGTTAGATAGAATCAAATTCAACTTGTTGAAGAATCTACCCGGCAATGCCAAGAGGCGCTTGTTGAACTTGTTCAATAAGTTCCTAGAGCAAAACATTGTACCGCAGGATTGGAGGCAAGTGAAGGTGATCGCCATCCAAAAACCAGGGAAACCAGCTTCTAATCACAACTCTTATAGGCCGATTGCAATGCTATCCTGTATCCGGAAATTGATGGAAAAAATGATACTCCGTCGTTTAGACCATTGGGTCGAATCAAATGGCCTGCTATCGGATACTCAATTTGGCTTCCGCCGTGCCAAAGGGACGAATGATTGTCTTGCGCTGCTTTCAACAGATATTCAGCTGGCGTATGCTCGCAAAGAACAAATGGCGTCTGCGTTCTTGGACATTAAGGGGGCTTTTAATTCCGTTTCTATTGACATTCTTTCGGGCAAACTTCACCGACAAGGATTTTCTCCAATTTTAAACAATTTTTTGCACAATTTGTTGTCCGAAAAGCACATGCATTTTACGCACGGCGATTTGGCAACTTTTCGCATTAGCTACATGGGTCTTCCCCAGGGCTCATATTTAAGCCCCCTTCTTTACAACTTTTATGTAAATGACATCGACGAATGTCTGGCAAATTCATGCACGATAAGACAACTTGCAGACGACAGTGTAATCTCTGTTACAGGAGCCAAAGCTGGCGATTTGCAAGGACCATTGCAAGATACCTTGAACAATTTGTCTGCTTGGGCTTCACAGCTAGGTATCGAATTCTCTCCGGAGAAGACTGAGATAGTAGTTTTTTCTAGGAAGCATGAACCTGCTCAGCTTCAAACACAATTAATGGGTAAAACGATTTCTCAGGTTTTGGTACACAAATATCTTGGTGTCTGGTTCGACTCTAAAGGCACCTGGGGTTGTCACGTGAGGTATCTGATGAAAAAATGTCAACAAAGAGTGAATTTTCTTCGTACAATAACCGGACAATGGTGGGGAGCCCATCCAGGAGACCTTATAAGGCTTTACCAAACAACGATATTGTCTGTTATTGAATACGGGTGTTTCTGCTTCCGCTCCGCAGCAAACACACATTTGATCAAACTGGAGCGAATACAATATCGTTGTTTGCGTATCGCCCTAGGTTGCATGCAGTCGACCCATACGATGAGTTTGGAGGTTTTAGCTGGAGTACTACCATTGAAAAACCGCTTCTGGAGCCTGTCTTCTCGTATTCTAATCAAATGTGAGGTCTTGAACCGTCCCGTGATTGAAAATTTTGAAAGGTTAATCGAACTTAATTCTCAAACCCGTTTTATGACATTGTATTTCAATCACATGTCCCAAAATATTAACCCTTCTTCGAATATTCCAAATCGTGTCGACTTATCAAATACTTCTGATTCTACTGTGTTTTTCGATACATCCATGATAGAAGAAACTCGTGGAATCCCGGATCATTTACGCGTGCAGCAGATCCCTAAATTTTTTTCCAATAAATATCGAAACATCAACTGCGACAATATGTACTACACTGACGGATCACTTCTTGATGGGTCCACTGGCTTCGGTATCTTCAATAACAATTTAACCGTCTCCCATAAGCTCGATAATCCTGCTTCTGTTTACGTCGCAGAATTAGCTGCAATTCAGTACACCCTAGGGATTATCGAAAAAATGCCCACGGACCATTATTTCATCTTTACGGACAGTCTCAGTTCCATTGAGGCTCTCCGATCGATGAAAGATGTTAAGCACTCTCCGTATTTCCTGGGGAAAATACGGGAACATCTGAGTGCTTTATCCGAAAAATCGTATCAGATTACCTTAGCGTGGGTCCCTTCTCACTGCTCGATACCGGGCAATGAAGAAGCGGACTCTTTGGCTAAGGTGGGCGCAACAAACGGTAATATTTATGAAAGACCAATTGCTTTTAATGAATTTTTCGCACTTGTACGTCAGAATACGATCATCTGTTCGCAATGCTTGGACCAGAGGGGAATTGGGAAGGTGGTTACATTCCATAATCCCCAAAGTATGGACTTACCCGTGGTTCATGGGGTTGGATGTAGGTCGGGATTTCATTTGCGTGATGTCGCGGCTTATGTCCAATCACTATAGATTTGACGCGCATCTCCGTCGTGTTGGGCTCGGGGAGAGTGGTATCTGTGCCTGTGGTGAGGGTTATCACGACATAGAGCATGTGGTTTAGACATGCCCTGTACACCGTGACGCCAGGTCTAAATTAATAGCTTCCCAGCAGGCCGAAAGTAGGCAGCCGGCTGTTCCTGTTCGTGATGTCTTGGCGAGCCGTGACCTATCCTACATGTCCCTTATATACGTTTTCCTGAAATCCATCCACGCCCCTGTTTAATCCTATTCCCTTCCGCCTACATACAACCAAACGACAAGAACACGTTAAGACCCCGGATCCGGAAACAGCAACTAGACCCGCACGATACTCTCAGGTCCCGAGGGAGACAACCCAATATGCCAGTCCGTGATATCTTGGCCCAGCAGCGGAACATATTCAATATGCTGCTTACCTATGGCGATGGAAAACCATCAAACAACTATTCAGTGCTTTTAATGCAAAACATTCTAGCTTTAAGTTAGATTTAGTTTCAGCTCGTAGTCGGCAGCGAGGATAAAAAATTTGCTTTTAGTTATTAAGATACTTTAGAAAGTAAGCTACCAGATATAATTGGCGCCGTTAAACATTAAATTGTATTTGTGCCGTGTCAAATAAATTATAGATGATGAAAAAAAAAAAAACACTATGAAATGTGGGTGATGGGGAAAAGCCAACAATTAGGTTTATGACTTATTGTTGGCTTTTCCCCATTACCAACATTTCACCCCTTATCTTTTAACATAAATATATAAACTTAAGTCTAACATTTCACCCCTTATCTTTTAACATAAATATATAAACTTAAGTCTAACACAGAACAAATACAAATAACATAAAAAAGTGACATATCCTTAGTTCTAAGCAGAAAGTCATGTAACATAGTCAAGATTGTGAAATAAAAAAGATCATATTAAGATTACAGGGAACGGTACTTTCGATCAAATCGTCTCTTGAAGCAGTTTCCGCAGGAACAATTTAGCTCTCTCCCCAAATTCGAATAGAAGAAAATATCCATCAAAATTGCACTCATCGAGTGTAGCGGTGAGTTTAGGAGATAATCCGTTCTGACTAATGGGCGACGGAGGAAGCCGGCTCTGGATCACAGACGCCTGGATTGCGCACTGACGTTAAGCTGTTCCAACAGTGAGCTGCAATCAGTCTCAGTTGAAAGCATTTTGGCAGCAAAAGCTTGCGAGACTTTTCGTATTTTCTCCAACGTGGTAAGGCCCAGCAATTTACAACGAGCAGCATATGGAGGCAGGTCGAACGGGTTGAGCCACCTTAGATTCCTGAGAGCATACCAGACGAACTTCCGTTGAATGCTTTCAATTCTTCGTATCCAAGTTGCGTGATACGGTGACCAAATGACGGCGGAAGACTCCAAGTGAGACCGTACTAACGCAAAATAGAGTGATCGAAGGCATAGCGGGTCATCGAACTCCTGGGCAATTTTAAATAAAAAGTCAAGCTGTCGGTTAGCTTTGTCAATCACAAATTGCTGATGCTGTCGAAAGGATAGATCTGAATCTAGATACACACCAAGATCTTTTACGGTTTCAACACGCTCCAACGAGTGTCCAGCAATCGTGTAGTTATAATAGTAGGCTTCGCGGCTAACTTTGTGGTGAAATGAGATGATCACACACTTTTCGACGCTAAGGGTCATTCGATTTACAATACCTACACACGTAGCAAATTGCTCCCGACGAAACTATAAATAAAGTATGTTTCGTGTCGATTACTTTTGTGCAAAACCAGGATGGTATTGTATTATTGTGCTTGAATTTTTTGTGTATTGTGATACTAAATCTCAGCTTGTCCTACAGTAAACTGAAAATGAATTGATCCTGATTCGTTAATACAGTTTTGATGATTCTTATTGTTAATTATCATGTGCGATTCAATGCGTTCTCATTAATAATACTCTCATTAAAGGTTCTCTCGTGTTATGCGTTCTGTGTAATTTTTCCCTAATCTTATCAATGCTCATCATTATTACCTACTTGGTAACAACAGAGAGATTACATAGATCGAATATCTCGTTAGCTATAAACAAGTCATTCTCAAATAATAATATAGTCGACGAATATGCTACTGCAGTATTGCTTTGTCATAAACTAGAACGAATAACGCGAAGCCAAAAGCGAAAGGCAATTTTCCCGCGCAAATTCAGCCAAATTAACGCGCACAAATAAATTACCCAGTTCTAAATGGCACAGATTATTCCATGTCAAACAATCCGGCTCGTGCAGTGACTGAGCTGGGTTGAGAAGCTCCGCCAGGGTAATCCACCAGGGGGTGCTTTACGACATGACTATTGGTGTCAAAAGTTCGCGTGTGTTTATGAGACGTGACTGACGGGCTCGATCGGGCACGTTCACAGCACATGCAGTCTATCTGTTACAGGTAGCGGTTCTCAACCTTTTTTTGTTCGCGTACCCCTTGGCGATATTTTTCATATCGATTGTACCCTGGCTTGGAATGTTTTCGCAGAGTGGAAGAGAGTAGTGGTAGATCATGTTGTGGTAGTCCTTTTTAGGTTTTAAATTGAACTATGGTTTGTTTGATTGCTACAGTCATGTTTTAAGAGCAAGATTGAAAAACAAATGAAGTATTTTAGAGAAAAATTGCTTTGTCCGCCATTACTGGTTCTTCTTTCGCGTACCCCCTGAAGGCTTTCGAGTACCCCCAGGGGTACGCGTACCCCAGGTTGAGAACCGCTGTGTTACAGGTAGCGTCCATATTGCGCTCCTCTCCCCGCTGCTGCCTTCCCATCCCGTGCAATGTCATCGCCGCTGTTGATTGACAGTTTGTATGCTCAGCCGTTGAGCTCATGAAAAATAGCACTGCACACACACGCCGAGGAAATTTTTTCCATGCTAAAAAAAGAGCACTTGCCTTGTTGGGCTGTCTGTCATGCAAGGCCCAATTTTGATGAATCAATCAAAAGGAGTAAACAGTTAAACTCATGGAACTATGGTTTGATGAATTTTTGTTTTTCAACTGTGTACATGTACGGCTATCATCGGCCGGTCGTATTTTAACGGCATATTTGAAATTTATAACAAATAAAGTATTATAAACAAGCGAGAGTAGCTTCCGCTCGGTGAAGGTCTTCCCGTGTGCAGAAAAGCTTTGTGGTTCGTATCGGAGCATCCAAACAAAAAACAACACTTTTTTGTAGCCACTCCATCGGGAGATAGAGGTTTGACAGCCAGAATACACTCACCGATCGCAACGAGGTGCAAAGTGAGTGAGCATATTTGTCCCGTGCGTTCTTTGGCGAGGTGTCATGTCACACTTCCCGGATGAAAATTTATGTCGGCTGTAGATAACAGTATTTCAAACTGAAGCCTTCGGCTTTTACTAGAGCGAATAGAGCTAACAATTGGCTCAAAATTCCGGCTAAGGCCGGCGACGGAGGTATTCGTTTGTCTCGTATCAATCAGCCGAGGTCGGAATGAAAACTCGACAGTCGAGTTGATTGACAGACTTTCACGTGCCTCGGCCACACGAATTCAGTTCTGAAATTGACAAATTCAATAATCACTTCCCCGGGAGTGACAGGAAATGGGGTATTGTGGAGAAAAGTGCGAAGCTGATATTACGTTTCGAATTTGATTCGATTGTATAAATCAATAGCTCCGGCTAGATGAATTCTTCGAATGCCTTGATGGGGGTCGGTCGTCCTTTTTGAATTGCGACGCTTGCGGTGGAATTAAGTTTCGCTCTTATTTGATTTGGTGCGGATAAGCGACAATTTAAAATGCCCCGAAGCTGAACAAAAATAACTGTTTGGTTGGTTTCTGAAGCCTAATTGTAAAACACGCAGCCTAGGCAACTCCTAGTTTTACAAACCACCAAAAATAATATTATACAACTCCACAGACAGTCCTGTACAGAATTTAAATCGGCACAATCGAATAAAATCAACCTGATTGACAAGTGCATCGCTACACGTCTGCAAACTGAATGCACGAACTGCAGCTTGCCACTGCAGACAGCTTACAATGAACGATACTGCGCTGTCACATGAACGTTACCCCACCCGTCGTCGCTTACATCGAAATAAATCAATCACGTCCTTCAATCTTTACATAAAATCCTGTCAATCGGTTGCCATCCAGAAGTAGAAGACAATCACTCTCATCATGCTTGTGTTCGTCAACTTTGGTGGCTTTACTTCACTACAAGCAATCAAAGTGTTTTCAATATTTCCCAACCGTAATCTTGATTGCCTCCCCTTGACTTCCCCCCTTTGGCTCTTTGGCTTGTGATCCCTACTTTTCCACCCTCCCGGTTGTAGTCAGCCCAGCAGCCAGCGTTGGCTTCTGGCAATGCTGGAAGATGCTGCGACAAAAGGGGGACGCAAAAACTTTGCTTCCCTATTGTTCTCTTCCTTGCCGCCTGATCCCCGCTATCGCTCGCTAGTAATCGGATGTAATATTCTTTTTATAGGACATTCACTTTTTCGGGCTCTCGTTTCTTGCTCCGTTGCACTGATCTCACTTTTGACAAGTTTTACTTCCCTTTCGCATTTGACCGGGCGGCTCGACGACGACGGCCGACGGTGTGATTGCTCGTTACCGGTTCCCTTAATCAACAAGTTTTGGGTCAATTTAATTGCTTTTCTCATAATGGTGAATATTTTGAAAGTCCTCGGATCTGTGCTACTAGAGATTGGGAGACTTTTCTAGGGCTACGTTGA
This sequence comes from Wyeomyia smithii, assembly GCF_029784165.1. Taxonomy (NCBI): domain Eukaryota; kingdom Metazoa; phylum Arthropoda; class Insecta; order Diptera; family Culicidae; genus Wyeomyia; species Wyeomyia smithii. The sequence continues at coordinate 217,216,402 of NC_073695.1, forward strand.
AAAAGTCCGGTCTGGACCTGTTGCGTAATACTTAAGGCTATTTCATGATGCCCCTGAGCAGGTCAAGAGCTGCGAATCAATTTATTTAACGTTCTGTGACTGGTGACCTGTTTTTTTTCTATTTTGTCTGTGTGGAAGCGCCATTTCAGCACCATGGAATAGCGATATGATCCAGGTCTTATTCTGTAATCTGCACTTTATTTCTTTCTGCTACATCCTTCTTGAGCTAGGCGACAAGACTTTAATGATCATTACGGTATTTTCATCTACTGCTCTGCTGTTCCAGTGTCACTTCTCAGGAACCGAATTATTATTGTTTTAGTAGCAGTAGATTTTTTCGTTTTGCTCTTTTTCAGTTCGTCAATTTTGATTAATTTTATTTTGCGTAATTAAAAATTAAATGTGATTTATTCCTAACAGTTTATTTTATGAATTAAATTTGTATTTCAATTATAAAATTGAATTTTGTAATGTCCAATCCTGAAAATCCGCCATTAAATGAACTCATACAATATGTACTATTTTGGATTAACGTGGTGTTATTATCAATTGAAGATAGTTTTTTCTATTAGTAAAATAATCATTGAAATTTATCTAATGGTATGAGCGAAAAACTTTCATTCATTTTTCCATTCAATAAATTGAAAAAAATATCTTTCTTTGAAACCACTGATGAAGAGACTCGCTTAGTCATCCTTGAAAATCGTCATTGAAAACTACAAATTTAATAAAAAACTAATATAAATAAAAAATAATTGAATGATTTTGTTCTAAAAAATGCACTTATTAAAATACACATGATTCTCTTTTCGCACGGACTTTTTTACACGGATTGCTTTCCTCCTTTACTCGAAAATGGTACAAGATATCGATCTCATTTCAAGCACGTTTTCTGTTTTGGGCCACGAGTGATTATATGTCAGTTTTTGAAAAAAAATCATAATATTTGGTGTAAATAGTTAAAATTTAAAATATTGCATTTTGGTCTCTAGATTAACCACTAATCAAACGAGGGTCAAACATTTTAAGCCGTTTTTCTTCGTTATATTTGCAACTCAAAAAAGTCTTTTTTTACACGGGTCGATACAAATTTGGAACGCATCTTCTTGAATAAAAAAAAAAAGAATCAGGTGTAAATAAAAATTTGATATAAAAATACGAAGAGCAAATTTTTTTTTGCAGTCAAAAGAAATTATCTCAGAAGGAGGAAACACAATGTAAGCTCTAATCTATTTGCTTATTATTTTTGAAGTAGAACGATTTTCATAGAAAATGGTTCCTATTATGGTATATCCCAGATTATGAATTTTTTTGAATTTATGAATTTCCCACAACTTCAAGATAACTTTCCCAAGACCATAAATTAATAACGAAATCCACCTTTTTCCCATATGTTCCCAAGAAACCTTTTACCCATATGCTTTCAAGAAAAGCCAAAGCAAAGAATTGCTTTGTTTCCCACTCACAAACCATAATTTCCAAACCACTCATGATTCCCACAAGTCCCAAAACGATTAACAAATCCTTTAATTTTCTCACCAGTCTAAAGTACATGTCCAGCAGTTATTCTGGGTCATGTTCTTTCCCAGCCAATAAATTATTTCCAACCTCACGAGTTGCTTAAAGGAGCTAATGCACTTGAGTTGCATAATGCCCTAGTGCCATAGTGAGTATCCAATTACACCCATAAGTAAATTATCCAGACCTATCCCAAGCCCAGTGCGATGTGCGCACATGGCTGAAAATAATAAATAAAATAACATTCAAGCCAACTGCGCCTGCCGCGCACGCTTGTATGTTATGTATCTCCTTTCACCAATCGTACCGGCGTTATTGAGCTGGCCCACGATTGGTTGACAATTATGTGAATAGCTATGTTTTCCCTCTCTACTTTCTACTCTTGTACTAAAATGACTAGGATTAAGGTTTTGCTGTATCTGGAAGAATCAATAAAGAACATAGTTATTTCAAACGCTAACGAAAAATGTTTGATTGTTCGAACCAGAAGAACGTTCCCTCAGTTTATTGTATGTGAGAATATTTTACTATTATGAACTTTGGTACATTTTTGTAATGATATAAACGTCAGCCAAATAAACGCACAGAGGTTTTGGTAAGAATCTCTAATAATTAAACTCCTTTGAGGTACCTTTGAGGTCCCTAAAATAAGAAAAATAAATGGAAAAAATAAAATATGCTTTAGAGGGTGAATTTGTGATAACGTGTTTTAAAGAAAAAGACTGTTTCTTTGAAGGATTGATCGATAGTTTAAGAGTATAGCAGGATTAAGCTCAACGAGTAATGATACTGAATTATTTCTGGCTTTTAGTATTTGTATTGCATATCGAGACAGCTGAGGCGGTATCAATGAATGCAATTTGTAAACACTGTGTTTTTCGTTAAAGAAACACTACGCGTAGCGTGGCCGGTATGAGTTTCTCTGTATTTGGTAAAGGTGTTGACGGGCTAATGTCCTATGTCTTCCATTCCATTTTTTTTAGGATTTATATGGGAAGTTGTTCACGGAGGGGGAGGGGGGGGGGTCTCAAAATCGTTGAAAATCTGTCCACGTTTGTTCAATCTGTTTCTATGAATTGTTTTGTATTATTTTCCAGCAGTATTTTTAAGTTCGCAATTTTGTACACAAACTGATATAACTTCGTCTCTGTCTCTGTCTCTGTCTCTGTCTCTATCTCTGTCTCTATCTCTGTCTCTGTCTCTGTCTCTGTCTCTGTCTCTGTCTCTGTCTCTGTCTCTGTCTCTGTCTCTGTCTCTGTCTCTGTCTCTGTCTCTGTCTCTGTCTCTGTCTCTGTCTCTGTCTCTGTCTCTGTCTCTGTCTCTGTCTCTGTCTCTGTCTCTGTCTCTGTCTCTGTCTCTGTCTCTGTCTCTGTCTCTGTCTCTGTCTCTGTCTCTGTCTCTGTCTCTGTCTCTGTCTCTGTCTCTGTCTCTGTCTCTGTCTCTGTCTCTGTCTCTGTCTCTGTCTCTGTCTCTGTCTCTGTCTCTGTCTCTGTCTCTGTCTCTGTCTCTGTCTCTGTCTCTGTCTCTGTCTCTGTCTCTGTCTCTGTCTCTGTCTCTGTCTCTGTCTCTGTCTCTGTCTCTGTCTCTGTCTCTGTCTCTGTCTCTGTCTCTGTCTCTGTCTCTGTCTCTGTCTCTGTCTCTGTCTCTGTCTCTGTCTCTGTCTCTGTCTCTGTCTCTGTCTCTGTCTCTGTCTCTGTCTCTGTCTCTGTCTCTGTCTCTGTCTCTGTCTCTGTCTCTGTCTCTGTCTCTGTCTCTGTCTCTGTCTCTGTCTCTGTCTCTGTCTCTGTCTCTGTCTCTGTCTCTGTCTCTGTCTCTGTCTCTGTCTGTCTGTCTGTCTGTCTGTCTGTCTGTCTGTCTGTCTGTCTGTCTGTCTGTCTGTCTGTCTGTCTGTCTGTCTGTCTGTCTGTCTGTCTGTCTGTCTGTCTGTCTGTCTGTCTGTCTGTCTGTCTGTCTGTCTGTCTGTCTGTCTGTCTGTCTGTCTGTCTGTCTGTCTGTCTGTCTGTCTGTCTGTCTGTCTGTCTGTCTGTCTGTCTGTCTGTCTGTCTGTCTGTCTGTCTGTCTGTCTGTCTGTCTGTCTGTCTGTCTGTCTGTCTGTCTGTCTGTCTGTCTGTCTGTCTGTCTGTCTGTCTGTCTGTCTGTCTGTCTGTCTGTCTGTCTGTCTGTCTGTCTGTCTGTCTGTCTGTCTGTCTGTCTGTCTGTCTGTCTGTCTGTCTGTCTCTCTCTCTCTCTCTCTCTCTCTCTCTCTATTCCTAACTCTTCCACTATAAACCCTAAATTGTAAAAACGGTTTCGAGTTTCTTAGAGTAAATACCGAGGACCGTGTAAAACACAAACCAACGTTGAATACCGCAGTTATTCTGAAACCAGGGTAGAAATACTTCAGCTGTAACAGTTTCCAATTGTGTTTGCCAACGAATTTTACCGGATACAACTGAAAATTTGCAACTTTTCCGAGGCTCTCTTACTCCGCATCAAACACGCTCAAAGAGAAATGACGTCTGGAGTTGATACAGCCAACGTGTTCTGAAGTCAAATAATAGCAGACTGATATGCGAAAAAACTTCGCGTAATAAATCAGGAAAATACAGTGAGAGACTGTTCCCAAAATACTTAGTGGGGTTTGTTAAATGACCACGAAAGATTACGCAAGGAAATAGAAAGGTTGAAGAGCAAACCTCGTGAACTTTTATTTGGCTTCCATATCTAATTATTGCCACTAGTTCAAAAATTCGATTCAACACAGGTTTTGCTTTAGAGCTTAAACTGAAAACAAAAAAAAAAAACCGAAGGATTGAAACTGTTTAAACGTTCATATGAGTTTTGGTTTTCCTAGCCCGGTCGGAAGTGCATCGGAAAATTCCACCCCTTCCTGAACGGAAGGTAACCATGCGCCCCCTTTGACGTTTGAATTGATGGAGACGCTTGGCTTACCATTGAATAGATGTCATGGGAACGAATTTCTAGATTGTCTAGGAAATACATTTATGAGATTGATTAAAATTAACCATATGTTGATACGACCCCTGATTTCTTTGAAAGTTCAATAATGTTTGGTGATGCCAAAACATTTCCCCTTGAAAGGTAGGTACATATAGCAATCAGTGGCAGAACTGAGAATTTTCGTATGTGCTTATGTGTGTTTAGCTCTCTTTTCTCAGAGATGGCCGAACCGATTTTCACAGTATTGGTGGCAAATGAAAGATTCTAGGTGCCTATAAGATCAACTGCGTAGTGAACAGGCCCCGATTCAGGGGGATGGCAAAAGGGGCATTTACCCCGGTATCTCTCGTTGGGCACTTTCAAGCTCCCAGGTCATTTAAGTTACACATTCAACCACTCAAAGCCAGGGTAACATTTTTTTTTCAGGCCAAATTATCTATATTCATATCATATTGTCTTGAGAAATAATTAACCAGCCAATATCGGAAATCTACAAATATTATTTCGGGTACAAGAAATATATTTGCTATAGAACTCTAGCAAGCGACGAAAAACCGTTTGGTGAAAAACATACCTCGGAACTTTGGACATCTGCAGTCAATTGGACTGCTTTCCAGAAAATATTATTTAGTTGTGAGAAAGTATTACATTGAACACAAGTTTCAAACATTTACAATTTTTATCGGATTATTTTTAAATGTAAATACATAGTACAGACGCATGACTTGTGATTTGAAACATATATTTTTAAAATGCCACGCGGGATTTTTTCGAGATTTTTTATTACATAGAATCATTTCTGTTTGCTGTTGGGAATAAATCGTGAGGAAAACAAATTTGTTGGTATATTGTTTGTACCTTAAATAATAATTACTATTTTTCAACTTTGGCTTGTTTTTCAAACAGTTCCACTTTACCTTAAAATCTGTATTTGAGAGAGAGAAACTGCAATCATACTCGAAATTGAGAGACCAAAATTTAAAAAAAATTAAGTCTGAGCTTTGCAGCTAAAAATACTTTGTTTTGTTGATTATTTCAACTTTCGAACACATTTTGAATTAACATATGTGGCAAATTAAATTGAAAATCTGGAACATCAGTTTCACAATTGGTCGACGTGCGACCAGACCGAACCAAGCGCCATTTTTTGTTTCAAATGAGGTATTAACACCAGTCGATGTGAGAATGAATTATCTGTCTTTAATGAAGAAACGAAATCATTTGAACAGTTCATTATGATATTATAACAAATATTGTGTACATACGGGGTGGTTAAACTTTGAACGCCGATTACTCGAAATATTGTTGTTGGCGCTTGGCTTGGCCTGGCTCTGGTCTGGCCGACCAATTGTGAATAATCTTGAAAAATGTAAAACCATCAATCACATAAATGGCGCCTTACTAATATTACTAAAACTTTTCCAAATCATAATGAAATCATACCAAGTTAGAAATAAACAATGAAAAGAAAAAACACTGAACAGTGAGAAATTAAAACCAACTGGCAATCTTCGACTGCACCCAGCAAAATTTCCAAACTTTATTTTCGATTCAATCGAACAAAACAGATGTTTTGAGCTTCTTTTCATATTGATCCGATCTCGACCGGCATTCTCCTGTGAACAGAGTAGTTGTTTGTTTTCCATAATACCTTAACAGCGAGGAAGTCTGGAGCTCACCACTTTGTGAGAGGTGGGAAATCATTGCGAACTATAGAAATATACAGTTCTTTCAACGACAACGATCGAGCAGCGGATGAAGCACCAGGTCTTCCAACAAGCAATCACTCTGGTCAAACCCGGGCATGATTTTTATAGTTCTTCGTTACTATTGTAGCAAAATAAAGCAACAATGTTTACTTGCCCACTCTCTCCCAACCCACCATCTGTCTTTACGGATGATGAATGATTTCTCAATTTCCGCTCTTTCGCCAAGTGCATAATTATTCGCGCAGCTTTAGTTTGTTGTTCTCAATTTCGTAACGTTTTTTGACAATGATTATGAATCGATTTTAAATCGTGTCGGGTGGTAATTTTTCAAAGCAAAACAGCAAATCGAACATCTATGCTGATGTAAATATTGATGGCGCATATTTGTGGTTTCATGGTTTTACTTGTGCCCATTTTGACAACTTTTTCGCCACACCATAAAAGGAAACTGTTCAACATACTTGATCCACTTAGCGTTTCGGGGCCTCTTTTACCTTCGAGGCACGTAATAGCCATTAACTTTTATCGGTCTTGCAGTCGTAAAACTGTAAACAAGAAAAAATAATCATCAATCAAACCGCCAAGTCAGCTAGCATTTGAAAATCCCCAAACAGGAAAAAATCACCCATTATTTAGCTTGTAACCTAGGGTGATTTTTTCGCTGTTATTTTTACTATGTTATCACCATTATTCCTGGAAATCGAAATTATTTCCTTGCTTAAGCTATTTAGTCTCCTGCTAATTTCATTCGGTCACCGACAAGTCAATTTCTCAAGATTACTCTTATAATTTGTCTTAATTAATAGGACATACTAACCCAAAAGGACACCTACCTACAGTCTCGCCTGCCCTGCCGGTCGGATAAGGGGCTTAACCATCAACCCCCACTCTTTCCGCAGTTGGAAGCGGACGAATGAACGAACAAACCAAAAGTGTGTCTTCATGTTCTAGCAGCGGAGAGGAGCGCAAGAAGGGGCAAAACTTTTACAACTGATCTCTGTCGATAATGACCATTACTCATTCTCGAGTATATTTTTTTTTCTTCTTCGAACGGAATTCTGATATCACGAAACCGTCAAACGATGGTGGGCAAGGGAAAGTGACGATGACGGAGCCTATCCGACGATGGCCTAGCATGATGGGACACGACGAAGACCGAACGAGCCATCCATATCTAAGGTCTAGGCAATTAACGGGTGAGCAAGCGCTGATAAATCTCTTCCCGGTACGGTTGGCAGCTTCTTATAGGACTTAAGCCTTCGAGCACCGAAGGCTGAGCTTTCTGTCACGTAATGGGATTTCGTCTAATAGCTACTGATTTACCCTGAAGAATTTCGATCTGAATTTTCTGCCAAGAATGGCACCATAATTCATTATTTGCTGTTTTTCCGTATGTCTGTTTTTCGGGGTCACAGACGACTTTCGGCAGCTTATCGCATCATACAGTACCTAATAGTTCACAGCACAGGGATGGGAATATGAAAGCGTGTTTATCATAAATGAGATTGAGATGATTAAAAACTTCGTCATTTTTCAAGGAAAATGAGCATCACTGATCGTCCCTGGTACTTCATTACTTGCCTGGGAAGGAACGAGTTAGCCTGAACCACTCGAGCTGCTGCAGGAAGCTTACGATATACCGCCGGCAGTAGTTCACAGTTCTATAATGACAACGTTATTGATGGTAAAATTATTTATTTCTTTCACTGCAGTGAAGTGGCTGACTGTGCTGTCAATTCCAGTGCTGCTTCGGTTCGACAATCGGCACGCGAAACGAGCCGGCAATCCTTGTTGTGTTTTCCTCTCTCCGTTCGATGGTAGAGGCACGTTTGCTGCTTGCTAGGGTGCACCGTCCGGAAGGATACGGTTCATAAATAAGTAATCACGCTAGCAGAAACGTCCGTGCAGGGCTTGGATTGTCGTGGTTCTTGTACAGAGACGAATCGAAAATCGATTAGTTGTATACCAACAATAGAACGGAACGCGACCGGAACGGAAGTACATTCAATTAAACGGCGAACGCCTCGCTCGAAAAAAAAAATAAGTGGCTAGGTCAGACCCACACGACAGTCCGTTTTGGTCAGATCCAGATTCGTATCGAGTTTCAACCTAATTTGTGCCGGTTACAGCCTTGTCGGTGTAATTTACCGTCATTGTGATAAACTTTACGATAAGTTAGTTTTATTTGTCCGAACCTGATATGTTACGATACACACATAATGAGTTTTGCACGAGTTCAGGATTTAATAGCAGCTCTTCTGTTTATAGTGGCTTAGAGAAAAGAAAATGAATTTAGATAGTGAACAATCAAAGATAGTGGAAAAAAAATGAAAAAAGGGCGATTTCTCGAACGTAGAATATTTATTTTTCTAACGCTCTCCAGAAACCTGTGCACACTTAAGAGGAGTTTTCTGTGATTTTGGACAGTAAAAATTAATGTAGATGATATTTTCGTGGAACAACTTCAAGTGGAATGCTCTGTTCAGTTTTCAATCGAGCAATACTCTTTTCAACTGTTAACTATGTTTTTCAAATTCTTATCTTCGTCTACTCCTCTTCATCATAACCTTTCACTCTAATTCAGCTATCCCATCATCCTATCACTCTAAACCCTCCTCTACACTTAACCACAATCCCAACGACTCTTCCGTAAATTGTAGGACAAAGTTCTTTTAGTGACTTGGGCTTCCCCTTCATTGCCATAAGCCACCCTTATTTTGTTGATCCCCCTTCAACCATTTTTTTATGACAAAAAACACATAGAAATATTTGCACTAAAATTCTCCTTAAATTCTTCTAAAGAAATATTTGTACTAAGGTCTAGAATCACTGCAAATAGTAACATTACTGGCGTCTAAAATTTGTCTTTATCACCTCTATCAATGTATTGGGCCTTTTTTCAGTATTGTTGCTGTTACCTCGCTCAAGAAAATACCCATATTCGAGCGTTTACAGAAACAGGAAAAAATTCAAAGAAGAAACAATTGCTAAATAGTGCGATCTCCAATCTGTACATTAAAAACGACAAAAAAGAGCTTTTTGTGGAACATCCCTTCCTTAAATCAGTTTTTTATCTATTACTTTCCTGTGATTTTCTAAAATTTATCTCTTGTCGTTATTCAGATATATCGATTTAAAAAATAATCAGCTCTTTACAAATGTTAGTACAGATTAGCTTTCAAAAAAAAAATCAAGTTGCCTAGGATAGTAAGGTTTACACACCAACAAAGTTTCATTGAATTCTTAGAGGTCGAGTTGGTGAGAGATGAGTCATGTGCAAAATATATGACATTATGTGTTATTACTTGATTGGAGAAGAATGTTATCGTTTTAATGGTACAAATTTGCTACAAAAGGGAGAATTTTTCGCTATTGTTTTGCCTTTCTCCTAGAAAGGTATAGCAATCACTGCGAAAACTAAAGGTATAAAAGCGCTCCAAAGGGCTGAATGTTGTATATCACCCGACTCAGTTCGACGAGCTGAGAATTTTCTGTATGTGTGTATGTATGTGTGTATGTGTGTATGTGCAACTTTTTTTTCTCACTCACTTTTTTCAGAGATGGCTGGACCGATTTTCATATAATTGATTCCAAATGGAAGGTCTAGTTGCCCAATAGGTTGCTATTGAATTTCATTATAATCGGATTTTTAGTTTAGAGGTTATGCATCAAAATGTAAAAATCACGAAACATCATTATCTCAGAAACTACACAACCGATTTGAACGTAATTGGTGTCGAATGACCGGGCTGTCTCCAAAACCCTTAACCTATAAATTTTGTAACGATTAAACATATGGCTCAAAAGTTGTGTAAAGAAATGTTATCCAGAGGCTGTTTAAACTCACTTATTTTTTCAGAGATAGCTGGACCGATTTTCACAAAATTAGTCGTAATTGGACTGTAACTTTGTCCGTTATGTGTAAGAAAGGAAATCACGTTTTGAAAAGAGACATATTCCATAAGTTCATTCAATTTTTTCAGAAAATTAGTCTCAAATAAAAGATCTTGCTGTCGCAACTGTTTAAAACTGTGGCTACGATCAAAATATGTGGCCTCAACATCATTTCTTCTTTAGCCCAAATATTATGTCAAATTTCACATTCTATACCAAAATTATTACTTTATATATAACCTGCCTCCATATCCTGACCGTTGTTGTCTGCTTGGGATTGAGCCATTGCAACGACGCAGAGAAGTTCAACAAGCGGTGTTCGTAGCAAAAGCTCGATACTCCGAAATTGACTCATCAGAAATCCTTTCTAAATTGAACTTCCGGGCCTCACAGCGTCTTCTTCGCTCTACTGGATTGTTACAACCTAGCTTTCACTGAACTAATTTCGAAATCAACGACCCGTTAGCTTGCTGCTTCCGATCATTCTCCAAAGTTGAAGATCCTTTTTGATTTCGGCACACCATCATTCAAATTCGCAATGAGAGTGAATTTTCAAGAAATAAAGAATAAAAAATAAAGAATAAAGATTTTTATGAAATCCAAAGAACCCAAAGAAATTTAAAACAACGTCCTAAGTTGATTCCTGGCCTCTGGGTGCAACGCTTCCACAATACTCATGATGGAAGTTATTTGGTCACTTTAAGCTGTTTTCCAGAAACTGAAAGTCGACATCTTCGCCATCGAAACACCCAGCTTAGGCAACATTTGGCCATTTTAGGACGTATCCAGGCAACCAGAAGTAGTCAACTGAATTTTTCTCGTGATGTATTTGAAACAAATTTATTTCATTATATTTGCATGTGTATAACGTAACTCGATATAACGTAATGAAAATAAAAATAAAGTTGCCTTATATCGAGGTATGACTGTATTAGGTTTTGTATTTTCGGTGTAAGTGTGCTCTTGGCTACCAGAAATTCGTTATTTAGAGTGAAAAATAAATCCAGCAAAAATTTCAAGGTGTATTTTATTTCTAAAAAGAAAGTGATGATTAGCTCGAATGAGAAAGGCTAAGTCTCACCGCTAGGTGGATTGACTCGGGTTTTAAAAAATCAAGTGAAAACTTTTGAGTAGTTGTAACAGTCGTTACTAAATAAACGTGATTTCGTAGCATGAGCAACATATGTTTACTGTCTGCACATATCAATAGTTCCCACAACTTGAACGATCCGAATCAGTACCATTGTATAGTGAATCAACTGTAGAGAGCTAGAAGTGACCGACAATCAGGTGGGCAGACTTGTCTTTTTTCCTTAGAATATCTCTAGAGTGTAGGAGAATATCTTTCACGGCGAAAACAACTGTTCTCACACTGGAGAGCAAATCAACGCACATGCTAGAAGAGAACGACGGACCATGTGTATCTGGCGAGCTCCCAAAAAGAACCGTCGTGAAATCTGAAACCTCTCTCTTGAGAAACAATGAACTATAGTGTACTTTCTCATACGGTCAGAGGTATCTGCGGTGCTTCATACAGTTTGTTTCTTGAGCATGGCAGAAGAGGAAATGACATTGGATAGTAGTGAAAGTAAAAAAAAAATAAAAATCACAGGAGGGTTGTGTGCAAAGCCACGACCGCAAGGTTGAAGTAGAATACTTTATTTAACCCCTAACCGTATTGCGGCTTGTAACATCAAGCGATTTCGTTTGCTCGCTGCTGCGTGTTGCATCATGTTGCAACTTAGCAGCTGGGAGACGACGAAATTTTGTTCATGCTGATTGATTGAATCGACTTCACATTAGCTCTGCATAGTCGAACTAACTGCTTTTGTGAGGGTGTTCTAATAGGGCAGTTTGTTATTCAAAATCGCTTATGCTGATCACAGCGGGGGGTTACCTCAATAAAGTTAAAATTATACAACTGCAACAGAATTTGATTGCATCCCGCACGGAATGTCTGCTTGTGTTGATACCAGAAAATTATTAACCTTCAATTACTTGTTTATTTGTCTTCAAAAAGGCTATTTGCGGTTCAAAATCGGTTGCTGATCGCAGCCTTTGAGCTGCCCTAACAATGGGGGAATTAAGATACACGGACAACATGCACTGTGGAAGCTATTTCACATTCAGTGAATTAGACGGGCGCGACAGAATTAAATTGCTAGGATCCAACACAGAACGCTTGCTTGTGTTGTCGTAAATTCAATTCAATGCAATCTTCATGCTGCCCCAACACAGGGGGAATAATGGCAGTCTGGCGACACACGCTGAGAAAAACCGCGCTGCTCCTGAGACGTGGTGACCAACCACAGAGCTAGTGCTGCTGCTAAGGAAGGACGACTGCTGTTGTCGCTGTCTAGAACTATTATGAGCGGCTTCGGCTGAAACTGAGGCTCTTATATAGGCCAAATAGCATGTTTTCAATTGCAAGGTAACTGATTCTGTCGACCGTGCTTGGGAAGCAATCATATAACTACCAATCAGAGGTCGAATTTTTCGTTTTAACAAGGCTTGACTATTTTCAATAGTACAATAGTGTGAATAATAGAATTACAATTATCTTATTTTGGGATGAATCTTAGAAGGTTTTCCAATCTATTGCTGCAAGAACGAAGAAAATCCATCGAATACTAACCGATTTATTAGCATTTGAAATTGGACATATTTTTCACTTTTTTCGGTTTTAGATTTTTATTTCACATCCCTATGTAGCCGAACTTCCTGAAAGAAGTATTCTACTTCAAAAAGCATTTTGCGGTTCAAAATCGGTTGCTAATTACAACCTTTTAGCTGCCCTAACATTGGGGGAATTAAGATACACGGACAACATGCAAGCTATTTCACATTCAGTAAATTAGACGGGTGCGACAGATTTAAGTTGCTAGGATCCAACACAGAATGCTTGCTTGCGTTGATAAAAAATTATTAACTTTCAATGACTTGTTTATTTGCCTTCAAAAAGGCATTTTGATTTCCAAAATTGGATTTCCTGATGGCAATCTCCATGCTGCCCCAACACGGGGTAAATAATGACTGTCTGGCGACACACGCTGAGAAAAACCGCGCTGCTCCTGAGACGTGGTGACCAACCACAGGGCTAGTGCTGCTGCTAAGGAAGGACGACTGCTGTTGTCGCTGTCTGATGCTACGCTATGCATAGCCATGCCACAGTTGTGGCCGCTATACGCTGGCCTAACTGCTGAGCAACTGCAACACTATCCGTAGCTACGCCACAGTTGTGGCCGCCATTGGTATCCACTGTAACTGCATCTGCTGGCCCTGCTGCTATCGATGGTGAGATCCGCTGGAACTGCTACGCTTATCCACAGCCATGCCACAGTTGTGGCCGCTTCCGCTATCGATGGTACCCACTGCTCGCTCCCGCTGCTGCTAAGGGAGGACTGCTGTCGTCGCTGTTCAGAACTATTATGAGCGGCTCCGGCTGAAACAGGCTCTTATATAGGGATGAAAATTGGAATGAATCATTTTTTGTACGTGGTGGATCGACATAACTTGAAAAATATGTGTGACTTCATTCCGGCTCAGAGCGATCATTTGATAAGCTCCACCTCTTTTTTCAGTTTCTAAAGTTTTTCCTCAGTTTCGTAGCACGGATGCACAAAAATGATTTCTTGTCGAGCCGGACCGATAGCACTCTCATTGAAGCAACAAAATAACATGTTTTGTGTCGTGTTGCGCAGCTTCGTTGAAGAAAATGTTCCCGTCCCCGTGTCGCATGTAAGCAGATTATTGCGTTCAGTAGACAGTAGATAGTGTATCCAGCGAATAAACACCGATGGTGCTCTCACACACGCAACGGTTTTAACCCGTATCTTTTTGCGGTTTGTAACATCAAGCGATTTCGTTTGCTCGCTGTTGCGTGTTGCATCATGTTGCAACTTGGCAGCTGGGGGACGACGAAATTCTGTTTATGCTGATTCATTGAATCGACTTCATATTAGCTCTGCATAGTCGGACTAACTGCTTTTGTGAATGCGTACTAACAGGGCAATTTATTATTCAATGTCGGTTATGCTGATCGCAGCCTTTGCGCTGCCCCTACAGTGGGGGGTTTACTAAATAAAGTGAAAGTAAAAATTAGACAACTACAACAGAATTTGATTGCATCCCGCACAGAATGTCTGCTTGTGTTGATGCCAGAAAATTATTAACCTTCAATTATTTTTTTTTGCCTTGAAAAAAGCATGTTGCGGTTCAAAATCGGTTGCTGATTACAACCTTTGAGCTGCCCTAACATTGGGGGAATTAAGATACACGGACAACATGCACTGTGGAAGCTATTTCACTTTCAGTAAATTAGACGGGTGCGACAAATTTAAATTGCTAGGATGCAACACAGAATGCTTGCTTGCGTTGATAAAAAATTATTAACTTTCAATGACTTGTTTATTTGCCTTCAAAAAGGCATTTTGATTTCCGAAACTGAATTTCCTGATGACAATCATCATGCTGCCCCAACACGGGGGGAATAATGGCTGTCTGGCGACACACGCTGAGAAAAACCGCGCTGCTCCTGAGACGTGGTGACCAACCACAGGGCTAGTGCTGCTGCTGAGGAAGGACGACTGCCGTTGTCGCTGTCTGATGCTACGCTATGCATAGCCATGCCACAGTTGTGGCCGCTATACGCTGGCCTAACTGCTGAGCAACTGCAACACTATCCGTAGCCATGCCACAGTTGTGGCCGCCATTGGTATCCACTGTAACTGCATCTGCTGGCCCTGCTGCTATCGATGGTGAGATCCGCTGGAACTGCTACGCCTATCCACAGCCATGCCACAGTTGTGGCCGCTTTCCGCTATCGATGGTACCCACTGCTCGCTCCCGCTGCTGCTAAGGGAGGACTGCTGTCGTCGCTGTTCAGAACTGTTATGAGCGGCTCCGGCTGAAACAGGCTCTTATATAGGCCAAATAGCATGTTTTCAATTGCAAGGTATATGATTCTGTCGACCGTGCTTGGGAAGCTAGCATATAACGACCAATCAGGGGTCGAAATTTTCGTTTTGACAAGGCTTGACTATTTTCAATAGTACAATAGTGTGAATAATAGAATTACAATTATCGCATTTTGGGAAGAATCTTAGAAGATTTTCCAATCTATTGCTGCAAGAACGAAGGAAATTCATCGAATACTAACCGATTTATTAGCATTTGAAATTGGACATATTTTTCACTTTTTTCGGTTTTAGATTTTCATTTCACATCCCTATGTAGCCGAACTTCCTGAGAGAAGTATTCTACTTCAAAAAGACTGCGTTATCGATATCGAAACGCAAGACAGAGACTGCTTCGCAAACAACGAACACTCTTTGATAGACGTGCTTTTAAATATGCAAGTGATGCGTACCGTAGGCTGAATAGTTCTCTCTAAAAATCCCACGTATTGCAGACGCAAATCAGTTTGCGATCTAACCCTAAAAACTTTTATACATTTGTGAATTCCAAGGGGAAAAGCTTTTCAATTCCTTCTAGTGTGGTCTTGGACGGCACAGACTCTCCGACTGTCACGGAATCTTGCGAATTGTTTACTGATAATTTTTCTTTTGTGTTTGCCAATGGCTGGTGCCAAGAAGCTTCTACTCTCCGGCTATTATTTTCTGTCGCTGCGGTACTGCTCTTACCATGCCCCATCAGTCAGATTTTTACCAAATCGTTTGATCAACAAAGTTTCCAGCGCTGTGGAAACAATCTTCCATGTTTCTGATACACAGAAAAGGAAACAAACGTGACGTAAGGAACTACAGAGGAATAACCAGCCTCTCTGTCGGATCTAAGCTCTTCGGAATCATCGACGATCATCGAAAGTGAGATTCTAAGCTACACTAGAAGCTACATATCAGTTGCTCAGCATGGTTTTTTGCCGGGTCGTTCAGTGTCGACCAACTTGAGCACCTGTATCTCACAGATGGAAGCTGGATCGCAAATTGGCGCTGCGTATACAGAGATTAAGGCCGCTTTTGACACTGTAGGTCATTGACAATTTTTACATAAGCTTCCTAAACTCGGTATGTCTGAGAGACTGACCTCTTGGCTGAGCACGTATCTTCATATCGGGCCGCACCTTGCGTATTAAGCTGCATTCACGGGCATTAAGCAACACTTCCGGCTCACTGCTGCTTGCTTTATACTCCAATGACATTGCCATTCTGCTAGGAGCCGGGTGCGTATTGCTATATGTCGACGTTCTGAAGATCTACCTACTTGTGAATTTTGTCCAGGACTGCCATCACCTGCAAGCACTGTTGGACATGTTTGCTAAATGTGTGGTCATAACATTCCATTGTTGTCATGTGTCCATTTAAATTATTTATCACATCAAACGCGTAGATCAGATCGACGATCCTGAAGTTATGTTGGATCACAAGCTCACTTTCACTAAACATTATACTGCTGTCATATCCAAAGCCTCGAAATAACTTCGTTTTATTACCAAAATTGCTCGAGACTTTACAGATCCACACTGCTTGAAAGCATCGTATTGTGCATTAGTTCGACCAATACTTGAAAATGCATGCATCATCTGGAATCCTTATGACCTGTGCTGGAAAAAAACAGAATAGAACGTGTTCAACGAAAATTTGTTCGTATCGCTCTCAGACGTTTACCCTGGATTACACCTAATAATCTTCCCTGCTACAAAGACCGTTGTAAGCTGTTGGATTTGGATACACTGGAGAGTCGTTGGACGTTATTCTAGGTCAAAAATGATTAAGGGTAAATTCAAAATCAATCAACCAGCCAGGAGTGCGATTCTTTGGCACAGATATCACAAAGCACACGTTTCGTGTCTGACCGCTTCTTCCCCTCTCCACTGTTGGTGTAAAGAGGCGGTGCATGGTCGCCGTCTACGTTCATATTCGTTTTGTCTCCCACAGTGGCAGCAGCAACATCGAACGGTATCACTCATAGAGGCAGGGGCAACGGATAAAGCAGGAATTATTTCTATATATCTCTTTCCAATTGACTAACTAGGTTGATGCTGAGTTACTAACGCAGTATTGAAAGCATTGTGAATGTTAATATTGAAAATAAATTATACGAAATTTGACTACTCAGCAAATTAGGGTAACAGTTAGAACAAAACAGCTGCTAAAACTGATGAAAGTGCATTTCAGCTCACACTTATATTTGAAAAAATATGCTTCGGCTGTTGAAACAGAATAAAATCTCAAACACATTGAAACTGCCAAAGTTTTTCATTTTAATTTGATTGGAAAATCATTCAATTTCCCTTCAGTGAATTTCCATCTCCATTAAATGTATCATTAATCACAAACCGTCGATTCGCAGCTGTTGGAATTAGTAAACTCAACGTTCGCTCGTAAAATTTACCAAACTACCTTTTTTCCCAACCACCAATCTGTCTGTGTGGAATCAAAGCTTTGCCCGTAGCCGGTGTTCCGCTAAACGGGCCAAATAATTGAATCTTATTCTCCCGAAACGAGCCGTACTGGGGGAAAAACAGAAAGCCTCTCCAGGCACCGTCAATAAAGTTACGGACTAAGTGAACGCAACGAAAGATGAAGTTCTTCTCATTATGACAGCGTAACAAATTTCATTCATTGAGTCGTCAACGTTAAAGGTGCGTCCAGGAGGGAGCGAAGCCGGACGGACGGACGGTGTGCCTCAGTTGGCCAAAGTTTCTCTCGAGTGTTTGTGCTGCTCGAAACAATGACGGTTGTCGACCCTGAAGAAGAAGCCAATGATGTTGATGATGCCTAACGATGATCATGACGATGCCGATAATGGTGAAGACGATGATGAAGTTTGCTTTTTGTGGGGACCACCTTCACGGGCGGAGGCCTCGCTGCTGAACCTCTCTTTTCCACCCTATTAACCGCAAATAGAGAGGGACATGTTTTGGATTACGCAGAAAGCAAAAAAAAGAAACAACTAATAATTTGATTCCGTGCGGATTCGTATGTACTCGAGCTGCCGACCAAGCGCACTTCTTAGTCCTTAGTAGCAATAAGTGAGGGGGGGGGGGGAATTGGCAGCCGTCTGCCGCCCAGGCAGAGCGGAACGGGGGAAATCTACCGTCATAACGAGTTTTGCTGTTTGACGCTACTACCACTGAGTGGGTAGTTTGCTTCGTCATTTTGGTCCTTTCCTCCGTATTGGGCACGTAAAATTATCAAAATTGATGACTTGTAGATCTTTCGGTACCTGGCTACGTTTCGGAGAATCGGTACGCCGGGGGTCGGATGTTTCTTACCGTATAAAGTGCGGAATCATTTCCACTCCCCTGGGAAAATCAAGTCCGTATTGTACCGATTACGAATGGTGGTGCGATGGAACCGGAAGAAAGTGTTTAATGCATGCGATGAATGCACGAAACCGAGCATGCCATTATGGTATTACGTGTTTGTGTGTCTTGTTTAGTTTGTAGTTTTACTTGTATTGAAAATTAATTTTTGATAAAGAAATGAGGCACTTGAATGGAGTTACATGCTCAACCTGAATAAATTTTAAGAACCTGAGATGATAATTAGTGCAAATTTTTCAGCACCAAAATGTTGGATTATATTATAGACAGTTAATTTCGATAACTACTGATTGCTTCCGCCCTTTTTTTTGCTTGTCGATAATTTTTAATATTCTCTA
Organism: Wyeomyia smithii; assembly: GCF_029784165.1. NCBI lineage: Eukaryota > Metazoa > Arthropoda > Insecta > Diptera > Culicidae > Wyeomyia > Wyeomyia smithii. Next base: position 217,235,088 of record NC_073695.1, read on the forward strand.
CGCTTAATTTTCTGAAATTTCAGCCTACCATATTCGCTTAACCCCATTTTATACAGCTCAGTACAATGACCAGCCATTGGCTAGTTGGTTGTTGTTTTTTCCATTTAAATTTAAATTATGACATAATATTTTATTTTACTTTTATGCTGATAAAAAAACTCTCCATTTTCTCCCGAGAGGTGAACTCAAAACTAGGGGGAACTGTTCTGTTTTATTCACATTGTTTATAGGATCAACCAGTCCCTCGGTTCATTGGAGCCGTTCACCGTGTGTGTGTGTATGTCTGGGTGTGTGCACATTTACCAGATTACAAGTGACATAGTACTCGACCGTGCCTCGATAAATCATCAGCCAGGAGACCCGACAACAGGGCACTCGAATCTGGTTTACAAGAAAACACAATCCACTTTTCCCAAAGCTAGCTCTTCCGGTTCCTGTGCTGCTACATGCTGCTGCCATTCAAACGAACCGCCCGCCATCGGTTGTTTGCCTGATTCAGATTCCGAAGGTGTTGTTTGTCTCGTTGGCATCTGTTTACCAGGGTAGTGTGGGTGCGGCGCGTGTGTGTTGGCAAAAGTGGGTGTAGGAGTGTTTGCTTCCTTGTACCGATCGAAAATAAATCGCTCCACTGCAGCACGCTTCCGTTTCAGCTCGGTGCCCGAGCAGCTGCCGGTAGGGTGAATTGTAGTAAAGGATTTCGTAGTTGCGCTATTGTTATTCACTTTTGAAATGTATTTCTGTTTGAAAAGTTAACAATATGTTCAACCAATATGGGATAAAATAACTAAAAAGTTTGTTTGGGATACATTTTACCCAAAATCATGGCCCCAGTGACTTAACATTCGGGCTGGGTCCCATTCTACAATGAAAATCTCTAAATTGTGAATACAGAGCAAATAAAAAAAAAGTTGACAGGGTCGAACCCGTTCATTGTTGCTGGTTGGCAAAAATTGGAAGCATTGATTATTTTTTCACTAATTCTTACCAGTGTTGCCCTACGTTATCCAATGAGCAGAAGAAAAGCCAATCACGTATCGGTATAGCTTCACTACCTGCGAGTAGTGTCCTTGTGTGGATATATCCCATCACATGACCGAGCAAGGTGTGGCTGTAATCAATGATGAACCGGAAGGTAGCGCATGAGCGAGATAGCTGGAGCGTCTTCCGTTTGGGAAAGCACACGAAAGGAAGAAATCTGTTTTTTTTGTTGCAGCATTTGAGAAAAAATTTACGATTTTTCAAAGAGTGTCGTTCTGTACACAACATGATGGTTGTTTCCTCTTCGATGGGGCGAAGGAGAGTAATGTTTTCCTTTCTTTGCTATGCCATAAGGTGGGTCAATGAGGCAAAAAAGGATGAAAGGGCTGCATCAAGCCAACAACAGCAGCTGCCGTCGTCATCGTTGTCGTCGAGGGCATTGCTAGAGGGCTTCTTTTCGGTGTTTTCGATTTGCATTTGTGACTGCTAAGCAGAGAATCGGGTAAATTTTCTGAAGTCAGGAGAATGGTGCAATCGTAAGCAAACAAGTTTTATCTTCGGCTTGAAGCAAAAGACCTTTTCGATTTTGTTGCTTTTTTTCTCTCTCTATCTTTTTCACTTTCATGGCCTCCGCTCGTGTTCCAAGTTGCAGGCTGGCAAAACAGATATATTGAGCTTTTCTATTAAATGAAGACACCTGATACACTCGTCTCCTTTGAGTTGAATGGATGTTGTGAACGACTATCGAGAAAAATCTGCTTTTCTTCGCACTTGTTGTTGAGTGGGTGGAAGTTGGAAAGCAGAAAAGTTTACTCTAATGCAGAGACTTACTCCTGCCAGTTTATAGTGGAAAATGACTTTTAACAGAAAGGAAATGTTTGTTCTTTGCATATACCATCTGCTCTGAGGATGATTTTAATTACGAGTTTTGTTTTGTGATTTGTTTCCAGGATAAAATTGTGAATTTTCTGTTCACTTCTAGAAGGCTTAGAGCGTGCAGTTATTTCGAGAGGATTTGCATTCATAACGAATTTGTTGTTATGGATGTTTGTTCAGGTATCTTATAACATATAGGAGAAATAACATCTGAAAAGGTAAGAAAATTTTCCTTTTACCAGAAGAAATGTAAAAAATAGAACGATTTGTGAATAATTGAATAAACGCATATTAGATGTAGAACTAGGAATGATATAAAAAATTGATTCGGGCATGTGTTGAATAAAATGTATAATTTTAAATTCACTTTTTCGATATACAGGGTAGCAAATAAAATGAGCTTCGATAGTCGTATACAATTCTAAGGAACAGCAGGAAGAAATGAACTTTCGAAATTTACCCAATATCTACCAAACATTTTCATAGTTCGGTTTACATAATAGCAAATCAAGTTAGTTACGAAGACTGTATTTGTCAGCCTCTGCGGCAAAATTTGCACAGCACGAACATGCTTTTGTATCATTTGCACTGCTTGGTTGTTGCAACTGAATGTGGTTCGCATCTTATTGAATAAGTCTACTAGTTCTTCATTGCTCCATCGATATTTTCAAAGTTGATCTTATCGATATTGTTTCCTTTGACAGAACTGTATAAAGGGTAATAATAAGGGGTAAAATACTTTTATCACTTTTATTCTGTTCACTGTAAAAAAAATGCAACTCCCAATATATGCTGTTTTCCGACCAGAAAAACTAAGCGCATTCCGTTTGTTGATATTCAATACATTTAAAAACAAATAAGTATTCAAACAAACAAATAAGAATTCCGCAAGACGCTTAATTCGGGTATGGGCAACTGAATTCAACTCAACTGCACTGAAAAAGGAGAGAGAGGGGAATGAACCTCTCCATTCAGTTCAGGCGTATTGTGACAATTGAACGGGAATTCTCCCAGTTCTGTGTATTCGACTGTAGAATGGGTAAACATCATTCAATGCGGGTATTTCCGACTCCAGACGCCATTTTGGCATTCAGAATTGCTACTTTCGTGTTCTCGAATAGAGCCTAAGGTGGCCAAATACCATCAAAAGTGGGTATTTCCAAAATTGGGGTGATGCCCAGAGGCTAAAAACCAACTGCAGATGTAACTTTAAATCCAGAATAGAAACCTTTGGTTACTGAAAACTTCCTAAAGTGATCGAATAACATCCAATACGGGTGTGTGAAGCTCAGAAGCTGAGGCCTAAATCCAGTTGTTTTGAAATCGGTTTCTAGCCAATAGGGTGGGGAATCGTTATGTGGAAAAAAAGAAACTTGATAGCAGAAAGCCAGAACCAAGTTTTTTTGTTCTATTTGGGGCCCCAAACAATCCTAAATTTATTGAAAGTGGAGATTTGTATGGAAAAACCAACTTTTTTGCATTTTCCATTCCATAGGTTTAATGACTTCAAATGGTAGGTTTTTTGATGCCTAACAACTTAGCCAAAGACACTTAAGAGCTAGGGTGTGCCAAAAAAATACTAGAGCTGTTTAAAGTTGAGTATGTCGAAATTTATGTTGCAAATCATTTTTTCTGCCAACACTGCCAGTGTAGCGGCGTCAGTCAGATTTCCATCAGAAGTAACCTTTGAAACATGTTGTAGATCCTATTTACGCCTAGAATATTGACCTTAATTTGTTTGCTTGGTCCAGCTGAGTGTATAAACTCGTTACGACAGCTTACTTCTGATGGGAATCCTACTGACGCCGATACATTGGTAATGTTGGCAGAAAACAAGATTTTCTGCATTTAAATCGACATACTCAACTTTGAACAGTAATAGCTCTTCTCGGAGACATTATGGCTCTTCAAGGTCTTCTGAAAAGTTGTTAGGCTTCTAAAATACTACACTTTAACATAATGTAGTGCATTATTAGAGCATTAATGAGCTCTCTAGAAAGGTAAATGCAAAAAAGTAGGTTTTCCCATATGAATTTTCATACAAATTTGAAATGCAATGCGACAAGCGGAGACAAAACCAATCGACTTCAGTTGTTTGAGACCCCAAAAAAAAAACAAAAAACCAAATAGTCTGAAATGGCCAAATATGATCCAAAAGGGATATTTTCGGAACCGGGGTTCCAAGATTCTCTAAATGGTTTCTCTAAATGAGCCTTAGTGGCCAAATGCTATTTAATATGGATATTTACAGAACTGGGATGTTTTCCAGAGGTCATAAATCGAACTTAAATGCCTTTTAGCATAGCATAGCATGGCATAGCATAGCATAGCATAGCATATTTGATCGCCCGTGTGTTGCCCGCGATTGACCAGAATCAGCTGAAATTGCACAAAGAACCGTCAAAATGGTGTTTAGGAGTAGCAAGCCATTTTCAGTGTACAATTCCTGGTGATCTTTCTTCTCACTGATCAATAACGTAGCTGGCCACGCCCAATTCAGATCAATCGAGGAAGGGATATCGGAAATGTTAGTTTAATACTTGTTGCTACTAGAGACCGAGGAATCCTCTGCATCATCCACAAGTATCAAAGGATTCCTAGTGTTAGTGGAAAGGAATTGATCTGGATCCATCGAGGTTGATGGTGCGATCTTTCCTATACAAATTCGCGCACGATATGGTTACTTCTCGGTCTCTGGGCAACCGGCCACCAGGAGACGATATAAATAGAACCACGCCACGGTCGCTGCATTGGCATACAGGAGAATTGAAGTTTCTAGTTATCTTCGGCAACCTACCAATCGTTAACAGTTTGTATCACACTAAACTTCGCGTTTCATCCTGTGAGCTTTTTAAATTTACCTTGAAACGAATGGATTTCGTAAAACGCAACAACCGCACGCCAAACGCAAACTAAGCAAACTACTGGTACCAGTGAAAAATATCATACCGCGTTGTTTCGTGACATGATGGATAAGCGCTCAAAAAACCGACAAAGCGCGTAAGGGGGAAAAGTCTCTGACCAAAGAGCCAATACGAGGCACACCCGAGCGTTGTACGATGTAAGATCATTGATGCGTGGTTATTGGACTTCGAAACCGATGTATGAGGATAGTCACACTGAGCGCGGTCAAAATACCGCGCGCAAATCCTAATGTAAAACTAGGTTACTCATGCACCATTCTTATCTTGAGTAATAATGCGGTTCGGGGAAGAAAACCGACCAGGGTCACCGGCTAAGAAAATTTGCCTAAAAACGTGGACTTCGCGGAAAATTTTATATAAACTATAATACCTACTGAGTATAAAAACTGGCAGAGTTGCATGCCTTCAAAGCAAGAAAACTCAGAAAAATGCCAATATGCATATCAAACAAAACAGAGTTGGAAGTTCATTTACAAAATGCCAAAACAATCGCTATCAACATTCAGTCGCATGGTATGATGTTATACCGACCAACAAGATTTTCAAAATAGATTTAAAAAATGTTGTTCAGGTTTTGCAACATTCGTCCAAAAGCTAGTTAAATCATAAAATTGGAGCGTACCATCGAATAAAATACACGTAAAGACTTGGAATGGATCAGATAGCTTGAATTTGAGCTTGATCTACTGAGCTTGAGCTACTGATCAGAATCAGTCGCAATTGTCCATCAGATAATAATTTATTCGCGCCTGCATGCTGATCAATACTGACACCTGGCGGTCAAATAAAGGAAGCAAATGTTAGATCAATGCTAGTTACTACTTGTTACTACAAGTTTATAAAAAGGCAAATATGGATACGAAACAAAGAAGAGTTCTAAGTTTATTAGCAAAATACCAAACTGATCACAATTGAAATGCGGTTATCATGGACGGCGTGTTGTATGTTTCCAACTTAACTATTCAAAAAAGTGTAAATGTACAAATATTTTTTGACCGAACTAAGCAAAGCTTTTTCGAACTTAAATGCCTTTTCAAAGCTCAAAACAGAGAGATTTTTTCTGCGCCAAATTTTCCAAACTGTCTCAAAATATTACATAGTCTAGTCTAGTCTACACTAACACAGCCAGTACTTGAAAGGATCCTGGAAAATGATATCCATTATTTTAAAAAAGGAATTATTTCAATACATTTTTCTTCTCAACGGCCAGGCCTACTGTGTAGCGCAATAAAATACAATATAATCTAAGAACGGGAACAATTCGTACCAACCGATCCATATGTAAGATATAATATAATTCGTTGGGAGTGACAAAGCTAAGAAAATAAACTCCTTTGTCGACCAATCTCCTGAGATGGAACATAGGTATTTCCTCCTTATGTTCGGGTTTCTAGTCTGCACTAACGTCTCTGTGTCCTTACTCAAAGTTGTTTTAGAACCTTATAAACGACGCTTGTTTGCCAGCTCTAAACACTATATTGACGGCGACCAGCACGAGTTTTTCCCTCAATGATCTGTAGCCACTAATCTTATGCAGTTTGTTTATCGCTGTTTGCAAAGCATGGAATCTAGCTTTCAAACTGATGCAATTTACCTGGATCGGAAAGCAGCGTTTTATCGGGTAGACCACGAGATACTGCTTAGTAAACATGAACGACTCGGTGTCCAATCAGAATCCGTGCGCTGGTTCAAATTCTACTTGACTAGTCGAAGTGTATGCGTGAAAATAGGTTCAGCTGTTTCGAGTCGTTTTTCAAACGTTTTAGGAGTACCTTAAGGTAGCAACTTGGGCCTGCTACTCTTCGCTATCTTTATAAATGACGCTTCGCTTTTGTTGCCATGTTGATGTCGACTGCTTTATGCGAATGATACAAAAATATTTAAAATTATACATAGCCTACGAGATTGTGTTGCGCTAAAAGAGCATCTAAATACGTTCGTCAACTGGTGTGCAACAAACTGCTTAACTTTGAGTGTTGAAAAATGCAACATAATTTCACTCAATAAAAAGCGTGTCCCTATCAATACGATTATATCATATCATTACAGCATCTTCTCCGTGTGCAGTGCGTGAAAGATCTGAAGATTGTACTTAGATAGCTAGTTGACATTCAAGAACCATTATAATAACATTATCGCCAAAGTAAACCGTCGATTGGGGTTCATTTTCAAGATTTCCGATGAATTCCGTGACCCGTTATGTTTCAAAGCACTTTACTGTGCCCTAGTGCGATCGATTATCGAGTCTAATTCTGTTATCTGGAGCCCTTACCATGCAAACTGGTCCTACAGAATGGAAATGGTTCAGAAAAAATTCGTACGCTATGCTCTTTGTTATCTCTCATGGCAAGATCCACTGAACCTGCCATCTTACGAGGACCGTTGTCGACTTCTTGGTATTCAACTACTTGAGGTTCGCCGTCAAATTGCCCATGCTGTGTCCGCTGATGAACTACTGACTTGCTACATCGACTGTCCAGTTATATTGGCTCAACTTTACACCCCTGAGAGACCGCTTCGCCAAAGGAGTTTCTTATACCTGGAACCGCGGAGTCGATTACATGGTTGCCGTGATCCAATTAGTGTTATTTGTCACCGTTTCAATAACGTTTTCGAGTTTTTTGACTTCGACTTACCAATGAATTCGTTCCGTCAACGGCTCCTTGATGCTCATAGAAGATTTTAAATTTTTTGCGGATTTTTTATTATTCATTAGGACTTATCTTTGTCAGATGAATGTAATTGTACAAATGAAATAAATCATTTAATGTATCTAAACCAAGGATATAGCGCCTTTACTCGCTTCAACTGTTACGGTTGTAACTTGAGTACTAACTCTAGTCCTAGCATTTTTAGCTTATGGTTATAGCGCCATTACTCGCTCTCTAAAAGGAGTTTGGATTAGTAAATAATAATTAAGGTAATGCTTCTTGTTATTGAAAAAGGAACAAGAATGATTATTACAAACTCGTATTTTATTGTAGAAGGATCCCCAAAATCTAGTGTCCACAAATTACTGAAATTAGAAGAAATGGCTGCATCTTTAAGTAGAGTACATCGGTTTGCTGAAATGCAGCATGCTTATTGTACTATATATAAAAAATTTAAAATGTAGAAACGGTAACCACTCTAACGTTAAATTAGAGAAAAAGCCATTCTTAGTAAGATTAGACAATATTTCGGTCCATGTTCTGGGTTCAGCTCGTGGACGTTGTAATTATTTCCATCAGTAATATATTCTAATGCGCATTTTGCAGCCAAACTGTCTCAAAATATTAAATATCTCAAAAAGTACCTTTTCAAAAAAATCTAATTATGACATTTTTACTCTGAACTTTTTTTCGAGTGTATTTTTTCTAGCTACACCTTACAATGTTGAAATATTATCACTAAGTGCATGATAGGAGAACTGTTCCATTATTCATCTCAGCCCATATATTCATCTTATTCAACATGAAAACACTATTGTAAACAGGAAAAAACGCATATTTTCTAACCAAACCAATCTGGAATGAATTCTTATTAGTTCACTTTAGATTTCTCATAAAGTAGAATCTTAAAAAACTCACTTAGAAGCTCTAAATTTGATATTATAGTCGGGTACCTGCACTCGAAAACTCTTTTATTTCCATCACATACCTTAGAAAACAAAATCCGCGCATTGCTCTATACGGCTACAACGATACTCGTTCAGCAGCTAACCAAAGTTTTTTTCATCATTAGCGCACCACTTTTTGTTATAATCACTAAACAAAATCACTCACCACACTAAGAATACTTTAATCTTTAAAATGTTCACCTTAAATTTCCAAAAATTAGCCTAAATCCTAAATTCCTAAATCCTAAATTTCAACTGTATTTTCATCTGTTTTCACTGCGTTGAAGATAATCAAAAGTTGCCAAATCAGTTTCTATTAATACTGAAAATGTTGAATTATTCCGACATAATTAACATAAATCGACAGAACTGCAGTGATTACCTAGGTTACCAATTTTGCACGTAAACAACTACAGCGGATACCTAGGTAACCTACTACGACGGTTTACGGCTACGTTAATTTTTGAATGTGTGATTCATTCATGATTAACAGTGTGATGAATATGGGGGCGTCGTGAGATGAACAATTGAGTGGTGATTTAAATTTTGAGATGAATATGAGAGCGTTGCGAAAACTGGTTTGTTTTACAAAGTTCAGGATGAATCTAGTTAAGTTTACTGTACTTCCAATGCTGGGCGATTCAATAAGAGCATGTAAGCGTATTTTGTTTATTTTCAATGATTTCGTGAAAATTTGGTGTTCAATAAGTGCATTCTTTGAAACATCGGCTTAATGAGACGAATAACGGAACAAATACGTGTTACCAATTCAACGCACTGTTTTTGACTAATAATCGACCATTTTTATACTGGCCCTGTTGCGTAACTCACTGTTGAACCTTGTTATCAGAAGGTTGTAAAAATAAGACGAATACACAAGTAACCAATTTAAACAGTACGTGTTTTTACCAAGTAATTCCAAATTGAGAGAACCGGGAGCTGAGATATTGAGCAGCGACAGGGGTCGCTATTAAACTTGCGCTTGAGGCAGTCCACGCTACTTCGAAAATTTATGCTTTTTATCAAAAAGTCATAACTGAACAATGATTCGTTGAAATCTGAAATGATCGATCAGCATAATTAATAGTTTTTTTTCCAGGTGGCTTTTGAAATTCACGGTTTGTGAAGTGTTTTGAAAGTCTATAATAGGAATGTAACGGATATCCAGATGTCTGAAACATCACATCCGTTACATCCCTGGTCTGTACGCTGGGGTGGCATTGTACAGCTCGATTCGAACGATTTTCACTATTTTCGAGCACGTCACATACTACCAGTTTTGTTTTAAGCTCAAAAGGAGCTGTCATTGTCATTTGTCCTTCGGCTTATCCAACCCGCAATCAGTGCTGAGAATATTCACTGTCATGATATTCAATAGCATAGATTTTCAACAAAATAGTGAAAATCAAAATTAACCTTATTAGACCATTTATACTGTACTGGGCAGTGCACAGCTTCTGAACAGATTTGCACTACTTGGATTGATAGTCGCCGAAACTTCTTTGAATATCATTACGAGGCCTTTGATATTCATTCCACTGTTCTGTCATTGAATATGAGGAACGATATTCATGCATCGTCGCAATGAACATAGGTTACTGAGTTGCATCAGAGAATTCAATTCAACTCAATTCATCTACTCATGAATAAACATTGATATTCTAAGGCACTGCCCGCAATGTCGAAAAAAAACCGAAAAACGAAACCAAGCGCCCACCAACGATCATTTAGTTTTGTTCGAGTTACTCGAATCGAAATACACAATGCCACCCCTGCTTTTTAAATTTTTATTCAAATCGTTTTTTTTCGGAGTGACGTTTACATTTCTAAAAATCATCTTATATGCACAAATTATCCCGAACTTTTAATTATTTTCCTGACTTCCATATTAACTCTGAAGTTTTTCTTTAGTCACAATTATTAACGGGTGATAACGACAAACCTTAGTTTTTGTACTACTTTTTTAAAAAGGAAAATGTACTTAACGAACTGGTTTATTTTTTAAAAAGACACATACTTTATCAACAAAAAACAGAAGGAATGTATGCAACACCACGACCGCAAGGTTGACGTAGAACTACATAAGAATGTTTGTTACATTACTTGTATTAAGTGACTTTTTTATTAAATTTTGTGCAAAATAAGAGTTGAAGTGCTACCAATTTTTTTATTTGCACATATAAATATCCATCCACTAGTAAAATGGTTCGTTTGAGTAGAAGCAGGTTCATCTAGCCCAAATAGTGTATTCCCGGTTAATTGGGTATGTTTATCTGTCGACCGGATGGAATCCCTAACCTATCGATGATTGGATGGCAGCAGGAATGGTCCACTTCTGTGAAGGGTAGATGGACGCACCGACTTATTCCGGTGGTATCCGGATGGGTCGGGAGGTGCCATGGAGAAGTTAACTTCCACCTGACACAACACCGATGCTGTCAGGTCATGGCTGCTCCAGGCAATCCGAGTGCGTGGTTGTGGAAGAGACTGCTGAGCATGTCTTCTTCGTATGTCCTCGTTTTACTCGTGCGCGGAACGACATGTTGTAGTAAGCGGGCCAAACACTACTCCGTACTACCTAGTTCAGAGGATGTGTGAAGACCCGAACATCAGGAGGGCGATTTGTGCAGCCGCCTCTCAAATGTCGCCAAGCCAGTGTTAGGTAACTGCCAGTCTCCAGGTTAGTTAGCTAATTAGCTAGGAGACTTGATAGAGCCATGAGGTTGCATCAGAGCACAAAAGCCGCTCCCTGAAGTATTACCTAGTGGTGGTCCCGGGGAGTATTATGAGCTGGAGACTGGTGGGTTTTCAGTGGTTCAAACCTCACAATACAGGTTTGCCTCTCAGTTGTTTGGCAGCCAATTTTTTCTCTACCTGACATAAAAATCAAAAAAAGGATGAGGCAAATCCGTTGGGTTAACTATTTTGGACACGAATGGTTTGAGTTTGTTTGGCGCAATGTGATGATTTTTGACTAGAAGAATGAAACATACTTCCCATCGGCATGGTGTTTTTGACGAAATGGACTAAAAATTTTCCTTAAATATTCGTTCTGGTACGCATCTTAATTGATAGCTGCCATCATGATTTAGACTAGAAGAACGAAGTCAAATGAACATAAATCATTATGATTGCCGGTCTATCACTATTTCCTTGCGAATTTTCGTTAAGGTTTGCAGGGTACTATACAACGTCAAAATCGAAAGATTTACTGTGAACTTTTTGCGAGATTGTTGTGCAGTCATAGATCTGTACATCTGTAATTGCGCATTGCTTCTTGTTTCGACGCCATTTTGGACGGTTCAAAACTGGCCGTTCATAAACAAAACAAAAATACTGACGTATAGAGGAGAGGCAGCCAGATTTTTGAAAAAGTGTGCTTATTTTTTTTTTCAAAGTTCCAAATAATGTTTAGAATTATTTGAATATATTTTTAAGTGTTTTTTAAGCGTTATTCGTCTTATATTTTTGTTTTTTTTTTCTAATATTACCGTACCACAGATTTAACAGGTTTATGAAAAGCTTGACAAATTTAAATGCTCAATACTAATCTTGAAAAATATTAGTTGATTAAAATAAACAATTACAGGCTCGATTATCCGAAGACTTGAAATTTTTCGATTTTGGAAAATTATCACAGTTGCGTAACCGTCTCAATTATCCCGCTTCCCTTATATGCAATAATAAGTAACACAAATGCAATCGCCTCCCCCCTCCATGCGTTACGTAATTTTTGTACGTGGCCCTACTATATGGGCTGCAAAGCTTTTGGCTTGACACGAAGCTGGCGCTCAAAATCAAAAACCTTTGGGGCTGCTTGATTGCACCAACCTTAGATACAACTTTTAGTTTTTCTCCCTGTTGAATCTATCACTGTAACCAAAACTCTGAACTATTGTGTTTTATACCATGTATTTCATATTCCATATAATTTTGCATCATCAAAAAGCCCAATTGAATATCAAAAAATGCATTCAAAGAGGTTTCACTTTTTAATCAAAGCGCACTGATTAGATACTCCAGCTTTCTTCTAAAGTATACATTTTAATAATGCTTATTAAAATCCGATTATGCATTGATCGGATTTTTTCCAGATCAAAAGCGCGACTTCCAGGAAGTCTATATTCTCAGAGCATTCACCAGGCAAAAATCGCTTCCTGCTCGGTCGTGTCGTACCGCATTACAGGCGCCGGTGGCGGCGGTAGAAGAGCATTCTGCTCTGTTTATTTGCATGTCAAACGTTAATTGGGTTGCAGAACGGGAAGCAAACCGTTGTTCGGCGCAACTTCATTAATATTCCGTTCTCATAGTATCCTGGCTAGCCTAAATTATGCCTGAGACAGTCATAACACACAGAAACAACAACAGGCGCAATATGACATAAACCGTGCTTTTATGATGACGACGATGACGGCATCGACGCCAAGCAGAACGCGTTCCGTCTGCGCTTGTGGTGCTTAGGACGGTTGAGCTGTGCTCCTTTTTTCCTTCTTCGGCTGTGGTTTTCCTGCCGCATAGCGGCATCTCTTACTCGACAAGAAAATCGATAAATGCTTTTTCAACGTGCGTATATTTTCTATTTGTTGATGCTGACAGTTGAGCCCACAAGATCATACTTGAGCGGGACCAGCAAGTGAGCAAGCGAATTGCTCATCCCTTCGTGCCGCGTAGGCGTTGCTTGACGTTAAGCGGATCAAGCCACTTTCGAATGGAACTGATATTCCCATTCCAATGCGGGAATTTGGCTCAACAAAGTACTTTTCCATTGCACCGCTTCACTGCGTTTCAATCACCGCGCCGTCATTGAAGGGCCAGGTGAGTGAATAAGTGGTGTGATTGATAAAAATTTGACTTTCTGATAGTGGAACGAAATGGCAAAAATGGTGAAAAATAATTATAATAATGATAATAATGCGCCATCAAATTTGCATGATTTTCTGATCAGCACGGACAGTCTTTGGCCTACGGATGCGAGCATGTTTTTGCTCATGTTCGGAGCGAAGTGCAGAGAATATATCCGGTGGTTTTGCAGTCGGTGTGTAGGGAACCGACAACCGAGCCAAAGAATAACGTTTTTCTGATCCCCACGGAACAGTGCCGGGATTACATGTTATTAAAATATAATGTTTATGTGCTGTTGGGAGTGATGATAAATTAACCAACCTTCCTTATTTTTTTATTCATACATATAAACAACCCGGAAGAGCCTTTTATGTGGGTTGTCTACCATCCCAGGAAATCAGGAAGGACAAAAATTGAAAATTTGATTTTTCCCTTCCCGTGGCATTTGCGGCATTAAGTGTGCTCGACGACCTTGAAATTTATGCATGAAAATTGATATGTATAATATCCGTGCTGCCAGCGTTGCTGCTGCTGCTTCAAAGTGGGACGGCTAACGTCAAATCGAGCAGGGAGGGCCTTGCGTGCGATTCCAGCTGATTCGAGAAGCACTTACTCTGTCAGCGCCTTTTCAGTACCTGGCATGGCCCCGCTGCAAAGGGAGTTCCGGGGAAATGAACGGTCCCGAAAGCATTTAATCAAGACGAGCGTCGTACCCAATTTTCAACGGCAGAAACGTGCTCTTCTTTATGGAATCAAGAAAATAAGCGGAAAAAGTCATGAATAGCTAATGGTTTGCCACCGCTGCCAGTGTGCCAGTGGCCGGCTTTTAAAGCTGGAAATTGCTATTCCGTATGGATACGATGGACCGCGCGCTTCAGCCCCGATTTCCACCAGTACAATCGATACGACAACTTTCGGAGTGTCAAGGGGGGATACTTCGCATGCGGCCGGAAAACGCAAACATATTTCATCACATGAATTCGTAATTGAACACGCGCGTATCCCCACCCGGGTGCTGAGAAAGTCCTCGGTGACGTGACGATTGGTGATTGTGCCATTAGTTCCCATTGGAGAACGGGTTGAATAGGAAAAGTCTTCTTTGCAAGCTCGGCTCCAATGTTCAATAATTAAAATTCTGATCAGCACACTGCACATGTATTCCATTCATGCTTGATTTTCAGTACATTCATTCGTTGGTATTTTTTGTATTCAAATGCTGCGAGCACGAGTGATTCCGCCGGCAAACATAACGGGTTGAGAAGTGAAATATTTTAAGTACTTGAATTATTTGATTGCACTGGGAAGTGGGGCAGAGACAGCGGAGCTAGGTTAAAATATCACTTAATACAGCACTTTGAAAGGTGAAAGGGGTTGTCGACGTGATGCTAGTACGTTAGCAGCCAAACCAAATACAGACATTCGCTTGCCTCTAGAAAAATGCTAACGACATTGCTTAGTTTTTGAAAGAGTCATAAACACAGTACACTTGCACAAAATCTGCTATTGTTAAATATTTTTGTCATACTCGCATTCACACAAATTTTGGACGTTTCTGGCATTTTTAACATTTTTGACTTTGTTGATATGTTTGACAATGCTGACAGTTTTGGATTTTTTATCTGATTGATGTATTTTAAATTTTTTAGGTCCAGTGCCACAGAAAAACGGATTATTTTTGATTTGACTAAAACTTTGCACAGATGTTCCAAACTATAAGGTTAAGATGTCATATTGAGCTATTAGTATTTTTTTCTGAATCACGACTAGTTTGAAAAAAGTGTTCATGTAAAGAGAGTATCACAAATATTTTTTTTTCTGCCAGAACAATTGATGTCTCCGGTACAGTTATAGATAATAATTTCATCTTTTCAAAAAAATTTACACCGTAATAATATTTTTGACGTAGAACTACGTCTCTCAAAAGGTTTAGCTACATACTCGGCTACATAGGGATGTAAAATGAAAATCTAAAACCGGAAAAAGTGAAAAATTAGTTTTCGATGGAATGGAGAATTTTCTAAGAATCCTCCCAAATTCAGAAAATTGTTATTTTACTATTTGAGCTATTGTACTATTGAAAATTGTCAAGTCTTGTCAAAACGCAATATTCGATCTCTGATTGGTCGTTATGTGATTGCTTTCCCAAGCACGGTCGACAGAATTATATACCTAATAATTCTTAACGTACTATTTGGCTGGTATAAAAGCCTGTTTCAGCCGAAACTGCTCATATTAGTTTTAGACAGCGACAACAGCAGTTCTCACTTAGCAGTAGCAGTGGCAGCGGATAAAAGCAGCAGCTGTGAAAACGGATAGCAGCAGCAGCTGGTGCCAAGTTGGCACTAGCAACGGATAGAAGCAGTTGCAGCGGGTATTAGCTACGATAGTGATAGGGCCAGCTAATGCAGCGGCACTTCCTTTAGTAAAATTCTGTCTTTGTGTGGTAGTGGGCAGCATCAGTTGTAGACACTAGGGATGGGAAATATCGACTGAAATAGTTGTCGATAATTATCGATAATTTCCGAATACTATCGATAACTATCGAAAATTATCGATAGTTTGACAGCTGGAAGCAGATGAAGAAAAACAATAAAAAGTTGCTTCAGTTGCGGACAGGAACAATGTTTAAAAGTTTATTCGCACACATAATTCGTACATATGCGAAATCTCCTCGTTGTCCGTACAAGATCACAGTTTTATAACAATTTTAAAGAGGATTTCGTGAGAGAGCGAACAAGCATCGCAGCAAAGACAAGATAACAAGATGCACAAGTGTCAGATCTTCTCATATACCTTGCGAACTTCAAGTAATGTGGCGCCTCCGAACGACTCCCAGAAACATTTATGGTGAATGTGTTATGTTGTGTTATGTGAAATTAAAAATTCCGTCTGACAATTGTTGCCTTAATGAATAAAATTAACAACTAGAGACGATTACCAATAAATTATAAGCGAATCCGCAAGCAACGTAAAAAAGTGTTGATGGGTGCGTTGAAGTCGAACAGTTCTACAACCTCGTTGAACCTCGTAGACATAACCCTAATCACATCATACTGGCCGTACCGACTGTACCCTGTCCCCAAGTTTGTAGCGAGTACATGTACATAGAATTTATAATAATTATTGTTTGTAAATATTAGTTACTAAATATTTGCATGCTCCGAATAAAGTTTCACTTTCAATATTTAAAAACGGTTTTCCAAATAAAACGTTTGATTCAATCACCGCAAGCAAGGCCACAGTCAGAATAGTAATTGGCATAATATTTGAAAAATGAGATCCCCGGTGCTCAAGTGCGCTAATTGCCTTTCTCCACCGATGCTGCTGATGCGACGGGAAGATTGACCCAGCCGAGAAAGTCTATCGACCTTTGCAGTGGGAGAGAGAATCTTTTCCTCTCTATCCTTTGGGCTGGGACATTTGGGATAGATGATAACTGATCGCGGGAAGAAGATGATCTTCGCCCAATTTTGACCTTCGTGCTTTCAGCGCGATTAGATATTCGCGAAGCAGGTTCCGGTAACGAAGTTACCGAAGGACGGTTTATCTGAGGACTCTTAGGCTCCTGTACTTCACTTTAGTCTGGCTAGTGGAGGAGCTAGGAGTTACTTATAATTAGTTCCGCGTGTACGAGGAAAAAGTGTAAGGTGATAACCGCATGTGAATCTCGAACAAGATCACTAAATTTCCTTTCCCTAGATAGATAAGCTGTTCCCATTCAGCTAGGGTAGCTAGTGCGTGCGATAGTTTATGCACCTGTGCGATTTAGAGGTAAGCCACAAATTCTGACCGAAAAAGAAGCAGTCGCTTCACAGTGCCACGTGTGGTCTATTATTTATTTGAAAGGTTTGCCGCGACCGCCCCACTAACTACCAGTTCGGAATAGCAACCACAATAGAGCCACCGCCAGGACTGAAGAATCCGCCCGGCGATCCACAAGGCCGGAAGAGGGTCGCTACCTTAATTGTGCGCCCAAACGAGAGAGCATCCAGACGAGAAGGATAAGCTAATCCAGCCCGAGTGCAGCACAGCATCCAACGCCAACAGCAGGCGCGCGCAGCACACTAGAAGCAGCATCGAGAGAGGGAGAGAAACGGATTAACTGATCCACCAGCAGAAGCAGTGCAGAGCCGATAAGCAACGTGGGGGTCCCCATGTTGGCCTTAGGACGAAATTGACCAAATAACGAGACGGAAGGTAAAATCCACCGAGAGTGGTAGGCAGCACTGAGTGAGTACGTACCTATACTTTGTCCATGCGCATGTGACTGAAGAGAAGGGCCAAGACCCTAGAAAATTGATCGATAGATTCAGATCGTGAATGGAAGAAAGTAAGATCGCACAGTAGGGAGAGTAAATAGATAATTTAAATGGGAAAGGAAAGGGAACGATAGATTAGGCCTAGCGAAGAGAAAGATAAAGTCAAATGTTTGACGATAAGTTAGGAAAGTACTAAATAAACCCCATGTATTTTGTACCACCGCACTTGTGACTTTTGATAATATTGTGCGCTGTTCCTCTTAGTGTCTCGGGAGAGGTTTTCATGCGGTCCGCGTGACGTTTTCCTTTAGTTGATTTTGTGTAGATTTTGTACTGGGGAGGCTGACCCTGAAATCAGCCACGATCTCTCCCGATTCTTACCGGTGGGCAGACGGGTTAAAGTATAGGACCTTGCCCGTGATGATAACAACTCTCCCGGTTTGTTTAGCGAGTATTTTAACCGTTGCTTGAAGACACGGGGATTATTGTGTGCGCAAGGTCATCTGACGTGGTTTTTCTGACGGGGTACCGCGATAGGTGTTAGAGTCGGCCAACTGCTTTCCCCTCCCTAGTATAGGGATAAAAAGGAACCCTCCCCTAAGGGTCTCACGCTGGGCAATCATCGTGGTGGGTGGTCTCTCTTAGGAGAGTGGCGCTTAAGCCACCCACTTAGCATCGGGGTGCAGAAAGGCGGGCCAGTTGCAAGTTCAACAGCTGACGTCTCCGCAGATTCCTTTCTGGAGCGTAGAGATTCAATTCCGCGAGAATAGCGGGCGAATCAATTCCATTTTTCAGGACTTCGCAACAAAGATAATTTGTGCGTTAGATCTTCTCTCCAACGTCTCAATCCCCAATAACATGCAGCGATGCTCGTAGGGGGCAGTCTCGTAGCGTCATGCCAAGGAAGATGCCTTAGTGCCATACGCACGAATTTTTCTGAACAGCTTCCATGCGATCAATCCAGACCTTGTTGAACGAGCACGAAGCGACAACCGCTGATTCGAGCATCGACCGTACCAGGGCGCAGTACAAAGCTTTCATGCACAGTGGATCGCGGAATCCATCGGCAATTCTAAAAACAAACCCCAGTTGCTTGTTGGCTCTTGAAATGACATCTTCGTAGTGTGTCCGGAATGTAAGCTGACTATCCAAAATTACGACGAAATCTTTAACTCGGCTTACCCGCTGAAGAGCTTGCCAGACAAGCTGTGTGGAAAGCTAATTGAATGAAGATTTCTGCTGAAGGTAATTACATGACATTTTTCTACACACAGGGTAAGAAGATTACGGTTGCTCCAATCACTGAAAGCATCAAGCAACTTTTGTAGTTCCAAACAGTCTCCAAGACAGGCTATAATCCGAAAGATTTTTTCATCGTCTGCGAAAAGGAGTCGTGTACCTCGCAGTAAAATTGTAGCAACGTCAATTATAAACAGTGAGAGTAAAAGTGAACCCAGATTGCTTCCTTGCGGCACTCCAAAAAACGTTGTAAATGGCTTTGAATGTGACGACCCAAGACTGACATATACAACTCTGCCAGTCAGGTACGAACGAAACCATCTCACGAGCATGGCAGAGAGTCCCAGTTTATCCAGCTTTCGTAGAAGGATGTCGTGATTAACACGATCGAACGCAGCTTTGAAGTCCGTGTACACAGCATCCACTTGCATTCCCGCGTCCATTTAGCGAGAACACAACGAAGAGAACTGCGACAGATTGGTTGTGACGGATCTCTTAGGATAAAAACCATGTTGGTCACTAGAAACGCGTTGAGGACCTTTCGACTTCGACCTTGTTTACAGTCACCTGCAGGAGGCATCACACGGTATTACATATTTCCATTTCAAATAAACACTGGGGAATGAAACGAAAGTGTATCCAATCGGACATTTGAGGTTGACGGTTGAGATTCTGATTGTGTATGAATAAAGGGGTAAAAGAGACAGAAATGAACCTGATCGTTGCATCAATACAAATGCAGCGAATGAAGTCTCGATACACATGCATTGCGGTTCTTAGTTGTATGTTTTCCGACAGAAACACATACAAGCGTGTAGCCGTCATATATTTTGTTACTTTTTGGTTATTACACTTTGTGTCTAATGCGCGGTCATAGAACACAAAACGTAATAAAATGTTGCTCTAAGGTAACAAAATCTTCCCCGTACACGAAAGTAAAATATAAAGTTAAACCCCAAATTAATCCACCTAGCGGTGAGACCCAGCCTTTCTCATTCAAACTTAGTATTTGTTTGAATAGATTTACACGAACACTTCAATTTTCAAATGAAAAAAAAAAAAACACCTTAATAATTTCTGTCTGATTTTAGTAGCCAACAAAGAAACCATACCGAACATTTAATACATAACATTCAAACACATATGAACATACATTAACACGTGCAAATAACATGAAATAAATTTGTTTCAAATATATGCACGAAATTTTTATTTTAATCGTGTTAGAATCGAGACGACACTCGATTATTAATAGTAGGCTTTTTATATATGACTTTCTTTTCACAACTTTTGAACCACTTGTTCAATCATAATAATTTATCAGTTAACCCCAGCTCACCCCCGATCATCTGATATCAGATGTGTTCAAATCGGTTGTGAAGTTTCTGAGATAATGAAGTTTCGTGATTTTCACATTTTGTTAAATAACATACAAACTAAAAATCCGAATGCAATAAAATTCAATAGGGTTTTATGGGGTAATTAGACCTTTCATTTGAGAATAGTTTTATGAAAATCGGTCCAGCCATCTCTGAGAAAATCGAGTGAGATTGAAAAATTGCACATACACACACATACAAACACACTAACACATACAGAAAATGCTCAGCTCTTCGAATTGAGTCGAGTGATATATGCCATTCGGCCCTTTGGAGCACTTTTATACCTTCGGTTTTACCAGTAGTGATTGCTTTACCTTTCTAGGAGAAAGGCAAAAAACTCCCAAAATGCAAATTTTAAAAGAGAGAACAATTTACATGCACACAAGCTTGGTCGTGCTGCCAGTGCCTCTCCCAGTGACACAAAATATAAAATATTGTGAGTGAAATTATTTCAAAATAAACTGATGATCGCCGGAAACGCATTCTAAAGCTTTTTGCAGGTAGAAGTAAAGTGTGCTCCAAAATGCTCCTAGAAATCGCTATAATGGCGTCGTACACAAATTACGTAACGCAAGAAGGAGGGGGGGGAGGGGGGTCGAGTCTGCGTTACTAATCGTTACGTAGGGGGGAGGGCGGGTAGTTGAGACCGTTACGTAACTGTGATGTTTGCTCAAAATTGCAATTTTGTGGGGGGGGGGGCACGTTGTCCAGCGTTACGTAATTTTAGGAGGGGGAGTCATATCGAACGTTACTTATCGTTCCATAGGGGGGGGGGGGTCTGGAATCTAAGCTTTTTGCTTTACGTAGTTTGTGTACGACGCCTAAGGGCCAAAAAATCAATCTATATAATAAAAATGCAACGCTGTCTGTATGTCAGAAGTAAATTAACCCTCTAGTGCCCAATGCCGCCATTTGGCGGGCTTCTGTCGAAGTTCCGAAAAGCTTTAATAAATACTAAAAAGTGTTTATAATGGTTTATAATGATTTTATCGAAGTTCGTTTAGAAATTAATTTGGGCACTAGAGGGTTAAAGAACGGATCAGCAGATCGGCGTGAAAATTTGTATGTAGGGGATTTTAAGGCCGGGAAAGGTTATTTTACTAGTTTGAGACCCCTCCATTCTCTTGAATACAAATGAAACACAAATTTCTGCATAACTCAAAAGCTAATCATGCTAATGTAACCAAATTTGAGATAAAGAAGTTTGAGGGCGCAACACATATCGACATGGTAGTTAGATATCCCTCTTTTCACTGGAAGGGGGGCTCTTATACGAACGAAACACAATTTTGAACATATATATGTAAAGATATAGTTCTCATGGCCTGAAAATATGGAAAGATTCTTCGGAAATCACTTTTATGATTTATTATAACATAAAAAATTGCCAGTAATTGCAAACAAAAACATTATACCAATTTAAGATTAAATGGAACAGAATCCATTCAAGGGAGAACGAATGGATTGGGTAATTCCAAAAAAAGTCCCATTTTTAAAAAAAACTTTTCAGTTGTCATTTTTGATTTAGCTGAAATTTCGCACAGATGTTTCAATGGACAAGAAATGCCATATTTTTTAATTGTTTTTTTTTTAATCATGACTCGTTTTTGAAATGCAATGCACAAAAAGTGTTGACGATTACGAATATTTACATAGTCAAAACGGTTTGTTAGATTGGTTTGCTGTTTTCGGCAAAGAAGCAGATCTTTCAAAAAAAAAGAATACTGAAAAACAAAATTTAAAGGGGCCATTCAAAAATTACATAAGCAAATAGGAGGGAAGGGGTACTGTGAAACTTTCTAACGTTTTCTTACAAGGGGGGGAAGGGGGTGAATTGATTATCTTACGTAAGAAAAATATTATTAATGCTGCTGTTCATATTGTTCCATGTTAATTAAAGAATGGACGGTAAAATTCATTGAAGGAAAATTACGGAAGGACGATGACCTCGAATTAAGGGCAGAAGAGGAAACGAAGTATTGTGCTTGCTTCAGGTTGAGGAAACTTTGAGCTCAGACGTTTAGTGGATTAATGTAGAGGGTATTAGTCCTTAAGGTTTGAACGATGCTTAGATCCATCCACATGTGTGGGCGAAGAATGAGTTTACCGTCAATGATGAGTGCTGTTTATACTCATCTTTATTGATTTTAAAATGTTACTGTTCGCTTCTTTCAAATCATGGCTACCCGAAAAAAATAACATAAAAAAAAACATAAGAGTTGCTGTAATTGTACATAGTTATACTATAATTTACCTACGTTTTTCATTGTAAATACAACAATTTTACATTAAATATCATTGTCCAGAACTATAAAAAACATTGTTTTTGTCATTTTTACTATGAAAAAGGGGGGTTGTTATGTATCTTAGCAGCAATTTTCAGGCATTTTTACATTTAGAAGTCACTGACAATGTTTTTCATGGTAAAACAATTCTCGGTGGTAGATGCAACAACGAAAAACGTTGTTAAACATGGTAATGACAAAAATTGATTGCAAGCTTACAGTTAAAATACTAAGATTTTTTTGGTTACAATAAAAATCATTGTCCGTTTACTGTTCTCACCGCAAAATACATCGTAAATTTTTTTTTCGGGTAGAAAGTGAAAAAATATGCTTACGTAATTATTGAACGGGTAAAAAAATTAAAAAAATGTTTATCGGAAAAGTTTTAAAATTATGAATCATCATTTCATAAAAACTACAAAAGATTAGCTAAATATTGATGGCTGTTCAATTATGGAGACATGAAAAACAAAAGAGTTAAAATTTTTCCGCAAAACCGTAAACGTTTGGTTTGATTGATCTAAATGATTTTGTCCTTCCAGAAAAAATATACACCGTGAGACAAAAAGGAATTTAAATAAAAAACGCAATAATATTATTATAATTTAACGATAAACGAAGTACAGGGCAGATAGTTTGATTAGATTAGACGACGGGTATTATTATGCTGCGTTCAGCTGTACAAAAAAGCGACATCACATGAAAATACGGAAATTCTTATATCTGGTATTTACTCACAATTATTCAGTCCTTCTGAAGGAGGGCGTTTTAGTTTTACATAATGTTTTAAATGAAAAAAAAAAAAAATTTTGCTACGAAACACATTAGCGTGATTGCTGAAATTTCTGAGTTAAGGTATCGCTGCTGACCGGTTTGAAATTAGATGAGTAGCATTTTTTATTGGAGGTCTTTTGTTTGTTTTGAAGTTTGCCTGGCGCTTACAGCATCTTTACAGTTGGTTTAAATTGGTTTCAAATCGTAGAATATAGTATACTTTTGATATTTACTACACTTGTGCATGGTCTCAAAAGGGTTCCTATTGTTGGTTTAACTTGTTTCAAAAACGAAAATGTAAAAACTTTTATATTCCTTCCCATAAAACCCCTTATATTTTGTGCTTGGCCCCAACAGCCTTCCTTCGACATACTTACATTTCACTGAGGTATATCACATACACCTGTGCGTGGCACAGTGCAACGTCCCATAGACAAAAAAAAAGTGTATTTCCAATTGATTTAGATATATTTGATACATATTTGTAACATATTGTAATTATATTTATTATTGACCTAGTAATTTCATTTTAACGGTTATGAAATGCTTTCACTGTGAGGTGGTTATACCCATTCAAGTGACATGTTATTTCTAAGAAATCTTTTTAATTTTCAAATTATTTCTTTTTATATACTCTATATGTTGTCAAGTAAAACCCAAAATGGTAGAGGCAAGGCACTTACCACCCCGTTGTAATATGAGCCAATCTCGAGATATAACATTTTCACGAAAAATTAATTACAAAATTGAAAACTTTTTTCGTAAAAATGCTATATCTCGAGATTGGCTCATATTACCTCGAGGTGATAAATGTTTCTTACGTAAAATTGTCCAAGAAATACGATGAAACCATCAAATTTAAAAATAAATAGCTGCATTCGCTGAAAAATGCAAATTTAATTTTAAAATACAAAAATAATCTATCTGGCAACACTCCCTGTCAAAACAATATTTTTTCTAGATTCCTTGGTTTTTTTCTTCAAAATTCACCTATCACTATTTTTCGGGTGTCTAACGTTTATAAATTGTAAAAAAAATCAATTACTAAATTTACAGCTTTTTTCGTAAAAACGTAACATCTCGAGATTGGCTCATATTACCTCGGGATGATAGTTGTTTCCTACGTGAAATTTTCCAAGGAACACGATAGAATTATCGAATTTGAAATTAAATGGCTGCTTTTGCCGAAAAATGTAAATTTAGTTTTCAAATACAAAAAAAAAAAATTATCTGGCAACACTTCCGGTTAAAAGTTATATTTTTTTCTGGATTCCTTGGTTTATTTTCTTCAAAATCAACTATCAGTATTTTTCGGACATCCTATGTCTATGAATTGTAAGAAAAAGAAAAAGGGATTTTTAACAAAAAATGCGTGACTTTGCAATAAACATGGGGGTCCCATAGAGCGGGGGGTATTCCAATCGACACCAAATTTGGGATTTTAGCAAAGTGATAGTAGATAAATAATTCTCCCAACTTTGAGCAAAATCTGTGATGGTCGTGTCCAGTGTGTGCTTCTTCGTGGTCACCTCGTATGGAATGACCCAGATATCAATTTTGTCCTTCAAAAAAAAAAAAAATGTCACCCAAAAAAAAATTTTTTTTTTAAATCATAACTTATTTTTCTCTGATTTCTCCAAGATCGGACCGATTGCATTTTTAGGTATTCTTTTCTAGTTTTTTTTTAAATTCGATTTTCAAAAAATGGGCTTTTTTAGATAATTTTTTCGAAGTTTTCATTTAACTTTTTTTAAATTAATAATTTTCTCAAATAGTGTATGATTGTTTCGGAAAGACAAAGTTATCATCTACAACTTTGCCGAAGACGTCACACCGATCAAACAAATCGTTTTGGCCCTGAAAATTATTGTAATCATCAATACCTTCCCAAAATAGCATTTTTCAATAGCTTCCCGAAAATGAGTCGTGTTCCAAAAAATTGAACCAATAGCGCAAATGGGCTTCTTTTGCATATAGGAACGTCTATGCAAAGTTTCAGCCAAATCAAAAATGGCCGATTAAATTGGTTGCCTGTTTTTTGCCTTCTTCCCTGTTTTGGAGCTGAACAGCTTGCATGTTTGGTAGAACACCTCTCTGGGCAATAGTGACGCCGGATTAATTCTCGTCATTTTTGCTTACCAACTGCCGATAAAGCGGAATAAGTAACGGTTTATTGTTAGCTATAGCAGCCAATCCCAACAGTTTTTTTTTTGTAAGATTTGGACCACTGCGACCATTATTTTGATCTATTGTGGTATACCTTTTCTTCAGTCTAGGTACTCGTGGCAGACATATCACTATTGATGGAAGTGATCGTCGTTGTCCTATCGCACCCTTTCTCCCAATTAGTCACTGTATTTCGTATGAAATGTATCACCTCATTAGGATTCGCAGACCAGACCTCAAAAGGCTCCAAAGTTCCTTTTCCAAAGGCTCTTATTCTGCGCTGTATTAGTGCACTGCAGTGGCAGAGCAAATGTTCTGCGGTTTCACATTCGAACCCGCAGAGACGACAAATTTCGTCATCTGACTGACCTATTTGTTTCAGGTGATGCTTACTTGGACAGTGTCCTGTAAACAGTCCGGTAATTGTCCTTAGTCCCTTTTTATTTAAACTAAGCAATTGCTGGCTTTTCTTGACGCTTGGTTTTATAAAGCGTTTAGACTGGCGTAGCCCTACTGAGCATCTCCAGTTCTCTTGTATTGTCCTATGTTCCCAGGTTTTCAATTCTGCTTTCAAGGCGCTTGATGATACCCCACAGAACGGTTCTGGGCCAATGAAATCGGTACATGACCCCTGTCTAGCTAACGTATCGGCTTTTTCATTGCTTTCCACTCCGCAGTGACCAGGAACCCAGTATAACCATACTTGGTTCCTTTCTGCCAGTTGTTTCAGTGAAAGGATGCACTCCCATACTTGCTTAGAGGTACATGTGAAGGCTTTTAGTGCTTCAAGTGCTGCTTGGCTATCAGAAAAAATGCATATGTTAGCATGCCTGTATTTCCTAGCCAAACAGACTTGTGCACATTCATAAATTGCAAATATTTCGGCCTGGAACACTGTAGGCCAACGGCCCATTGGTATCGAGATACTTATCCCAGGACCATTTATACCTGCTCCGGTTGAATCATTCATTTTTGAGCCATCTGTGTAAAAGACGACAGAGCCTTGTCGGATATTCGGGCCACCTTGTTCCCAAACTTCCCGTTCGGTCTCTATGATTTTGAAAGGTATTTCGAAGTTTGCTTCTGTATTCATCCAATCTTCGATACCTGGTATATGTTTGCTCAGCTGAAAATGTTTAAGGATTGCCAGCTGGCCTGTCTGATCTCCATCAGGTACTTTTTTAAGGTGTGTTAGTCTCAATGCACTTTTTTCCGCCTCTAGTTGTACTACCTGGTGGAGTGGTAATAGATGCAGAATTGCATCTAAGGCTTTCGACGGAGCACTTTCCATTACTCCTGTAATTGCATTACAAATTAGCCTTTGCAACTTGCCAAGCTTGTTCTGCGTTGACCTTTCTTTTGTTTTAGGCCACCACACTAGCGAGGCATACGTTATTCTTGGTCTTATTATTGCCTGGTACAACCAATAGATCATACTTGGCCTTAGACCCCATGTTCTGCCAATAGCTTTGCTACATGCCCAGAAGGCACTCGTAGCTTTACCGATGACATATTCAATATGTGCATTCCAGCTGAGTTTCTGATCTAAAACTACTCCAAGATGTTTAGTCTCAGTGGAAAGCTGCAGTGTAGTCTCGCCCAGCTTCAGGCTCTCCAAGTTGTACCTTCTTTTCCGGGTGAAGGAAATAATGGTTGTTTTAAAGGGGTTAATGGTCAGCCCCTCTTGTTTGCACCATTCTAAAGTATAGTTTAGAGCTAACTGCATTCTCTCCGATACTGTACTGTCGAATTTTCCCCTCACAAGAATCACAACATCATCCGACAACTTCCGACAACTTCGAATCCGACAACTTCGAAACCTAGCTCAGTTAGGTTTCTAAGTAGCTGGTCTACAACCAATAACCACAGCAAAGGCGATAGAACTCCACCTTGCGGGCATCCCTTAGTTGTGTTCCTTGTAAGGGTAGTATTACCCAATACTGCAGTTATCTCACGACTATTCAGCATGGTTTCAATCCATTTTGAGCTATATGTATCAAACCCATGGTGTCCCATTGCGTTCAACATTGAGTGATGGGATACATTATCAAAAGCTCCCCCTATGTCTAAGAACGCAGCGAGTGCAATTTCTTTTGTAACTATAGATTACGCTATTTTTGTCGTTAGCATATGTATTGCATCCACTGTTGACATGTTGTTTCGATATGCAAACTGATACCTACTCAGTGGAGAGGTTTTTAGGTACGTTGATTTAACGTGATAGTCAATTAGTTTTTCCATAATTTTTAACATAATGGAGGTTAGACTAATTGGTCTGAAGGCTTTTGGAAGTGTTTTGTCGCGCTTCCCAGCCTTTGGTATGAAGATCACTCTCGTTTTTCTCCAGTTGGTGGGTATGTAATTAAGTGTCAGGCTTGCCCTAAATATCTCGGTTATGAATGGAATTATTACCCTTCCACACCGTTGAAGCATTATTGGTAATAATCCATCCAATCCCGGGGACTTATAGGGCTCGAATGAGTTGATTGCCCATTCCACTTTCGATTCTGTGAAGATATCGCAGGCTATGTAATGCGAATTTGTCCTAGCGATAGTCGAACCAGCACATGGCGCATTTGAGTCCTGCGTTTCTTCTTCTAAAATGGATCGTGATCCTGGGAAATGTTTCTCCATCATAACATTGAGTATTTCAAGAGATTCGGTAGTAAAAGTACCGTCGTCCTTCTTTATTCTGCTCAAGCCATTCGTGTGATCTTTGGACAGGGCTTTGTGTACTCTTGCAGCTGCAGGGGTGCTTTCAATTTGTTCACACATAAATCTCCATCCCCTCCTGCGTGATTTCCTAATTTCTTTATTGTATTGCGTAAGGGACTCTCTATAAGCATCCCAATTTGAGGTTAACTTGGCTCTGTTGAACAACCTTCTAGTTAACTTCCTCAGTTTTTCTAGATTTTTGTTCCACCAAGGCGCGTCTTTGTTGGATACTCGCGTCTTGGTTGGACAGCTTTGGTTATAAAGGGCTATGATTTTATTCGTAAATTTTTGTGATGAATCCTCCAGTTCTTTTATTGTCTAGATTTGCCCTGCAAAGGTAGATCACGAACTATTTTTGAATGAAAAAGCTCCCAGTTGGTTTTTTTAGGGTTTCTATAAACTTCCGTTACTAAGTCTCAACAGTTATGCAGCAAGATATTCCATTACAGTCGCCAGATCGACAAGTGCTTCAGCACCAACGCACATGATTTCCGTTACGCAGCAGACAAACAAGTATGACCGACCGCTAATAAAAGCCTTGTACAACTATATGATGTAACTGTATGATAAAAAAAAACTTATTGTTGCAAATACCAACGGAGAGGACTAACGCAACAACCAGGTGGTGCGGCGTAGATAATAGAATGAAGGACATCCAAAAAAAGGACGGACTCTGCTGCATATTGTTTGTAGGTATACAGACGAACGTCGTGCGCGGAAATACATTACTGTATGTATACCGTCAAGTCAACAAGCATATTGTCGGAAGCACAGAAAAACTTTACCAAAGGGGACTAGAAGAAAAAAAAATTTCATCGTAAGGAGAGTTATGCTAACGAAGTTGAGACTTTCGTTCGAATTAAAACTGGTACAAAATACACTACTTACCTTCAAGTAGATTGTTTCATTCATTCCTTCAAGTAAAAATTACAATTGGTCATAAACAATCTCTAAAGCAATGTTGTTTTTCACTTGCAAATAATTGAATGTATAAAATCCACTGGATTGGTTGAAAAGCTTCAATCTTTCCAGGGCAACTATTCTGATCTCAGGGCAACATTTTTTCGCTTTGGTCGACCAGGCGTCGTCTGTGATTAGATTGTATCAGTACGGGTATGCGTTTTCAATTCAATTGAAATAATTCAAATTTTAATTTGCCGTTTTACTCTATTCACGATTTTTGGTATGCTACATTATTGAAGTAAGATGTAATTCTATGTCAAAAATATCTGGTGACAATGTACTGTTGCGTCAATATAATTACAAATCAGGGTTAAGATGTAGTTATGTTAACGAATATGCTGATACACGATTGTAGTGTCCAAAACATACGATAAATGATTCGCTGTAGAATGTTTTCAAATGCCAAGCACCACAAGAAGAAGTTATTTTGAAGAACCATTTTTTCGCAGGCCAGATTGATATAAAATACGTTTTTGACGACTTAATCATTTTTGACATTCTGAGGGTTTTCGAAAATCTAAGTTAGTATTTTTAAACCAAATAATTTATGTTTATTATTACATGTTGAAAGAGTTTCACTCTCACAGTGTACAAATATATACATTTTACTACCTTTGCTTGTTTTTCAACAGTGAGTTCAAAATGCTGTCAGGAAAACAGAATTCACAAGAAGCTCGGTTGTTAACGGGTATTTCATTAGATTTCCGTTCCGTCTTTGAAATTTGATTACTTAAACTCGCGTTGTACTCTCGAGACGTCTGTTTTGTCGCTTCGGAATAACGTCGCCATGGCTTCTAGGAAAATTGTTTCTCAGGTTTAAGAGGCAGCTCACGCGTTCCTTCTTCAACCTTGAAACCGCAACACAAAAAGCGATGTACTACCGGAGTCTACTGTAGTAAATCGTGCACAAACTCGAATTTCTGCGGAATATCAGCCGACCTGCACGGAATCCGTAAGAAAATGGTTGGGCAACATGCGAAGTGGAAACTCACGGCGAAAATGGCTCTTATTAACTGACTGCGGCATTGACCAACCGCAATCTTAGGTTATGAGCAGGCTGCATATATGCGTTGATCCCCACGGTCGGCGTTCAGGGCAAATTTATCCCGCATGAATCTGATGGTTTCGATTTCACCTTCAAAGCAACGGTTTCAAATAACGGCACTGCATCATCGGCAACCGAAACTGGATGCACCGTAATCCGAAAGCGCTATCAAAATTGCACCGTAACGATTGAGCCGTTCTAGATTCGATCTGTTCTGCATTATTGCAGTGCCAAGAATTGATGGGAAATTCTCCTAGTCAGGCTACCCGTCCCGAACCAATCTTTCCACCGGAGCGCATCGACGGTTATACCGTTGAATGGCTGGCTATTCGTTTGATGCTGCCAACGTTCAAAGCCATTTTCCCGGTTCCCTTTCGACGAACACCACTCGGGAACTACGCAAAGGGAAACGAGAAGGGTGTGTCGACTTGAGCAGAAATGAACTGTATATAGTAGTTATCTTGGCAAATCCGTAAGTAGTAACAGCCGGTTCGTACAATCAGCTTCGAGAAATATTTTCTTTTGCGATTTTCAATCGCATCTCGCTTCAGCTGTGCTGAACTGTGGAAATCTATTTAAGACAAGGATTGCGTATTTATCATCGGATGGAAGCATCCTCAATCGTGGGGTTAAAAAGCAACTCGTTTGATAGTATGTACGACGGAGTGAGAGAAAGAAAGAACTATCGTGTTTTCGGTTGCATTTCAGCTCAGACTGTCAGAGTGAATACTCGGTCAAGTTTTCCGTATGATGTGATCGATTTAAAGCATTGTTAACAACTCATCGATTTCAAACGAGAAAGATAACTACTGAAAAAAAAATAATTTGATGCTAAAGCACTGTGCAAAAAACCATCTAAAGCTTTGTTCAAACATATAAAATAATTCTTCTCTTTGTCTCCAAGATAACTCACCACCTGTACATGACATTTAATCATAGCAGAGCTATTATCCTTATCAAAAAGTTGTCTTACTTTCAGCAGGCAGCCATCCACCGATGGTAGCGAATTTTTCTTCCATACAACCACTTATCATTCGACGCTTAAAGAATAAACTTTAAAGAAAATAAAAGATTTTTTTTGAATTCATGCTCCGCGGAGCATGGCAACAGGGAAAGGGATTTATAATTTCACCTTCACTCGGTGCGTGGTTTTTCCAGTGCGCAATTCGCAGTGCGTAACAACCGCACACCACCAGCGAGTGTTCATCATTGCCATCATCATTCGAACCGCATCTGATGCCTGGGAAGACGCATCATACGTGAGCGCTCACCGCGAAGATTTCCGCTTCCAGGAAGGATCTTTGAAGGCGAGAAATTAAATTTGTTCCCTGAAGGCACGCATACTACGGTGTGCTTCTGCGCTATTCTTTAGCCGCCGGTGATAACGTCGACTGTACCGCAGACCCTCAGCTGTCTATATTAGACGAGCGGTCGGTACAGTGCCTGCCAGCATGGAATGAAGGCTTGAAAGATTTCATCAAATCAAACTTTAACCGATAAAGTTAAAACTCGATTAAATCTGTTTAGAACAAATTGAGCTTGAGGGATAATCTTGTTCGCTCGAACTAATTTATCACACGTAAAAATAATTATATTTTTCGTCAGTCACTGTAGATGAAAAAGATGAAATGCGCCATATCAATCATAAACTTGGTTTCATTTTCCCCAAGCCCCACAAGAGCGTAAGTGCGTGCTCGATGCTATGATGCCCCCAAAACGAGTGCAGACTGGGTACTGTAAGAAAAATAAAACTGGAGATCGCAGCAGTGCTAGATTAAGGAATTTATTCAATTTGTAAAATATATATGGTACTGCCAACTGTAGGAATGCAAACCAGTCAGACAATATACAAATAAAATATATTAAAATGTATGAAACAAGTTCTAACCAGCTTACATGTATCTCTTTTGTATCTTTTCAGGTAATGTTTGTGTCGAAAGATATCAAAACCATTTCAATCATCAGGTAACATCGGCATTGATTTATTTACATTTACATTTAATAATTTATGCCTTCGAAAGAGCTTTCTGTTGAACTTACTTTACGAACTGGTTTAGGACTTCGCGAGTCTTACTGGAGGTCACACTCTTTTTCTTGTCTTTGCCTCTTTTCTAGGATTAGACATCGTACCTTGTAGATTTGATTTTAATTCCATTGAAATAGCGTGTGATTGTTTCTAATATCTACGGAGAAAGCTCACTTAAAGGGTAATGACCACCGAATGCTCAAAAAAAAACAAGGCCTAGTGTGGTTGGTAACGTCTCCGCCAACCACGCTCGACGCCTGGGATCGAATCCCACCGCCGACATAGGTGTCGATGGTTGTGAGGTGGCGTGATCCACTCACAACCAACCCAACTGGTCTAGATTCAATCCTAGCCGACACCGGGAGATTTTCTGAGGCGAAAAATCTCTGGGATCACGCCTTCCATCGCATGAGGAAGTAAAGCCGTTGGCGCCGGTCCGTTAATAAACGGGTCGTGAGTTAGGGTCCTGGTTGTGGAGTCGCCTCCCTGGGCGTCGGTGATTGGCCACAACAGTGGCGGAACTAGACCGACGGAAAATAAGCGAGAATAAAAAAAAGGCTTTTTCCATGATTTTTATAAAGGACATTTGAAATATAAGGTATATAAATAATATATCGTTGGATTAAGCAACTCTTGGAGAATATAAGAAAAAATTAATTGGTACTTATTTTACAAAATGGCGGCGGTGCAGCGATTGCCGTGAACTGCCTTTTTTTAAGTTCTTCCGGCGAGCAGTAGAAGTCGTGCCCTACCCGATTAGAAGAGAATAACTAAAAAATTACAAAATTCTATCAACGTGAGTTACAAATAATATATTTTTATACAATTTTGTATTTTTCCATATAATTTGGATAGCAAAATTGAATCTGAATGAGTTATAATAACAAAGCGTGAAATGAAGTAGTTTTAAAACAAGTCTAACTAATTTTTCGTTTTCATCAAAACCTGTTGTTTCTAACAATGTTTGTTATTATATTGTTCTATATACTATCTTATTTTGTTAGAAAGCTGATATATTAGTAACGAATTTTGAAAGGTATTTGATACTAGCAGAATCATTTCTGTTATAATTTCTGTTATTTTAACACCTAACGGGACCAAATTGAAAACACAGCCTGTAAGGTTTTCCCCGTAACAAACTAATAACTTCTGTTACATTTTTGTTTTGTCTTTCTGGTCGGGTACTCCGCCTATAACCAAAACAAACATTTTTTCATTATCTACATAAGTTTCGCTAGTGAAGTACACATGATTATATTTTTAGATTTTTGCCTTTCTCCTAGAAAGGTATAGCAATCACTTGCAAAACCGAAAGTATAAGAGTGCGTCTTGAACTGTCCTACAGATCAGACGTTTTTTCGGTTGCTTGTGGACTGGTCTTTGACTGCCTATAGCTTCAAAGTTTGTGTTTTGTCAGTGTGTCTTTTAAAGACTACCTGAAAGTTATTTCCCATCAGTCTTTCTCAAGACTACCTACTTTTGAATTTAACATTTGTTTTAACTTTTTTCGTATCACCTGAAATGGCTGGACGGAAAAAGAAACCTCGCATCGCTGCGGGGAGGAAAAGAGAGGCATCTCTTTCTGACACTTCGAGTGTCTGTAGTGACAATCCTTTTGATATTTTGCCTGAGCAAGAAGCTGGTGAAATGGAAGTTAATAATAATGAAACTATACAAAATATAAAATCTTTAAAAAAGGAGAAAGTTCCATCTATTGTGGTAACTATTTCTTCTGAATTTAATATATTCAAAAAGGAACTTTCAACGTTTGTTTCTGACGTTAAAGTTACCTATCAAATTGGCCGTAGAGGTGAATGCCGCTTATTAGCCGACTCAGTAAAGGGTCGTGATCGTCTTGTTCAGTATTTAACTGACAAGATGTACAAATTTTTTTACATATGACACCAAGAACGCCAAACTGTTCAAGGTTGTCTTGAAAGGTCTCCCCAACGATCAAACCGTTGATGAGATCAAACTTACTTTAACAGAATTACTTGGCATAGCCCCTACCCAAGTAATTCTAATGAAACAAAAATCACGAGGCGAAAACAGTCAGAGAACTGGAATTTCCCTTGTTAATTATTCAATTCATTTTAACCGCAATGAGGTTAACAACTTAAAATTTTTTGAAAAAGCACATGCTTTGTATAATGTGCGTGTAAAGTGGGAAATTTATAGGAAGTATGGCGGAGGTGAAAAGCATATCACCTAATGCCGTACTTGCCAACGTTATGGCCATGGTTCCAAATTCTGTAATATGGACCAAAAATGTCTTAATTGTGGAGACTCTTCTCACAAAAAGGACACATGTCCTGTGAAAGAGAGTAAAAATTTTCGCTGTGCGAATTGTAACGGCAACCATATGTCAAATTTTTATCAATGCCCAGTCCGTTTAGCAATTGTTAAGGCAAGGCAAGGTAAACAAAATTCAATTTCTCAATTCAAACCAACTTCAAAACAAAATTCTCCAAGCGTACCAGTGACGCATAGTTTACCTACTCCTTTGCATACCCGTTTAACACATGCACAGGTTACAGGTAGTTCGAACATTCTACCGCCTAATGTTGGTAGTTCGAAAATGACCACTAATATGGGTAAGCAAAACACGCTAGAAAATAATTGTACACCTATTACCCCAGCTAGTATTGCTACCGAAAATATTTTTTCTAATGTCAACTGCCTGGGGCCTATTACGGCAGGTAAACTTTCTTTTTTGCAACAGGCAATGTTCGATCTTATGAACGCCATGTTGCAGGCAAAATCAATGTTTGAAGCCATTCAAATAGGCACAAATTTTACTATTAATATTGTTTCTAATTTAAAATTTAGCAATGATTTTAAATAAAACAATTAAAATATTAAATTGGAATGCTCGCTCATTGAAGGCCAATGAGAATGAGCTTTTTAATTTTTCAACAGTAAATAATGTGAATATTGCAATTATTATTGAAACATTTTTGAAACCTAACATAAAATTAAAATATGATCCCAATTACGCGGTTCATAGATATGATAGGATTCAGGGTTCCGGCGGTGGAGTTGCAATTGTTATTCATCGCCGAATCAAACATCGTGCTCTTCCCCATCTTGAGACGAAAGTTATTGAAACTTTGGGAATTGAAGTTCAAACTGAACTTGGGATTTTATTTATTGCCGCAGCATATTTACCATTTCAATGCACACGCGAGCACAAAAATCATTTTAAAGATGATTTACAAAAACTCACCAGAAATCGTTCGAAATTTTTCATAATCGGCGATTTTAACGCTAAACATCGTTTATGGAATAATTCTCAAAGTAATTCCAATGGCAAAATTTTATTCAATGATTGTTCTTCAGGATACTATTCTATTTTGTCTCCGAATAGTCCTACATGCTTTTCTTCTGTAAGAAACGCTTCAACAATTGATTTGGTGCTAACAGATCAAAGTCATGTATGTAGTGATTTGATCACACATGCTGACTTTGATTCTGACCATCTTCCAATAACTTTTTCTTTATCACATGAATCAGTTCTAAACCCTATGAGCTCTGTTCTTAATTATAACAAGGCTAATTGGGAAAGATAAAAAATTCATATTGAGAGAAATTTCAATAATGAGCTTGATTTGCAAAACGAAGTGAATATTGATTCCGCTTTGGAAGCATTAAAATGTGCAATTGTTGATGCCAGGAATTATTCTGTTCCAAAGGCTCAAGTGAAATTTGATTCACCAATAATTGACGAAAATCTTCAACTTCTAATTCGTTTGAAAAATGTCCGCAGACGTCAATATCAACGTTCTCGTGACCCTGTTTTCAAAACTATTTATAAAGATTTACAGAAAGAGATTAAACATAGATTTACTCTTCTGAGAAATCAAAATTTTGAGACTAAAGTTGAAAAATTGAAACCATATTCAAAACCTTTCTGGAAGCTGTCGAAGATCCTTATGAAAACTTCAAAGCCTATTCCAGTTTTAAAAGATGGTGAACATTTTCTTGTACCCAATGAACAAAAGGCTCAAAGACTTGCTCAGCAGTTTGAGAGTGCTCATAACTCAAATTTGAATTTTGTGAGTCCAATTGAAAATTAAGTCACACGTCAATTTGATTTAATTTCTTCCCAGAATTTTTTACCTGCAGAAATAATGTTGAGAAGTCACCATTTGTGATTGGACACACATACTCATTATTTACTAATATTTATCATAAATACCAAAGCTACTAACAAATCCCCCCTCATTTAAAAAAAAAAACCGAAAGTATAAAAGTGGTCCAAAGGGCCAAATGGCATATATCACTCGACTCAGCTCGACGAGCTGAACATTTTCTGTATGTGTGTGTGGGTGTGTGTGTGTGTGTGTGTGTGTGTATGAGCAGATTTTTATTCTCACTCAATTTTCTCAGAGATGTCTGGACCGATTTTCATGAAATTAATTGCAAATGAAAGGTCTTGTTGCCCCATAAGACCCTAATGAATTTAATTGTAATCGGATTTTTAGTTTAGAGGTTATGTTTAAAAATGTAAAAATCATGAAACATCAATATCGCAAAAACTACACAACCGATTTGAACAAACGGGCTACCTAGAAAACTCTTAAGTTTTGAATTTCATAAAGATTGAACTTGTGGTTTAAAAGTTATGAAAAGAAACGTGTTCTGAAGACTGTTTAATCTCACTCATGTTCCTTACAGATGACTGTACCGATTTTCATAAAATCAGTGTCAAATGGAAGGTCTAATTGCCCCATAAGACCCTATTGATTTGTTTTGCAATCGGACTATTACTTTGCCTGTTATGTTTAAAAATGTGAATTCCAGCTATGAAAAGGAACATATTCCGAAGACTACTTGGACTCACTCACTTTTCTCAGAGATGGCCGACCCGATTTCCACAAAGTAAGCGTCAAATGAATGATCTAGCTGCCTAAGAAGACCCTATTGAATTTTACTGTAATCGAACTGTAACTTTATTTGTAATGTGCCGACTTGTGAAAATCACGAAACTTCATTATCTCAGAAACTACACAACCGATTTGATTATTATTATCAGATGAGCGGGCTAGTTAAGGGTTAACTGATGAATTATGATTGAACACGTGGTTTCAAAGTTTGGCTGCCCTATACGTTCCCATTTCATTTGATTATAATCGAACTTAAGCAACCGTTATGTATGTAAATTGTTAATAAAACAACGAAAGTCTATTATCTCAAAGATTACATGACTTATTTGAACATAACTAGTGTCATACGAACGAGTCATCTCTCAAATTTACAAATAACAAACTTCATTACAATTTGATATGTGGCTCAAAAGTTATGGAAAGAAGAGAAATTCAAAGACTATTTAAAACTATACCTGCTTTGATCGATATATGTGGCCTCAACATAATTTAAATGTGGTGTCGTACTAATGGAATGTTCCAAGTTCATTGATTCCTTGCGCTTTGTTTGAAGTCTGCAAATGCACGACGAATCGGCCATAGGATATGATCAAAGTCAAATAACAAATCGTTTGAAATGATTGGTTTTATCGAAATGACAACATCCTCGTCTTTTGGCTTCTGTACATCGCCTTAATTCTGAATATATTCATATTGGGTGGTATTCTGTCATTATCAGCAGACATTCTGGCATCAATCTGACACCGGAAATACCCATATTGGGAGGTATTTTGGTTGTTTTCCAGAAAATAAAAGTGGTCGTCTTCAAATTCAAAATAGTGTCCAGGGTCAATGTTTGGTTTCTATGCATCATCACGTTTACGGAAATATCCATATTGAGTATTATTCGGTCATTTTGACTGTTTCCTAGAAGTTGCCATTTAGCAATTCAAAATGCTGCCTGAGGTCAATTGTTAGCTCATTGCATCATTCTGGTTCCAGAGATACTCATATTGGATAGTATTTGTTTATTTTAGGCTGTTTTCCGCAAACCGGTAGTCGCCATCTTGGATTTCAAAATGGTATTTAGGATACTGGTTAAAGAAAAACTCATATTGGATGATATTTGGTCACTTTGGACTGTTTTTCAGAAGCCGAAAGTCGTCATTTTGAACTTTAAAATTGCCTGTGGAATCAATTTCTGTCATCTGGGCGTAATTCTGGTTCCGAAAACGTTCATAATGAATGGTATTTGGTCGTTTCCAGCTGTTTGCCAGACACCGGAAGTCACCATCTTAAAATTCAAGATTGTGTCTGTGATCAATTTTTAGCTTCTGTGCATCTTTCTGGTCCAGATATACTAATATTTAATGGGAATCGTCCATTTCAGGCTGTTTTCCAGAAACCGGAAGTTGCCATCTTACTCTTCGAAATGTTGTCTGAAGTCGATTTGTGGCTCCAGTGCATCATTACGGTTCAGGAAATACCCATATTGGGTGGTATTTGGTCATTTGCCGCTGTTTTTCCGACACCGAAAGTCGCCATTTTGGATTTCATAATGGCATTTGGAGACAATTTCTGGATTTTGAGCGGCATACTGGTTAAAGAAAAACTCATATTGGGTGGAAATCGGCCATTTTCGGCTGTTTTCCAGAAACCGGAAGTTGCCATCTTACAATCCAAAATGTTGTCTGAGGTCGATTATGGAACATATTTGTTACCACTAAAAATATTCACCTGCCAATATGGTTCCATTTAGTTGATTAGTTCGCGAGATGTGCAGAAATTTGTGAAGAAACATGTACTTCCAGAAGAGGGAGGGGCGCAAACCATTATGGACAGATTTGTTACCTCTAAAAACATTCACATACCAAATTGGGTTGTATTTTCTTGATTGGTTCTAGAGCTGTGCGAAATTTGTGTTTCATTTTCATGGGATCCCTCCCTTATAGAAGAGGGAGTCGGGTTTCAAACCATTATGTACATATTTGTTACCACTAAAAACATTTACCTGCCAAATTTTGTTCCATTTGGTTGATTAGTTCTCGAGATGTGCACAAATTTGTGTTTCATCCAACTATTATGGACATATTAGTTACCCCTTAAAACATCCGCATGCCAAATACGGTTTCACGTCGATCGGTTCGGTAGTTTTCGGGCCTATATGGATCAGACAGACAGACAGACTTGACTGCATTTTTATATGTAAAGATTACAACATCAATATTTTAGAACCTAAAGAGTGAATATACATTTATTGGATTGAAGCGTTGATGTAAATCTATTTTAACAAATAAAAAATTGAATGAGAAAGGCTGGGTCTGACCGCTATGTGGATTAATTTAGGTTTTTCTTCGCAGAATGGCAATGGTCTGGAAAAAAACTATTGCTTTTCGACAAAAACAATCGACTTCAATTGTTTATAACTTTTATTGTTGTTAATCCATCGCTCAAATCGTAATTCACTAGATAATCTAATGAAGAAGCTACAGTTAAAGTTTCAAGTCCATCAAATGTAAACTTTTTCAGTTCTACTGCTCGCCGATTTTGAAAACATGGTTTTGAGAAAAACACGTTTAAAGTGTCAAAATGCTATAAATCTTAATAATCGCAATAATAAAGCCCCTAATATTTTTTCTACCTTCAGACAGCTATCCCTGCGCCGTTAAGTTGTCCTTCCTGGGCTTTATTTTATGTTTTTTTCCTTTTTTGCCTTTCTCCTAGAAAGGTATAGCAGTCACTGGAAAAACCAAAGGTATACAAGTGGTCACAATAGCCGAATGTCATATACCACTCGACCCCTTTCGACGAACTGAGCATTTTCTGTATCTATATGTGTATGTGTGTGTGTGTGTGTATGTGCAACTTTTTTTTCTCACTCACTTTTCTCAGAGATGGCTGGACCGATTTTCATAAAATTAATTGCAATTGAAAGGTCTAGTTGCGCCATAGGTTGCTATTGAATATCATTGTAATCGGATTTTTAGTTTAAAGGTTATGTATCAAAATGTAAAAATCACGAAACATCAATATCTCAGAAACCAAATGACCGATTTCAATAAAACTGGTTTCAAATGATTGTGCTGTCTCCAGAACCCTTAACTTCTAAATTTCGTTATGATTGAACATATGGTTCAAAAGTTATGTAAAGAAAAGTTATCCTGAGGTTGTTTAAACTCACTCATTTTTCTCAGAGATGGCTGAACCGATTTTCACGAAATTAGTGTCAAATGAAAGGTCTCGTTGCTCTATAGGTTGCTATTGAATTTCATTGTTATCGGATTGTAACTTTGTCCGTTGTTCATAAAAATGTGAAATCACATAATGAAAGTAAACATATTGACTTTCGCCTAACGATCACTGGTTAATTAAAAAGTAGAAAAGTGATCCAACTGGCCGAATGTCATATACTACTCGACTCAGTTCGACGAATCGAACATTTTTTGCATGTATGCATGTATAGGTGTATATGTTTGTGTGTGGGTGTGTATGTGTGTATGTGCACCTTTTTTTCGCACTCACTTTTCTCAGAAATGGTCAGACCGATTCTTTCTATCTTGGTGTCAAATGAAGGGTCTCTTTGCCGTTTAGGTTGCTATTGAATTTCATTGTAATTAAACATTTAGTTTTGGCGCTGCGTCAGAATGTGAAATTCGCTCTTATATCTCAGAACATAGTTGAATTCAAATTAATGGGTTTAAAACCCTCAAACAATGCATTGCATAATGTTTCAACATGTGGTTTGAAAGTTATAGGAAGAAACGTAACCCGCAGACTGTTTAAAACTTTAGCTACGATCAAAATATGAGGCCTCAACATCATTTAAATTTGATATTGTACTATTTTAAGAGATAGTTCGCGAGAGGCGCAACCGCATGTTGTTTTGATGTTCTCCGATTGGGCTGAAATTTTCAGCATTTGTTTGTCTATTCAAGGTAGGAATTTTCGCAAAATTTAAATTTTTTTCATTGAGGTTAAGTGGGGTTAAACGGCCATTGAAAATGATATGTCCAAAAACGTCCAAATTCTACAAAGTGCAATAACTCCTGCTAGACTTGATGGATTTTTCTAAAAATTTGTGGTATTA
The DNA here is from genome assembly GCF_029784165.1 of Wyeomyia smithii. Taxonomy (NCBI): domain Eukaryota; kingdom Metazoa; phylum Arthropoda; class Insecta; order Diptera; family Culicidae; genus Wyeomyia; species Wyeomyia smithii. The sequence continues at coordinate 217,276,112 of NC_073695.1, forward strand.
TTCTACACTAAGAGTACTTCAAAGCGCATGGTAACAATATAGGGTAAAGAGGTAAATTGACAAAAAAAACGCATTTTTCTTTTAAAAATTGTCAATTTTCAGGGTCATCCTACTCTTTTCAACATCGCTGGAAAAAAAAATCTGAATATGGCGTTTTATAGAGCAACTCAAGAACTTTGATGTCATGTATAAGCCAAGTGTGCCAAATGGGGTAAAACGGCCCTAGAAGGTTTTTTTCAAAAAACTGTCAAAATCACTAGAATCACTTTAGTTCCTGCTAGACTTAAAAGATTTTACTTAAACTTTGGGTTATCACTGTACCTCACCAGATCTACCTTTTTCACTAGAAGATACGCAATTTGGGGTAAAACGTTCCTTGAAGATTTTTTTTTCGGAAAATGCTCGGAAAATATTTTCGTTATGTAAATCTATTTGTCATTTTTGTCATCTTGCCTTTAAGTTCGTATTAACTTAGAGTAATTATCTAAATTTTCAGTAAATTTATCAAGTCTAACCCGAGTTATTGCCGTTTTGGTGATTTTGACGGCATTTTTCGAAAAAAAAATCTCCAAGGAACGTTTACACAGTGATAATCCAAATTTTTAGTAAAATATTTTAAGTCTAGCAGAAATTACAGTGATTTCAGTGATTTTTTGAAAAAAAAAACTTTCTAGGGCCGTTTTACCCCATTTGGCACACTTGGCTTATACATGACATCAAAGCTCTTGAGTTGCTCTACAAAACGCCATATTCAGATTTTTTTTCTAGCGATGTTGAAAAGAGTAGGATGACCCTGAAAATTGACAATTTTTAAAAGAAAAATGCGTTTTTTTCGTCAATTTACCTCTTTACCCTATATTGTTACCATGCGTTTTGAAGTACTCTTAGTGTAGAATAATACCACAAATTTTTAGTAAAATCCATCAAGTCTAGCAGGAGTTATTGCACTTTTTAGTATTTGGACGTTTTTGGACATAACATTTTCAAGGGCCGTTTTACCCCACTCAAAGAAAAAAATTGAAATTTTGCTAAACTTTCTACCTTGAATAGACAAACAAACGCTGAAAATTTCAGCCCAATCGGAGAACATCAAAACAACGTCCCTCAGAAAGGCGGTTGCGGCTCTCGCGAACTGGTTCTTAATTTTTGCGGCCTTGCTCGGGATTGAAGTTGAAATTAAAAGTCATTTCTATCATTTTACTTTTTGCCTTTCTCCTAGAAAGGTATAGCAATCACTGCAAAAACTAAAGGTATAAATGTGCTCAAAATGGCCGAATATCGTATATCACTCGACTCAGTTCGACGAGCTGAGCATTTTCTGCATGTGTGTGTAACGCTCTCCCAATCTCACTTCTCAGAGATGGCTGAACCGATTTCAATGAAATTATTTGCAAATGAAAGGTCTAGTTGCCCTATAAGACCCTATTTAATTTTATTGTGGTCTGATTCCTAGTTTAGAGGTTATGTATCAAATTGTAAAAATCACGAAACATCAATTTCTCAGAAACTACACAACCGGTTTGAACAAAATTGGTTTCAAATGAACGGGCTACCTAAAAACCCTCAACTTTTGAATTTTATGAAGATTTAACATATGGTTCAGAAGTTACAGAAAGAAACGTGTTCTGGAGACTGTTTAATCTCACTCATGTTTCTCAGAGATGGCTGGACCGATTTTCATAAAATCAGTGTCATATGGAAAGTCTTGTTGCCCCATAAGACCCTAATTATTTTTTTTTTTGCGAACGGATTAGTACTTTTCCTGTTATGTTTAAAATGTGAAATCCAGCTATGAAAAGAAACATATTCCGAAGACTACTTGGACTCACTCACTTTTCTCAGAGATGGTTAACCCGATTTCCACAGAAATGGTATCAAATGAAAGGTCTAGCTGCCTCAGAAGACCCTATTATAATTTTGCTGTAATCGGACTGTAACTTCGTCTGTCTGAAATGTGAAAAACACGAAACTTCATTATCTTAGAAACTACACAACCGATTTGAATAATATTGATATAAGATAAACGGGCTATTTAAGGGTTAACTGATGAATTATGATTGAACACGTGGTTTCAAAGTTTGGCTGCCCTATACGTTCCCTTTTCATTTGGTTGTAATCAAACTTAAGCAACCGTTATGTTTTAATTTGTAAAACAACGAAATTTGAACTTAACTAGTGTCCTACAAACGAGTCATCTCTCAAACTTACAAATAACAAACTTTATAAAAATTTGATATGCTGTTCAAACGTTTTGGAAAGAAAAGAAATTCCAAAACTATTCAACACTATACCTGCTTTGATAGATATATATGGCCTCAACATGATTTAAATTTGGTATCGTACTATCTGAACGTTCCTGGTATCGCTCGTGATTAAATTGTTCGAAATTAAGAGTCATTTCTTCTATTTCGCTATTTCTTAAGCACTAACATTACGTCAAATCTCATATTTTATACTTTAATCACAACATCAATATTTTAGAACCCAAAGAGTGAATATACCCCTTTATTGGATTTAAGCATTCATGTAAATCTATTTTTACAAATAGAAAATTGAATGAGAAAGGCTGGGTCTGACCGCTAGGTGGATTAACTTAGGTTTTTATCTGATGCAAGGCTGCGCCTATCCTCTTTCGGTATATCAGACATGTGATGCTCAGCGACTTTGACGCGGTTGGCGTCCGACCCCGCGAATTTCAAACTTGTCACTCAAATTCAAATACTTTTGAATATAACTCACAGTTAAAAAGTGTAGAAAAACTCAAACAGAGAACGTACACAACGAGAACGGCTGATCAACTAAAAGAAGGGAAATTGTGAGTAAACACGTGCTGTAGAGACACTGTAACGGTCGAAACTTGATGCAGCGACCTCTATACTTCAATTTTTAAACACGACTCGAAATTTGAAAAAGGATCGAGTATCGCCAAAATAAACGAAAAATGTTATTTTGGAGCATGAAAGTTGTTCGGTAAAAATTGGTTTAAACGAATTTTGAGTTTAGATCGGTACTTGGGCGATGTAGATTTTGATTTTAGGATAATTTTAGCATGATTAAAGCCAGTAAAAACATGACAAGAAAATTTGTTTTTGGTGGATATTACCCCTTAACAACTAGGCGGCACGGCCGCGGCGTGGGTGTTAGAATGAAATGATTCGAAAAATAAGACGGACCGCTCTGTACACTGTTTGTAGGTAAACCAACGTCAACTATATAACCACCAGTAAACAAGATAAGCGGCAAAGCAACCTAGTTTAGATTTCCGTACCTTAATTTAATTTGATACTTTATTTGCTGTACTAAAATCGTTGTGAATATGCTACTTGGAAAATGACTTTTAGTAATAATCATACCGCTTACAGAAAAAGAAAAAAAACATTAAGTAACGTTAGTGTAAATATAAATGTCCTAGATTTTTGCACACGTTTGTCAAATAACATCCTGTAACCATTGCTCTGATGCAAAATGCACAAAGTGTACTCAGTGGTATTTTTTCGGTGCGAGTAAAATGCAGAAGAGCGAATGGAAAGGAGAGAATATAAAAATAATATCGAGAGCGACACAAACTGTTTGATAATAGATGCGTGGCCCTATTCCTACTGTGGCGTGTTCCAGAGCTGAAAACACATACATTCGACCACTATAAACTTTGTTCACGTGTTTAGCATATTTAGCGTCCATCACAATGATTTTATAGTTTGTATCATATCCTCATCCTTGATTGGTAAACGGCTGGGCACGGGTCACTTGAGAGTTATGGGCGGCGGAAAACAGTGTCTGACCCGGAGCGGGCAGCTGAATTACGAAACGCGGTGCCCCGCCAGCTATATCTAAGACGGCAGCCCCGTCGCGAGACTAGGTATCGCAGCCCTAGTAAGGCAGCATTCCGAAGGTAAAATACTACGAACAATCCAGATATAAATACGGAACGGAATAATCGGCATAGACCTAGGCGAACGAAAAAGCACAACGATTATTGGAAACTCGGTACTGGGAATGAAAGGACTCTACTCGAAACGGAACGTGCAGGTATCCTGGCTAGAGAGCTGCAGAAGGTGAATGTGGAGGTTGCTACCAAACAGAAAGTGAGGTGGCCGAAAACGGGAGAACGCGATTTCCGGGAAGTAGATCCTACTGTGGGCACTTAATTTAAGTACCACATCTACTACAGTGGCGACGTGAAAACAGAAAGGGGAGTCGGTTTCATGCTCATAGGAAAACAGATGAAGCGTGTCATTAGATGGAAACCGATCAGTGACCGTATATGCGTGTTGAGAAATAAGGGCAAATTTTTTAACTACAGCCTAATAAATGTGTACGCACCGACCAACGATAAGCCCGATGCAGAGAAGGGGGAGTTCTATCAGGTCCTGGAAAAAACGTATAAGGAGTGCCCAGGACATGATATCAAGATCGTCATCGGGGATGCAAAAGCGCAGGTCAGGCAGAAGAAAGCCTCAATTCTACTACGTACGACAACGGCCTGAGGCTTGTCAATTTTGCTGCAGGCAGAGGTATGGCTATCTGTAGCACCTATTTTGCACGCCGCAATATACGTAAGCACACCTGGCGAACCCCCAATGGTGAGGCCTGCTCCCAGATCGCCCATGTTCTGATTGACGGTCGACAGTTTTCAGACGTTACAGACGTGAGGTCGCTTAGAGGACCAAACGTTGACTCGGGTCATTATCTCGTGATATCCAAGATTCGCGCCCGGTTGTCCAGCGTGTTAAAATCCAGGACGACTAGGAGGATACAGTGGAACATCCAGCGACTAACAACTGGAAAAGTGGCTACAGAGTACTTGATTGAGGATCAAGTTGGAGGTAGCCTGAATGAACAGTGGAGGCATATCCACAGTGCAATCAGCCCCACATCTGCGACAGCTACGTCCAATGAATGGTTTTACGCTGAGTGCCAGCGAGCGACGGATGAAAACAACCGCGCCAGCGGATTCTTGCGAGGACGGAAGGTTGCTTTTTTTTTAGGCACGATGCGAGAAGCTTCTAAGCCTCCCCAGCTGGTCTCGAGGTACGATGCTGGCCTAACAAGCCAGAATCAGAAACCGTAACGTGTCAGCCCCTGTCATGTGTAACGATAGGGAGGGGAACCTGATTACCGATAGAACGGAAATGGCCAGGCGTTGGAAGGAACACTTTAGTGTGCTGTTGAATGGAAGAGAACAGCCTAGTCGAAAGAAACAGGATGGTGATTGAGGGTGATGGCAAAGCTGTGGACCCACCATCCATGGAGGAGGTTAAGAAAGCAGTGAAAGAGCTGAGGAAACTGCAAGGCAGCTGGTAAGGACGGCATTCCAGCCAAATTTTTTAAAGTCGGGAGCTAACAGCTGTATCGTGCATTACACCGGATCATGCTGAAAGTGTGGTCCGATGACGAATTGCTCTCGGACTGGTTGGAGGGTCTCATATGTGCAATCTTCAAGAATGGCCACCGCCTGGACTGTAGTAATTATTCTCTCCCGTATTCTGTTCCATAGACTGAGGCCGTTGTCGGAGACCTTTGTTGGTGATTAACAATGTGGTTTTCGAGGGGGACGCTCCACTGCGGACTAAATGTTCACCCTGCGACAGACCCTCGACAAATTTCAAAGATTCAACCTGCAGACGCACCATCTGTTCATTGACATCAGGGTAGCGTACGATACAGTGAAGAGAAATGAGTTATGGCGGGTTATGCTCGAACATGGTTTCCCAACAAATCTAATTAGGCTGATACGGGCCACCCTTGAAGGCTCTACATCTAGATGGGCTGTCAAACTTATTGTTCAACATCGCATTGGAGGGTGCTATGCGTGCAAAGATAGATAGGGGAATCTTTTGAAGTGGTCGACGAATTTATTTACCTGGGTACACTAGTGACATGTGACAACGAGGATAGCCGTGAGATAAAAAGGCGGATAGCAGCTGCAAACAGGGCCTTCTACGGGTATACCCGTACTAAACCTGCACTGTACAAAACACTAATTATTCCTGTGGCCCTCTACGGCCATGAAGCATGGACGTTGAAAGAGGCCGATCGGCGAGCTCTTGGTGTTTTTGAGCGTATGGTTTTGCGTTCAATCCTTGGCGGCAAACTAGAAAATGGTGTTTGGCGCAGACGCTTGAACCATCAAGTGGACCAGGTGTACAAATCGGCGGAAATAGCCAAGCGGATAAAACAAACATAACATAACACGGCAGGTTGCAGTGGGCTGGGCATGTAGCTAGAGTTCCGGAAGAATGACCAGCGAAGACTATATTTAGCAGGAATTCCGGCCGTCGACTTTGAGTTTGGACCGCTATTTGGAACTTTTTTTTTGTAATTTCTCAAACACTAAAGCAGATAGAGAGTTGGTGTCGAAAAAACCTTCGTTACCTTCGTGGATCTCATTGAGCAGGTACCGTAAACTGGGGTGACTTTGATCACTTTTTTGATTGTGTCTCAAATATTTTCAAAATATACTGAAAACAATATTATTCGATATTTTTAAAATAAGTACTGGCATGCATTGAAAAAGATTCAGTCACTACTTCAAAAGTTTAGCAACATTTTTGCAGTTTTTAAATATGCTCAAAAAATTTTACACCAATCATCATTCCGGGGTGACTTTGATCACTTCATTGTTTTGATGAATTTGGTGTAACACTTCGCTACTTTCACTAAATTGAACAGCCTTAAACGGCTTAAACGAGTTTATAAATATGGAAAGCAATTTGGGGGTCATTCACATTCTACGTGAACAGTTAATAATGGCGAATGTACAAGATTCATACAAAATTATTAGAATATATATGAATTGTTATCCACTGAAAGAGATGGTGGTCTAAAATCATCAAAAACTAGTTAACGAAGAATATGACTTATGAAATTGGCCAAATTTGCATGTTAATTCACGTCTTGGGTTTTTGTTAAAAAGAAATATGTAATACGCTGTGGAGAATATTGGGACTCAACATTGCCTTTGAGGAAAAACTTGCAAAAATAACAATAAAATGTATTGTTATAATATTTGTTCGTCTTAAGAACTAATCTGGGAACAAAATCAAAAAACTTTACGTATTGCAACTTGTTGTTTTGAATCTGCGTGAACCGATTGTTTGTATGCAACAAAAATCGCCAAAAATACACTTTATTTTAAATTAATATTTTAGCATGAAAAACACTCTTTAAATAGCAGGAAATGCATGAATAGTAGCAATGCGAACATATATTTACGCATTCAGTGAAGATTACGACAAGTCCCAAGCACTACGAGCGCTTTTTTACCACAATTTCAAAAAAGAGGTACAGTGATCAAAGTCACCCCGGTGATCAAAGTCACCCCAGTTTACGGTACTTAAGTTTTACCAATGATTGCTATACTTCTCTCGCGGAAAGGCAAAATGACATTATACAGGCAGCAGATAATACCTTGATTCGGCTCCAAATTTCCTAAACAAGGAGAGTTTCATTAAATATTTGAAATCTAGTTTAGACATAGCTACTCATCCTATAAATATTTTAATTATGAAACTTTTCGGTCGCTGTCATGGGTTCCGGTAATATACCCAAATGAAGCTATTTTACTCAGAAGAGGCTATCGACCAATTCAACATTCTACATCGAGTACTGATTTAATTTTTTCGCTTCGAATTAATTCAAGCAGCACAAATCATTCGAAGGGATTTTTTTCTATATAGAGAAAGATACACAAAGTACATGCACACAGGAAAAAGCTAAATTACATTTCAGAGGAAAGCCCCACCTATCATCGCCTGCTGAACAATTCGTGCCCGAACTTTGCATACCCGTCACATCTGGAAGTCCCATCCCATCAGCGCCTGGCTTCCGAGTATGTGAAATTATTTTAATTAAAAATAGTTTAGCGTTCTCTTTACCAAGTTGATCCAAGCTGACGACGGGACCGACCGACCGGCTGTGGCAAGGGTTGTCCGACAAAAGAGCAAATTTACTTTACGACGCTTCTTACCCAAAAACCGCATGTGTACCCCGCAAAAATGATCTCCGGTCTCGAAACAGTGGTTATTCAGGTTGATGGAAAGGTTGATTTCCAGTTGGTACGCAGCTGCCACCGCATACCGATATCTGTTTATCTGCTCGCCAGAGCAGGTAAGCTTTTCTTCTCTCGTTCGGAAAGTGAAGGCATCCATCTATCCAGTAGCTCCTCTGGCAGAATAGAACAGAGTGCCGGCAACGTGCCCAGACCACCCGAGCCGGCGGGTGGGATGGGTCCTTCTCTAGCATCTAGATCTCGTGAGTGTTCTGACAAAGCAGTAAAACACGTTAAGCCCACCCATTTCAGGTGGAATTTACATGGCCGCAAAATAGCATTTGACAGCATACATGGTTCACACGAGGACCGAGAAAGGTTTGTTTGATATAAGAGGATTTCATCATAGTTCATACTCGCTCTTGAATGCATATAGTAGCTAGGTAAATAATCTCTTATGGATAGTACACAGTGTCGTGAATTTGACCGGTAACTTTAGACCTATTTTGAAGTACGATCAAATAATGGTGGTAATAAAAATGCCTTACACAGGAAAAACCTAGATTCGGGACAAACGCCGCAGCACTTTAGTTGAATCGTTCTCAACACTCAACGTCTAGTACTGTGGCTGGTGAATTTACGCCATCGCTCAACCAACCTGTCACAAATGAGCTGTTAAGATGAGGTGAACCAAAATGAGATTTGATGCGGCAATGAAGCGGCCACCGGCCGGGGCCGCATGTCATTGTGTCGGACGCCGATCACTGGAAGAATGTTTCTGTCAGCTCACCTTTCAAGATGATTGTTGGAAAGTGAAGCAACTGTGTGTGTGTTTGTAGTGTTTCCTTCGCACTCAAAACACCTGAGAACTTTCAGGGGAGGATGTATGCGGATGCCAATGAAAAGCATTGATTTGGCATCACCGGTGCGGTAGAAGACCACTTTGCGTCAAGAGGGGCCTTTGTGTAGGTTTGATGGTTTGTAATTATTGTGGGTTCGCTCGAGCACTCTTCAAACTGGTGCAAAGACGGTCTAATTGATCGATATTTACTGCTGCTCGTCAATTGGGCAGGAGTGGATCTGACAGCGGGATTGAAACAAAAATGATATCGAGCTCGAAAACACAAAGAAGGGAGGAAATGTGTCCATTTTTTCTCCATTTTTATTATACTTTTCATCTACGCGGAGAAAATAAATTGAACTCAGGTGGTTCTATCTACTTCTTTATAGGGTCGATTATGATCAATCAATTGACTTTGTAGCAGGATGAGTGGAGCACTTAGAACTTAAATAAAACAAATGCGTTGTTATTGCGAGTTACTGCATTGGTAGAAGATAATTCCTCCCACTGAGGATTCCTAGACAGGATGACTCAATAATGTTGGGATCGAACTGTTTCATTTAAATAAAATTGCATGGTTTTTCAGTTTTACAGCCCAAGAAATTTTTCCATCCGTGATAAATAATTAGTTTTTCAAACTGAATCCGGGCGTAACAATTCGATCAAACCGGAGCCACACGAAACAGATAGGCCAGCTGCTTGGAATGGAATGCTCTACTCCTAAAAGCTCCAAGGATAAACTGAAACCAGTTCCTTTTGGCCGCAGATAAATTTGCGTAGCAAAATTGTTTACTCACTCTAAGTAAACTGCGTAGCCGCAAAGGTTGCAGAGTCCGCTTTGTCAAGCGGATGGCCGTGGGTTTGAATCCTAGTAGAATCAGATGTCAGAAAAGACTTGAGTATGGGTTTATTCTCAGGCTCCCCACCAGTTCCCCTTTCTTTACACTGAAATCTACAATACCCTTGCATGACTTCCTCTTATCAATAAAACTGTCCAGAAGGACGCACGACGAAACTTCTCCAGGGTTTTTTTTTCCTGTGTGGGCTCATCACTGCGACACAGAGATTAGATCTATTGTGATATTGCCCAAGTGTTTTTTGTACTCCGCACTTAATATTATTGGCAGTATCATTATTGAAGTAAGTGATGACTATCATTCATATCCGTGCTTGTATGTAAATTTACCTTTCCGTTTCAAGCTTACTACTCTACTATACCGAGCCTCTGTCCCTTCTAACAATATCGCCTAATTACAATTCCCTGGAGAGAACTTTTATACGTTACTCACACCAGTTTTATTATAACAGGGACTAATTTTTGTTAGAAGGAGAGTCAACAGAGGTACTGAAGAATTCAGATTGAAGGAAAGATACTTAGTCGGAAGCCTGAGAATAAACCCATGCTAAAGTCCTTTGGCAACCTAATAGCCTGATTCTACTATGAATCGAACCCACTACCACCCGCGTATGAAGGCGGACTCTGTAACCTTGCGGCTACGGAGCTCCCCCTCCAGGGAGTTATAATTGATGATATTTGGCAGGAGGAACGAGGCTTGGTATAGGAGAACAGTAAGCGGGTAAAAGAAAGGGTAGCACATTACACACCAGCACTGATAAAAAATAATATAGGTATTGCTAGTTATTAGAAATACCGGGATACAGCAGACACTCAGGCATATCTCACAATAGATCTACGATTTTGGTCGTAGTGAGGAAGTCCATACAGGCAAAACAGTAAAAGTCGAGATTCTAAGAATCAGTCGAAACTCGACTATTGAGATTATTGAATTATAAACCTAATTCTTCAAGTACAATCATTGCTATTATAGATTGAGTGTCAATTGGGCTAACTGTACCGTATTTATGAGTTTATGACTACGTTTAATAATGCTTGAATCATCATTAAATACATCATATATAATATTAAAGCTTCAAACAAATCGTTCATTATTTTCCAATTGTGGATAACCAAATCCGAATTCGTGCTTGATTGAATCACAGAAAATCAAATTCACCAATAAATGAGTCTGCCAATAATCAAATCTGACGAAAAAAATCACTAGTAAGTAGTCGAATCTGATTAAATTAACTTCCTACAAATATACCCCCGATTGGTCTTGGAGTGAAAACAGGGTCTTACAAGTACCCGTACCAAAATTTCATCAATTTCACTATACAAAGGTTAACTTGATGACTAAGTGGGGACTTTTGACGCACTTGTGCATACAATAGGGATACCAACATTTACAGAGAGGGTTTAACTGCTATAATTTTTCATTTTTTTACAGTTTGACCATAAGGGCCACACCTGTGTTGACCAGTGTTATATTTTAACTTTAGCAAGATATTCAATATCTGATATTCCTCTCATACTTGATCAACAGAACACAATAAGTAAAAGCAGTTTATCATCGTTAGTAAACGTGGCATCCGGTGTACCACAACGCTCTCATCTAGCTCAACCACTACCTATCTTATATTTTGAAGATGTAGAACAAATTTTAAACATGTTGGATGTTTTCATATACGCAGATTTTTTTTCCTTACTTACTTACTTACTTACTTACTTAGATGGCCGTACGTCCTAAGACATGGCCTGCATAACGTGGTTCAGCCAATTCACTCGGTCCATGGCTGCCTGCCTCCAGTTCCGCGGGCACCCGGTACTTTGCAGATCGTGCTCCATCTGGTCCACTCATCTCGCTCGTTGCGCCCCTCGCCTTCTCGTTTCCCCCGGATTTGAAACGAACACCAATTTTGCAGGGTAGCTATCCGGCATTCTAGCTACATACCCTGCCCAGCGTATCCTTCCAGCTTTAGCCACTTTCTGAATACTGGGTTCACCGTAGAGGCGCGCAAGCTCATGGTTCATCCTACGCCTCCACACACCGTTCTCCTGCACACCGCCAAAGATGGTTCTTAGCACCCGACGTTCAAAAACTCCGAGTGCTCGCAAGTCCTCCTCGAGCATTGTCCACGTCTCATGCCCGTAGAGAACGACCGGTCTTATTAGCGTTTTGTACAGGATACACTTGGTGCGAAGACTCAGATTTTGCGACCGTAGTTTTTTATGGAGCCCATAGTAGGCACGACTTCCACTGATAATACGTCTCCTTATCTCCCGGGTGGTATCGTTGTTCTCAGTTACCAGAGAGCCGAGGTACACAAACTCGTCGACCACCTCGAACTCATCCCCGTAGATTGTTACCATATTGTCTAGGCGTGCCCTGTCGTGCTCGGACCCACCTGCAAGCATATACTTAGTTTTTGACGTATTTATCTTCAGTCCGATCCTATCTGCTCCACGTTTCAGTCGGGTATACTGGTCTGCCACCGTCTCAAATTTTCTGCCGACAATATCCACGTCATCCAAAGCAAATAAATTGACCTGATCTGTTGAAAATCGTGCCCCGCATGTCAAACCCCGCTCGTCTCATAACACCCTCTAGCGCGACGTTCAACAACAAGCAGGAGAGACCATCACCTTGTCGGAGCCCCCTGTGAGACTCGAATGGGTCCGACGTTCCACCCGAAATACTCACACAACACTTCACATCCTCCATCGTAGCCTTAATCAGTCTTGTCAGCTTCCCCGGGAAGCCGTTTTCGTCGAAAATTTTCCATAGCTCTTGTCGGTTTATTGTATCGTATGCGGCTTTAAAATAAACGAAAAGATGGTGTGTAGGGACTCTAAACTCACGGCACTTTTGGAGGATCTGCCGCAGTGTAAAAATTTGGTCAGCTAGCGTCACACTTTTGCGCAGCACGGACGCTTTTTACTTTGCATTCGTTGCGTAAGAGACCGACACAAGCTATTTAGTAGTTTTTTTTATAGAGAGACTTCCGATTGTCTCCGCCGGTTGGTGGACAAAAACGGGAAGATTGAATACGTCCAGAATAAGCTATGGGAACATACCCAACAAACCTGGACTTGCCAAAGTCCAAAAGTTCTGCGCTAGTAAGCTCGGCCTCAAGCAAGGAGAGGTTACACGGATTCAAAACAGCAGAGCACTAAGTGTCACCTTTATTACAGTTTCAAACTTGGAACTGGCCAAGAAAGTGTGTGAAGAACATGGGAAGACTCATTGTGTGATTGGAAGTGATGTGAAGAAATATCCGGTAACCTTGACACTGGAAGATGCAGCAGTGGAAGTGAAGCTCTATGATTTATCAGTGGATGTATCGAACGAAGACATTATAAACTTTCTCAGCAAATACGGTGACGTGCACAGTGTTTATGAGAAGCAACTTGGCGAAGACCAAGATTTCCCTGGCGTATACACAGGGATACGAATTGCCAAAATGGTGGTGAAAGAAAACATAGAGTCTTGGATTACCATCAAGGGCGAACTGACACAGGTGACGTATTTTGGACAACGCCAAACATGTCGCCACTGCCGCGAGTATCTTCACATCGGTGCTACTTGTGTGCAGAATAAAAAATTAATGGTTCAAAAAACCTCACCGATGCGGCGAAGCAGCCAGCTCGACCAAAATAAAAACAATCAGATAGTGAAAAGCCAATCAACACAGGGACCCACAGTAATACCCGTGACATCCATTAAATCCATACAAAGGACAAAATCCCCAGTTACTTTCGAAAACAAGAAGCTAAGCACGAGGAGGATCCCAAAGCAGCAGTCAGAGTTGCCTTCTGTATCAGATTTCGTAAAACCCATAGCGCCAATCTGGCAACAATCGGATAACTCAACATCGACAAACACACAAGCACACTCCAACTTAATCATGGCTCGAAAATCTGCAGCTGATAAAAATGAGGGTAATGACACTGATTCTTCTGTGGCATCTAGCTCGAGTAGCAGAAGAAGCCTACGCGGACGTCCTCCTGGCAAAAAACTGAAAGGCGGTGACAACGAGCAGGAAGAGCAGGAGGAGATTCTATAAGATTCGCTATGTCCAGCTACAATCTTGTCACCATAAACATCAACAATATCACGAACGCTACCAAAATTGACGCACTACGGACTTTCATACGAACAATGGACCTCGATATTGTTTTCTTGCAGGAGGTGGAGAGCGAACAGCTTACGATTCCCGGTTTTAACGTTGTATGCAACGTGGACTGCCGTAGACGAGGTACAGCAATAGCTTTAAAGGAGCACATCGCATACACGAATGTTGAGAAGAGTCTGGATGGCCGACTCATCGCGTTGCGGGTCCAAAACAGCACGATGTGCAATATATATGCACACTCGGGAACAGTCTTAAGAACAAACAGAGCATGTCATTCTCGCAGGAGATTTTAATTGCGTGCTGAGAGCATGCGATTCCACGAGCCCAAACTTGAGCGGTGCTCTTCAGAATGCCATCCAGCAAATACAGCTGCACGACGCTTGGCTGAAACTTTACCCCAATACACTAGCGCCAACATACATCTCACATAATGCAGCTTCCAGACTCGACAGATTGTACGTTAGCACTGGACTATGCCAACATCTGAGAACTGCCAACACTCATTTCTGCTCATTCACGGATCATAAGGCGTTAACGGTCCGAATGTGTCTTCCGAATCTGGGCCGCGAGCATGGCAAATGTTTCTGGCTCACATAATGCAGCTTCCAGACTCGACAGATTGTACGTTAGCACTGGACTATGCCAACATCTGAGAACTGCCAACACTCATTTCTGCTCATTCACGGATCATAAGGCGTTAACGGTCCGAATGTGTCTTCCGAATCTGGGCCGCGAGCATGGCAAATGTTTCTGGAGTCTTCGCCCACACCTTTTAACACCAGAAAATAAACAAGAATTTGCAATTCGTTGGCAGTACTGGACGCGCCAGAGAAATTTGTATCGCAATGCTCTAGAATGGTGGATATTATTCGCCAAGCCAAAAATTTAAAAATTCTTCCGTTGGAAGTCGCGTGAAGCATACAATTTATTTAACGACCTGCATCAGCGTCTTTACAGAGAACAACGACAGGCCTATGAGGGCTACCAGAAGAATGCGGATATGATAACTATTATACATCGTGTCAAAGCAAAAATGCTAAGTCTTCAACGAGAGTTCTCTCGGAACTTTGCACGTGTCAACGAAATTTGCATGGCAGGCGAGAGTATTTTCATGTTCCAGTTAGGAGAAAGAAGGAAGAAAAAAACCGTGATCACTCGTTTAACCAGCGATCGGGGGGAGACTTTACAAAACCAGCCAGAGATAGAGCAATATGTCATCCAGTACTTTACCGATCTATATGCATCCGAACCAGCTCTAGATCACGGAGATGATGACTTGTTCGAGTGTGAGCAAATCATACCAATAGACGACGAAGTCAACAACGCACTTGTGGAAGAGATAACAGTGAGCGAAATAAAAAATGCGATAAAATGCTTTTCAAAACGCAAGAGCCCTGGAGCGGACGGTTTGACGGCTAAGTGTATGAGCTGGTCATTTGACATAATTTACAGAGAGTTACACACGGTGATGAACGATTTGTTAACCTCTCCAGTTCCAGCTTCGTTCGTTGAAGGTAATATTGTACTGGTAATACCTAAATTAATCCACCTAGTGGTGCAGAAACCTTTGTTATACTAACTATTACTTTATACATATTTGGCCAGTCACTTACAAATCGTATACCATCATAAGTCCAATTTCAACAATGAATGAAATGAATTTGAAAGATAGTTTTCAGAGAGTTAACCGAAGACGATAATTTTGCATGCATCATTTTGCATTTTGTTTTTGCAAATAATATGAATGTTATCACTGGAGTACATGAGTGTTATATTTTCGATCACAAACCAATTTTTAAATGCTGGCTAGAAGTAATTGATTTTTGAGATAATCGAACATGGGGAAACAGTAATAGATAACAATGATGCTGATTTCACACTAGAACAGCAAGCATGTATGTTAGTTTAATGCGGTTCTACTTATTCGCTTTATTTTCAGAAATCGCAGGACCTAGATTTATGATTCAGCATCAAGTTTTTTTTTACGAATTGAAGCAAACTTTTACAAACCTGCTCTTGAAATATAGTTTTTAATTATACAGGAAAAATATATAGCTATTGATTTTTTTTTTATTCTCGCTTATTTTCCGTCGGTCTAGTTCCGCCACTGTTGTGGCCAATCACCGACGCCCAGGGAGGCGACTCCACACCCAGGACCCTAACTCACGACCCGTTTATTAACGGACCGGCGCCAACGGCTTTACTTCCTCATGCGATGGAAGGCGTGATCCCAGAGATTTTTCGCCTCAGAAAATCTCCCGGTGTCGGCTAGGATTGAATCTAGACCAGTTGGGTTGGTTGTGAGTGGATCACGCCACCTCACAACCATCGACACCTATGTCGGCGGTGGGATTCGAACCCAGGCGTCGAGCGTGGTTGGCGGAGACGTTACCAACCACACTAGGCCCCCGCTCATATAGCTATTGATGAAAGTTGTCAATTTAATTCTATCTCAAATGCATTATCTGAAAATGAAGGTTCTCCACGATCGTTGAGAGTTTTAGATTTTCATAGTGTAGGCGAGAACATTATTCTTTTCGAAGGCGTAGGCTGTATGAAAAAATCCGAAATAAAGACTTTTTAAATCTTGCTGCGATAACGGGAAGTGAAATAATATGGATACTCTGTCTAGTCTACACTAACACTGCCAGTACTTGAAAGGATCCTGGGAAAAAATATACCTATTGATGAAAGTTGTCAATTTAATTCTATCTCAAACGCATTATCTGAAAATGAAGGCTCTCCACGATCTTTTTAGAATTTCGGATTTTCAGAGTGTAGGCGAGAACATTATTCTTTTCGGAGGCCTAGACTCTATGAAAAAATCTGAAATAAAGACTTTATCTTGCTGCGATAACGAGAAGTGGAATAATATGGATACTCTGTTTGCACTTAGTCTTAAATTAGAAAGCAATATTTATATCTTACATGAGCATATTGTATCGTTCATAGAGATAAGTGACTTTTCACCTGCGCACACTTGTAAACGTGTATAGCCATGTAGAGTTGCTTCAACACTTTTTCCTAATTTTGCCGATTACGTTCACCAGCTACTTTAAATTCCTGGTCACAAATTTAAAACATAAAATAAGTATTCAACTGAAAAATTTTTCAGCTGTTCAAAACGTAGCATTGCAAACAAAACAGCGCTTTATTTGTGTTTTTCTCAACGGGTGGCACTAACACATTCTCACGTAAATAGGTCTATACATCTTTGGTAAAGCTTTTCAAAATAACTGCATCGCTAATTGTTTTACATTTGCACACTGTTGGATCAGATTTTACTATAATGCTTGGCTCCCGAAAGCTGTAAAAATTTCTCACTCTTCGCAAATCTAGGTCCAACGTACAATTTAGTATATATTTTATAAGAAGTGAGGACGAAAGCTTCGGAAGCGAGAAAAGGAGTTGAGTAAGCATTGCAGTTTCTTCTAAAATCTGGTTCAAATTTTCAAGAAAAAGCTAAAGGGTAATTTATTTACACCAGTTAAGACGCACTACGAAGAGTGTAAAGATTATGAAAAGTTGTCGATATTTGTTGGTTTCCTTTGAGAAAAAAATAGCGATACGAAAAAAAGAGGGATAGAGAAGAAGAAAGAGCAGTGAGAGAGAAAAATTATACAGAAAGTAAAATATCCCATGCCTAAAATATACTTTGGTAAAAACTCTACAGTTCAAGCAACCACTCAGTATGATTTTCTAAGATCTCTGGGGCTTTCATTTGAGCATGCGAACATCAAAATCGGAATAAGCGTTCTGTAAAGAGAGTTGTTTTTTTGTTATTTTTCTTTTTTTGTTCGATTTTGATATACTACACATATAAACAACATATTTACACATACATACGTACAGGCACACATACACAAACATACAAAAATTGTTCAATTCGTCGATCTGAGTAAATTGGTATACAACACATGGCTCTCCGTGCCATTAATTTTGCCTTAAAATTTAAATTTCTCAAATAAAAAATGCTCTTTGATCAATATTTTAAAATCTAAGCCACTAATTAAAAATCCACTCGGTAGCATTCTGGGGGGAGCACAGTAGCTTTCGTTTGCGTATAAGATCATTAAAATCGGATATTGCGTTCTGTAAGAAAGGTGCGTTAATATTTTGCGGCACATACATACAGACAACATACATACACACACACATGCACACACATACACACGAACAGACATTGCTCAGTTCGTCGAGCTGAGTTGAATGGTATATACGATTCGGCCCTCCGGATCATTGATCTATTTTGCGTTTTTCGACCGATTTATAACCTTTGTTTAGTATAACAAAGGTAAAAAGAGAGGCCGAAACGAAGAAGACATTTCGTCATTCAGGCCAATAAGCCTCTGCAACACTGACAGTCGTGTCTTCAGCCGAATCGTGTGCCGAAGACTAATGGCCCTGCTGGAAACACATAACGTACTCACGGCTTCTCAAAAATGTGGGGAAGGACGCTCAATATTCGGAGCGACCCTCGCATTAAAAGACAAAATTGCGGCAATGGTTGCAAGAAAGACTAAAGGCAAACTGATATCGTTTGATCTGGATCACGCTTATGACAGAGTTTCTTTATCATTTCTCAGGCGCACGATGTTATCTCTCGGAATAAATTCAAATTTTGTCGCTATATTGGAGCGGTATCAAATGCACGCTTGCTCTCGTATAGTTCTCAACGGACATTTATCAGCTCAGTTTCCCATCCAGAGATCAGTGCGGCAAGGCGACCCACTCTCAATGCTATTATTTTGCCTGTACATGCATCCGTTGTTGGTAAGGCTTAAGCGTATATTCAACTGCAGTGATCGAAGCAATTTTTGAATTGTTTAGCAATTTTGAAACAGCAGCGGGTGCAAAATTAAACCGGCAAAAAACACTGGCGATCGATGTCGGTTATACTGAAGGAAATCCACTAGTAGTCCCCTGGCTGCAAACGGTTGAAAAAGTAAAAGTTCTGGGTATCATCTTCGTTAATTCAATTCGGCTTATAATCAAGCTGAATTGGGACCCACAGGTTTCAAAAGTGACGCAATTTATTTGGATGCACGCTATGCGTAACCTAACACTCCATCAGAAAGTCATACTACTGAATACTTTCATCACCTCCAAAGTGTGGTATTTAGCGTCAACGCTTCCTCCCTGTCAGGTGCATACGGCGGAAATAACGGCGACAATGGGAAGATACCTTTTTCGTGGTCTTCCAGCACGGATTCTCATGCAACAACTGCCACGCTGCAAAACAGATGGTGGTTTGATGTTGCAGCTACCTGCAATTAAGTGCAAGGCATTGTGCATAAATCGTCATCTACAAGAGATCGAATCCCTTCCTTATTACAAATTCTTCCTCGATCATAATACTTCACCTCCAACTGCTCTTCCATGTTTGAAACTCCTTTGC
Source organism: Wyeomyia smithii (assembly GCF_029784165.1). Lineage (NCBI taxonomy): Eukaryota > Metazoa > Arthropoda > Insecta > Diptera > Culicidae > Wyeomyia > Wyeomyia smithii. The sequence goes on from NC_073695.1 coordinate 217,295,315, forward strand.
CAACAATTCCCGTCTCTACCCACCTACATCCAACAACACCCCTCCAGCGGTTTAATTCACCGATATTTTTTGGAAAACACTGAAAAACCAAGAGTGGAACGAAAGCAGCCTAATCTGAATTGGCGTCAAATATGGACGAACTCTGGCGAGTCTTCAGCGGAAGCGTCCAAGCAGCCGCGGGGTTGCGGTGTTTGGGTGGTTGTGGGGTACCTTTAGCCCAATCGCAGGATCGCTTTGCCTGAGTGCTGGCAGGAAACTCCTGGAGGAGTTACCCGCACGTACCTTCCCTGACATTGCGACGGAGTCTTTCCTGGCTTTTACGTTTGGCCTTACGCTTACCTTTCGGATGCGTGCTTTGCCGAAACCGTAGTGTAGTTCATGGTTTCCACTCTCAATGAGTTTGGCCGATTCTTCGTCAATATCTAGAACCAGCTCGACCGAGGTCTTTACCAATTTACGGTTACAGACTCGTCACATTTTGGTAGAGAGATGGTCGTTTTGATTCTGGAGTGAACGAAGGATCTTTTCGTCCGCAGAATTCGCACTGTCCTTCATGTGGTATACACGAAGCTGCGCTTACTTCCACGGTACGAGAGAAGGTACCTCCCTTTCTAAACACTGCACTGTGTCGATGTCGGCACAGGCAAATTGCAGGAAGCCATTTTTTAGATAGCAACCGTTGAACTTTGGTTTGGTGGTTGGATTTTCCTGGTCAGCAATGTGGTCGAAAATGGAGGTTTTGGACAGTCTGAAACTGGTCCGTTGTGAGTAGGGAGCTGGGGTGGGTAGCAGAAGTAGCCGCAAGGCTTATAGCTCCCGCCATGTCCCTATATGTGACCGTCGGGAGCGGCTTCGGACCCGATGACCCCAAGCCAGTGCCGTTCCGCAGTTTTTTTGGGCTGTGGACACTTAGTACTGGTGTTTAGGGACACCAAGTCGTCCTACCGCCGTCGCTTAACGGCGGCTTGATTTGTTTGAGCAAGCTACTCTGTCGGAAAAAGGGCTAGCTTCCTGGCTTCTTCGTACAAGAGACCGGAGCGAAGATTTTCGCTCAGTCGCCGCCTTTGCGCGTTTGAAGGTCACTTGACAAGGGGTGCCAAGATGATTCGGGTTTCCCTTCGTCTTCGGGCCTTGTCGCTGGACCGGGAAGTAAGTCCATTTAACTTTCGTCATTCCCTTGTGGAGACGTAGGATTAAGGATGAAACAGAGGGTCATGCGTCCTGCGATTCTCTGTCGAGGTTGAAATCGTCCTCATGCTCCATCTCCTCCGTTCCTCCCGGTGCGTTTGTTTTTAAAGGACTGCGCTCCGATAAGTCCATGGGTACCGGCAAAGAAAGGCTGCCGGTGGCCGAATTTTGTGAATTTATATCGTCCATAAAATTCCCAAGAGTCGCTGGGTAAGAAAGAGTCCGCTTAGGGGTTTTTTTATCCGTTGGATTTTACGTAACAGCCATGGTTAAGAGCTGTTACAACCATCCTCCTTTCCAGGGGCTTTGGACCCTCTGCTTCAGTTCTCAATAATTCAAGTCTATTCGTAAAGGCTAGACTGAACTAGGGAAAACCGTTACAGATGGAGTTGTATATACGCAGATATGGTGACTATACGCAGATAGGGTGACGATAACTGTGGACAAATTTTTACCATCGACTTTCAAATGACCTGCGAAAAATTTCAGCTCAACATGGTTTAGGAGTGTCTCAATGCGCTCAACATTTTATACAAAATACAACAGCGCGTGTTGATTACAGAATTTTGTGAAAATAGTAACTGCTGGTTGTCAAAGATTCTCCATGTAATTTCAATTGCACTTCATTTGATAGTGATTCGTTTCTGTCAGCCTGAGGTAACTAACCTGTCTATAAAATATTTATCTACGTGTATCAGCCGATTTCAGAAACGCAGATAGAACTAGTCAACACAGGTGCACTCTAAAAGCATCAACCGGAAAAAAAGGAAAGATAATAGCTATTCAATCATTCCTGTGAATTTTGGTGTCCACTAACTTTTTTTAAAAGACTTAAATAAGTTTTCTCGTAAACATAACGTTGAAGCGACGAACCCGGCGTTGCAATGACTATGTGAACTCTCACGTAAGTTGACGCATTTTGGTAATGGCTAGGGTCACCAAAATTCATAGGAATGGTTGAACAGCTATAATCTTTTATTTTTATTTGGTTTGAGCTTTTGAAGTGCACTTTTTGACGTAGAATACGTCTTACGGCAACATATACAGGGACCCAACTTCAATACAGGGATCCAATTTCAAAACCGAAAACATCGAGAGCGTCACGAAAATTGTCCAATTTCAAACGTTTAAAACTCAGTCAGTTTCCAACCGATTTCTGTCATTTTTGCAGCAATCGATTGGAGTATCATTTAAGCACCCGTACAAATGCAGTAAATTGTAATCAGATTGTTCGAACTATTGTACTATTGAAAATTGTTGAAACACAAATGTCGACTTTTGATTGGTCGCTTGCAGCCTTTCCCTAAAAAGGACGACAGAACGGAGTACCTAGTTAGCCAGGAATGCACTCGTTGAGCTATATAAGAGACTGTTTCTCCTCAAGCAAATCAGTTTACTAGCAGCGGGCAGCAGCACTGGACAGAAGCAGCGACGGTAGTGCAATGGGCAAAGGCGGCGTGGAGCACCAGCGGAGAGCAGCGACGCGTGTGTCGCTAGCTATATAAGGTGTGTGGCACGCGTGGCTTGCTTCAGCGTGCGTGGCTTGCTATATAGCGTGTGTGTATGTTTATATTGGTATGCATGTTAATAGCGTGTGTGGCTTGCTATAAAGCGTGTGCATGTCTAGCGTGTCTGTGCCTGTCTATAGCGTGTGTGGCTTGCTATATAGCGTGTGTGACTAGCATACGTTGCTTGCTATATGGCGTGCGTGGCTAGCTGTATAGCGTATGTATTTTTTTAGCGTGTATGCATGTCTGTGGCGCGTGTGTGCATGTTTATAGCATGTGTGGCTTGCTGTATAGCGTGTGTGTGGCTATCTGTAGAGCGTGTGTGTATGTTTATAGCGTGTGTGGCTAGCTGTATAGCGTGTGCATGTCTATAGCGTGTCTGTGCGTGTTTATAGCGTGTGTGGTTTGCTATATAGCGTATGTGGCTAGTAGTATAGCGATTAAAATTTTCATATATAATTGCAAATAAATCACCTCATGTTGAATTTATTTATCACTGTAAATCATTCAGAACTAAATAAAAAATTTGCCATGTTGAAGAACATTATTCAGTTGTCAATGAATGGCATTGGCAAACACCATTAACCTTTTTTGACTTCAGCTAAGCCTCAAAGTTTATCTGAAGAATTTTTGAGCTAATGAGCCTGATTCACATAATTTTTTACTCAAGTCTTACTATTTGCAGCAATCAGTTATAAAATTATCTACGCTATCGTAAAATGCAGAAAATTGTTATTTGAACTATTATACTATAGATGGGGAATTCACTATCTGCCCACGTCTATAGCCTCTTCGTAGCCACTGCCTAAATTAAGATATCTTAGTGCAACTTGATACAAAAGACAGCCTCAAAACTATAGAGGTACACGTCGTCTGGAGCAGGGAGACCATTAAATTAATCAACCCCAATTGAGTGTATTCCCAAACCTATTGCAAGAAATACATTGACATAAGACAGGCTGTCGTATTCTACGTTAACTCTGCGGTCGTGTCTAATAAACAACCTCTTTAACTTTTTTTTTTTTCATTTTATCGACGTAACGGTGTAACGGCTATTTCGTAAACTCTATGTCCAGCTTTAATATTTTGAAGCTTATTTGTTGTAATTCAAAACAAATTCAACACTTCCAAGATCCAACACCTGGATAGATATTTCGCCAAACAGCAGAAAATTTTCTCTACAAATCATCTCCAACATTAATCGCAGACAGAACTTGAGAAACCGAACAAACACCTGTCTGAATGCTGAATGGGATTACAAGCGCTTAATTATCCAATCCTTATGAGTGGGCAAATAATAATGATTCTCGTAAGGGATTAGCGGTTCGTTATACTACTTCATGAATTGGATCTTGGATTGCGTGGATAGAGTAAACGCTGCTATTTGCAGCGACAAAAGTTAAGTCCGTGATAAGACGATATTTTCTGTTGCAGTTACCCAGTATAAAACAAACATGTTTTAGGTTGTAGGACAACCCAAAAGTAAAACACCTAATTAAGTTGTCTTTAAAGAACAATTAAAGATTTTTTCCCACACGACAACCGAGCTTAGCAAGCAAACGTCTTGGCACTCGCCAGAGGGTGCCCTCCATCACGCCCGTGCCCAAGCGTCATCTTAAGCAGGATTACATTCGGAATTAATTAAAAGATTTGCCACGGTCAAAGCAATGATTTCATGTCTGTTACTGCCGCGTGCCGTTGTTGCTACGGCAGTTATCGCTGGCGGGTGTTGCGGAATCGCAATTAAAAGACAACCTCCCGGTTCCGACAATAGATCCACGTTGTGTACATGGTTGTGATAAAAGATTTCTCCACCGCCGCGTCAAGAGTGAGTATGTGTATGTGTGTGCGCGCGGGGGAGTTTGCTGCTTTGTTTCCGCTTTCGCAGCAGTTTCCAATTAACGTAATTTCGCCCCCTCAATACGCTTCTCACCACGGGCAGTTTTGTGCTCTCTATGGTGGAATATTGAATCAAAATTAGCTCATTTTATTAGAGACAGATGCAATTTGTTTCGTGACACTATCGGTCTAGATTTTCGCTTATTTTGTCCTCCTCAGGAATTATCAAAAATTCAACAAGCATTCTAAATGATCTAATTGTTGGTGCTGTGGGTATCATAATGCCTTCGGCGAACAAACGACGATTGGGCCGAAGCACCATGGATGGAAAATATTTTAATTATCCAGCACAGCATCACTATTTGTTTTCGAGGGTATACCCCAGGGTTATTAGGCAGAGATATGCATAAACAGAATCACTGCTGTACGCAGTTTTTCACTGAGTCCGTGCGCGCCTGCGGTTGGCTGCCGCTTTCACGTCTATTTGTGCTGTCCTGCCTCGGATCTCGTTATCGAAAGCAATGATTGCCCATTAAAAGAGGGACACGTACAATCTCCGCAGTGGATTACGTAAAAGCATCAGTGAGCGCAGTAATTGGTATTAGGCAATGAAAAATGTTTCCCGTGTTGGAGTCAAACTCGTCAAGACACGCACTGCTCCATTCTCCCAACCGGGGTACCAGCAATCTAGTAAAAAACAGCTGCCTGCCAGTGGAAATGCGTAACGCGACAGGAGACTAATTCCATTTTATAAATTTTTAAAAAAGCTTTTTTTACAAACGGCCCATTCCTGTGCCGTGGATTTCTGTTTGTTTGGTTCACTAAGGCATATACGATGCGATGGTTTCGAGATATAATATTTGTAAAAAATCAAATTGCGCGGGCGTTGCTCCGGCGCCTGCCTGGAGCCTGATGGTGCGACGAGAGATCATATTGCTAACTGCAGAGCTTCACTGTCGCAAATATTTATCACCCAGGCGTTTCATACAATCAGCCGTCGCTCACACAGAAACGCGTAAGATATTATTAACGAATTTCGGAATGAGATTTTAAATCTTTCATTTTTGTGACTGAATCGCTGGCAGATTTCATATTATTAACTGCAGAATTACGCTGAATAGATCAACAGTAACAGCGTTGAAAACATCCCTCTTCGAAAACATGTTTGCTTCGAAGTTATTCATTGACACGTAGCGTGGTGGCGAAACCGTATAATTATTTTATAAGGCGAAAACGGGTGATTACATGAATTATACGTGGTCCCAAATATGCATAATAACAACTGGTTCGGCGAAGTTACTGCTGTGATTTTGTAATCGGACGCAGTAGTTCGACAAAGTTTAATCCAACCGAATATTATTTGATTACACGGATTTCATTGTTTTGTAAACAGATGTGGTTCGTTGCTAAGCCACAACGCTTCACGTCTTCTGTGGCAGAAGGTTATCTTTACTGAATGGTGTTGCAAAAAATATAAATTAATTTTTGTAAAAAATAATATATTATCATAAAGGTATATGTATAATAAATCTGAAAAGTTTTTCTAAACAATCTTGTGGATTATCAGCATCTTTTAAACTTTACAAGCAAAAAAGAAACAAAAAAAAAATCAATTTTAGGATTTTAAATACGCTTCCTAAGCGACAGTCGTAGAGAAATAGGTCAATGCTGCAGTGAAGAAATTCTTTGTTGGGATTCCGCTTATACTTCGTTGTGATTATCCGACTTGTTAACTCGATTTCATGGTCAGTAGTGCAATGAACTAGGGGTGGAAAGCGATGATACGTGTTCTGGTGACCCAAAAAATGGTTAAAGTGATACCAATCTAGCGAAAATGTGAAGCGAGCCGCATTTTTTATGAACGAGTGTCATTTTGCAACATTTTTACTACAAAAGTTGCAAGTAATTTTCATTATCAGTGATATTTTGAATCTATTTTGGTATTCTTTTGGTGAAGCTATCTCGAGAAAATATTACCATGAAATAGGGCCGCCCAGTGATCCTGAGACTGGTGCCTGAGTGTATAAAGTTCGGGTTTCTACGCGCCCGTACACGCCCACACTACCCGGCCCAATGCAACGCCTCTACTGTGGGGAATTGGGACAAACACGAATGTGCTGTCAACGATAAAAAGCAGTCTTCCACAGACTGCGTCCAGACCCATGACATACTGGACAACCAAAGCTGCGTAAAATAATAAATTCTGCAGTAGATGCAAAGTATCAAGCCACACGGTCTTGGTCATGAAGTGCCTACGTTGTATTACGAGGAACGAAATACAACCAAAGGGTCTGCTACCTAAATACTGATCCTCTATACGAAACTAGTAACAACTCTTCCAGAAAGCAATCACAGCAATCAAAAAGTGACCGCGGTGGTCATGCGACCAAGCAGATTGTACCCTTTTTGGTAACCACATATCAGCTGAAATTTGAGACAATCAACCCGACAGCATTCTCGAAATCACCGACCTAATTATTCGAGCAGTGAAACTAGCGATTCCTAAACCAGCAGAACGACACGTAGAAAGGCTCTGTCGCCAACTGATTTGGGAAGCGTGGAGTGGTTCATGGGAAGATTTTCTAGACAACATAAGTGAGGAGCATAACCCTGAGGAAACACAGAAGATACTTTCGAGATACTGACTGAGTAGGTAACCGGTAGAACCTACTTACAGAACCAGAGTCACAACATGGTCGAAATACAGACCCTGCTGATTTTAAACAGATCTCTCTAACGAGGTGTTTATCCTTGACCGTATAATAAAGCAATTCACGCTAAAACCAGGCCACTAGGTGCGCAAGGTCTTTCGAATTTGATATAAATGCATATAATTGTTAGAAATAGAGAAAAAATGATAATGACATTTTTGTTTGATCGAATTTGTTGACCCCTCGGTCACCAAAAGGTGAAATAGTTTCTAGGAGAGTGGAAATTTCAGCAATTCTTGATGTTTTATTTGAGCTATGTCTCTGAAATTTGTTATGGAACCTACTACAAGTAGCACTTTCCTGTAAAGAGGAGTGATAGGGCTTTCATTTAGAGTGATCAGAATTTTGGCCGCCATCATGAAATTGGCCGCCATTTTGGATTATATTAGAAAAATGCGATTTTGACCCTGTTGCAACTACCGATTTTCAATCTAAGAGAAGCATCAAAAAGCTGAGAAAAAATGTTATAAGAGCGTGCCATACATCAATTAGCAACCTGGGGTCTAACCGGAAATTTCTCCCACCTCGTTAAAACCTTTTTGGCGAAAGGATCTTTCAAGTGTCAATACACAGGAGCAGTTACACATAAAATATCCCAGTTTTAATATATTTTCCAAATTATCATTTTTGATTTGACTGAAACTTTGCTTAAATTTTTCTATAGGCAAAGGAGGCACTTTTGTGCTATTGGTTTAATTTTTTGAAACACAATTTAATTTTGAGAAGCTATTGAAAAATTATATTTTGGGAAGGTGATGATAACAAATATTTTCAGGGCCATAACGGGTTGTTTGATCGGTGTGACATCTTGGACGAAATTGTAGATTCCTTCCAAAAAAATATACAATCTAAATAAATATGTTTTACCTTTGTTATACTAAACAAAGGTTATAAAATCGGTCGAAAAACGCAAAATAGATCCATGATCCGGAGGGCCAAATCGTATATACCATTCGACTCAGCTCGACGAACTGAGCAATGTCTGTTCGTGTATATGTGTGTGTATGTGTGTGTGTATGTATGTTGTCTGTATGTATGTGCCGCAAAATACTAACGCACCTTTCTTACAGAACGCAATATCTGATTTTAATGATCTTATTCACAAACGAAAGCAACTGTGCTCCCCAAGAATGCTACCGAGTGGATTTTTGATTAGTGGCTTAGATTTTAAAATATTGATCAAAGAGTATTTTTTATCTAAGACATTCAACTTTTAAGGCAAAATTAATGGCACGGAGAGCCATGTGTTGTATGCCAATTTACTCAGATCGACGAATTGAACAATTTATGTATGTTTGTGTATGTGTGCCTGTACGTATGTATGTGTAAATATGTTGTTTATATGTGTAGTATATCAAAATCGACCCAAAAAATAAAAATAAAAAAAACACTCTTTTTACAGAACGCTTATTCCGATTTTTATGTTCGCATGCTCAAATGAAAGCCCCAGAGATCTTTGAAAATCATACTGAGTGCGATCTTTTATTGGTTGCTTGAACTGTAGAATTTTGACCAAAGTATATTTTAGACATGGGATTACTTTCTGGATAATTTTTCTCTCTCACTGCTCTTTCCTCTTCTCTATCCCTCTTTTTTCGTATCGCTGTTTATTTCTCAAAGGATATCAACAATCATCGAATACTTTTCATAATCTTTACACTCTTCGTAGTGCGTCTTAACTGGTGTAAATAAATTACCTTTTAGCTTTTCTTGAAAATTTTAACCAGATTTTATAAGAAACTGCAATGCTTACTCAACTCCTTTTCTCGCTTCCGAAGCTTTCGTCCTAACTTCTTATAAAATATATACTAAATTGTACGTTGAACCTAGATTTGCGAAGAGTAAGAAACATCTACAGCTTTCGGGAGCCAAGCATTATAGTAAAATCTGATCCAACAGTGTGCAAATGTAAAACAATTAGCGATGCAGTTATTTTGAAAAGCTTCACCAAAGATGTATAGACCTATTTACGTACGAATGTGTTAGTGCCACCCGTTGAGAAAAACACAAATAAATCGCTGTTTTGTTTGCAATGCTACGTTTTGAACAGCTGGAAAACTTTTCAGTTGAACGCTTATTTTATGTTTTAAATTTGTGACCAGGAATCTAAAGTTGCTGGTGAACGTAATCGGCAAAATAAGGAAAAAGTGTTGAAGCAACTCTTCACTTACTAGTGTGCGCAGGTGAAAAGTCACTTATCTCTATGAATGACACAATATGCTCATGTAAGATATAAATATTGCTTCCTAATTCAAGACTAAGTGCAAACAGAGTATCCATGTTATTCCACTTCTCGTTATCGCAGCAAGATTTAAAAAGTCTTTAGGCCTTCGAAAAGAATAATGTTCTCGCCCACACTCTGAAAATCCAAAATTCTCAAGAATCGTGGAGAACCTTCATTATCAGATAATGCATTTGAGATAGAATTAAATTGACAACTTTCATCAATAGGCATATTTTTTCCTGTATAATTCTGAACTATATTTTGAGAAAAGGTTTTTAGAAGTTTGCTTCAATTCATAAAAAAAAACTTGATGCTGATTCATAAATCTAGGTCCTGCGATTTCTGAAAATAAAGCGAATAAGTAGAACCGCATTGAATACATATTTGCTGTTCTAGTGTGAAATCAGTATCATTGTTATCTATTACTGTTCTGTACCCACGTTCGATTATTTAAAACAAAAAAAAATGCTTCTAGACAGCATTTAAAAATTGGTTTGTGATGGAAAAAATAAGACTCATGTACTCCAGTTATAACATTCATATTATTTGCGAAAACCACGTCAAGCTTTAATTCAATTATCGTCTTTGGTTAACTCTCTGAATACTATCTTATAAATTCATTTCATTCATTATTGAAATTGGAATTACGTTGGTATACGATTTGTAATTGACTGGCCTAATATGTATAAAGTGATAGTTAGCATAACAATGGTTTCTACACAACTAGGTTAAATAAGGTTTTTTTCAAGTTAAAAAAAAATTGATTATCTAAAAAAGCTCGATTTTTTAATATCTAATCTTTTTTATAGAAAATGCAAAAGATTACCTAAACAGTGCATCAATTTTGCATAGAGTGCTCTATTGTAAATTAAAAATATTTTTATAGCCAAAACGGTTTGAATGATTGGTATAGTTGTAGATAGCAATTTTACCCTTCCAAAAAAAGCCCCTTGGAAAAAAATATTAAAGAATTTTTTTTTTAAATCATAACTTTTTTTCTCGATTTCTCCATGATCAGAAAAATTGCACTTTTTAGGTATTTTTTTGTAGTTTTTATTAAAAAAATAGATTTTTGAAAAACAACCTTCTTTAGATAATTAATTTTTAAATTTTTGAAGACAAAATTACTATCTACAACTTTGCAGAAGGTGTCACACAAATCAAACAAGCAGGTTTGGCTCTAAAAATATTTGTAATTATCAATAGCTTCCCAAAATAGCATTTTTCAATAGTTTCCCAAAAATGAGTCGTGTCCAAAAAAATTAAACCAATAGCATAAAATGGCATTTTTTGCCTATAGAAACGGCTATGCAAAGTCCAGCCAAATGAAAAATGGTCAATTAAATTGGTTGCCCGTTTTTTGTGGATTTGCTCACAGGATACGGGAGGGTACCGAGACCCCTCAAGGATCCAGTCTAGCGGTGACACTTTTCTACGTTATAATTAATACCGTGTTTTGTAAGTTACCGGGAGAGATATCTATTCTGGCATATGAAGAACCTCTGGTTCTGCACTGGGATTGTTGGCTCTCTTCCAGAAAAGTTGAACTGCATTCAAACTTCTAAGAGAAAAATATCCACACTACACATGGAGATACAGGTTAGTAAATGGCTGGAGAAGTGTTACTTGAGACCCTAGTGTGGTCTACCATAATTCTACAGCACCTCCTATTCCAGCCTCCACGAGATGTCAACCGGGATACAAGTAACCTTAGCGGAGGTCGAAGAAATCTTCTGTGTTTGTTTTTGACGTAATGATATTTTATCTGATCAAAACACATACTTTTCATCGGTCTGGAGTTTTGGAAGAAATGGAATTTTTATTTTGTTCAGATAATCCTTCTTCCGTAGATATTGATTGAATTTATACCCAGATCCCTCGAGATTTTCAGTGTGTTAGTTGCTTTCGCTTTGGGCCGAAGAAATACAACCAATGGCCCAAGCGATTCTTCCGGGTACAGCTTCACACGGTGAATCGCTCCTCTAGCGACTTTTGGTGCCTTGTATCCAGGATGATCAGGCTGGAAACCGAGCGAATTTTCACCCTCGCAATCGGCCAGGCAATATTCGTCGCCCATGCTGGAAGCCCAAAACAATATAGTAAAAAAATAAATAAAAACAAAACTTATTGGTTTCTGTAGCCGCTCTCCTCCGCAACCGGCACACGTGCGCTGTCAATCTAAGTCCCAAAGGCCAGTCCTGCACACAAAACATCCGACAAAGGTGATGATGTGCTTTTTTTGATTTAAATAGGCAGCTGAGTTATCTTAAGCTTTTTTTTCAGAAATCTGCCTTATTTGTTTTTTTTTTACAAAAACTACAACATTAATCAACATTAATTTTTAATGAAAAAAAAAAGTTATTTTATGTATTTTCCTCGTTCCAACGAAAATATACACCATTTTTTTCCGTGTTGGGTATTTTCGTCACTGCGACCAATGTTTTGATATTTTGTGACATATTCCCCCTTTTTAATTTTGCTTAGTCAGGATAACGTATCACTATTGAAAGTGGTCGCTAAAGTCTGGCCAATAGCATTAGTCCAGTCCGGTATAATACTTCGTATGAAGCGCACAACCGTACTGGGATTTGTTTTCCAGATTTCAGAGGGTTCCAGAAGACCTCTCTCGAAGAACTTATATCTTTTGATAAAAATTGCCGGACATTGGCATAACAGATGTTCTGAGTCTTCTTTTTCCATGCCACATACTCGACATGTATCATCTTGAAGTTTTTTATAACCTTCAAATGATAACGGCTCGGACAATGCCCTGTTATTAAACCTGTATACGTACTTAGATCTTTTTTTGAAAGATCCAGTATTTTACGAGTCATAGAAACGTTCGGAGTGATAAAACGTTTCGACTGCCTACCGATGAAGGTGTTTGTCCAGTTGGATTCCACTTTCATAGTTTCTCATGCTTTTAGTTCCATTCTAAGGGAACAAGCAGATAGACCACAGGAGGGTTCTGGTCCTATGAACTGATGAGACGATCCAAGTCCTGCCAGTTCATCGGCTCTTTCTTTCCCATCTATTCCACAGTGACCAGGAACCCAGTATAAGTCTACTTGATTGTTACAACCCAGTGTTTGGAGTGATTGAACACACTCCCAAACTAGTTTTAATGTGCATGTCGCAGACTTCAAAGCCTTCAACGCTGCTTGACTGTCGGACATCATGCAAATGTTTGAGTGTCTGTATTTCCTGCGTAGGCATATTTCACATTCTAGTATTGCTTGGACTTCAGCTTGGAAGACAGTTGGCCATTGGCCCATTGGAACTGACAGGTCTATTCCTGGGCCAGTTACTCCTGCTCCCACTCGATTGTTCATTTTTGAACCATCTGTGTAGAAAATGATTGATCCTGGGCGGAGATCAGGACCACCGCGTTCCCAAACATCACGCTCAGGTTCAAACATTCGAAATCGCCTTTCGTAATTGTATCTTTTCTCCATCCGGTCTTCATTGTTGATCACTAGGGGATTGATACGAATAGTTTTTAGAATACCTAGATGACCCGTTAAATCACCCTCAAAGAGCTTCAATGATCTTTTGATCCGTAAGGCACTCTTTTCGGCTTCTAATTGTATGAATTGATGCAGTGGAAGCATAAACAATAGAGCTTCCAATGCCTTGGTGGGTTAAGTTAAGGTATTTGACGTTATTTGAGAGTTTAAGAAGCTCACCTTTTAGCCTGATATCATTAACCATAGTTTTTTTTCTACGTGTAAATGGGACGATCGTGGTTTTTGAAGGATTTACATTTAAGCCTTCCCTATCGCACCACGAGGAAATAATGTTTAAGGCAGTTTGCATTCGGTTCGCGATGACATCATCATACTTGCCACGAACAATAATGACAATATCATCAGCAAATCCAACTACTTCAAAGCCTTCTTCCATCAATTTTTTTAGAAGATTATCAACTATTAATGACCACAGCAGAGGAGATATCACCCCTCCTTGTGGGCACCCTTTTATAGCTGTTACACTTATATCAGAGCTACAAGGGCTTGCTGCTATTTCTCTTTTTGATAACATCTCGCTTATCCAATGAATAATGCAATTGTCAAAACCACGTTTCTTCATTGCAGCAGTCATTGAGTCATGAGAAGAGTTATTAAATGCTCCTTCAATATCAAGGAACGCCGAAAGGGAAATTTCTTTTGCAGCAAAAGATTTTTCTAGTTTTGTAACTATAGTATGGAGTGCAGTTACCGACGATTTCCCCTCCTGGTAAGCATATTGATATTTACTAAGAGGAGTTTTAGAAAGATATGATGATTTGATGTGCTCTCCGATTATTTGTTCCATTGTTTTGAGAACAACTGACGATAAGCTAATTGGCCTAAAGGATTTTGGCAGAGATTTGTTCCTTTTGTTGGCCTTAGGGGTAAAAATAACCCGTACTTGTCGCCACGCTCCCGGAATTTAGCCTAGAATTAAGCTGGATTGAAAGAGTTGTGTTAGAATGGGCATCAGAACTGTTTTACCCTTCTGTAATAGTACCGGATAGATCCCGACTCTACCAGGTGACTTGAAGGGTTCAAAGGAGTCTATTGCCCATTCAACTCTACTTAAAAAATTGGTTGGCCAAAGTAATTGCATCATCCCTAGTTCTTTCTAGCCCAGTCATCGTATTCACTGTTTCGTGAATTTCTGTCCTGGCTATAAGATTTCCAGTACTTGATACAGATGTACTTTGGTCTTCACTTGAGTTAATAATCGACCCAGGAAAGTGTGTTTTCATCATCAACTCTTATATTTCTTTAGCAGAGCTAGTACAAGAACCATCTTCTTTTCTTAGAGTACCCAACTCATTTGAGTGATCTTTCGCAAGGATTATTTGCAGCCTGGCGGCTGTTGGAGTATTTTCAATGTTTTCACATGTATGCCTCCAGTGAATCCTTTTTGATCTTCTTATTTCTTTATTACAGGCGGTGAGAGATTGCTTGTATTCGTCCCACTGTTGGGTTCGTTTAGCCCGGTTGAAGAGTTTCCGAGTTTTTTTCCGAAGTTTTTGTAGAGATTGATTCCACCAAGGTGCTTCTCTATTTGTAGAACGTATCTTTGCAGGACAGCAATCAAGGTAAGACTGTTGGATCACATTTGAGAGATATTTGGAATTTTCTTCCAACTCTCTGTATGATTTGGAACATCCTTCGAAGCTGTTCAAAGCTACCATTAGCTTTGAATTATAAGGCTCCCAGTTTGTTTTTCCGGGGTCCCTTATGACCTCAGTGCGTTCTTGATTTGCTTCATAATCAAATAAGATTTACTTGTGGTCAGATAAAGATTCTTCATCTGATACGTGCCAATTTTTTATTCTGCCGGATATTACCGGACTACATAGTGTAAGGTCAACTTCTTGTCCTAATACATTTACAAAAGTTGGTTTATCCCCCTTATTACATATATCTATCCCTTGTGATGATATAAAGTCCAAAAGGTACTCACCTCTGTTGTTGATGTCTGTGCTGGCCCAAATCGTGTGATGGGCGTTTGCATCACATCTAATTATAAAAGCCTTGTTTTGTTCCTTACAGTAAGAAACCAATCTAGCGACCTCTGGTGGAGGAACTTCTCCCACGTCACCTGGAAAGAATGCTGACGCGATACAAATTTCAGTTTTGCCGTGGGTCGTTGGTGCCTCCAATGTGATTGCTGTCAAGTCTTTTGAAATGAATTCTGTAATTGGAAAGAAATTAGCTCTCCTGTTTACTAGGATTGCGGCCCTCGGCGAGGGCTGACAATCGTCATAAATTAGCTTACATACGTTTGAAGGAAATCCTTGTATCCTACTGTTATATGTCCATGGCTCCTGGATTAACGCAACATCCAGTTTGCTCTCCGTGAATCGCTTCCAAAGTACAGCGGTTGCTCCCTTTGCGTGGTGCAGATTCACTTGAACGCATTTGATATTTCTATCATTCATTTCTTCTGCTTGGATTTCCGCATCGTTGTGGTGGTCTTTGTTTCCCACTGTTTGACATGCGATTGCCAGTGTTTGGATTATCGCTCGATTGCAGTTTTATCCTCCTGTAGTTTGCATTTTGTGTGGTACGATCAGTTTGCTTCAAGCTACGTCTCATTTCATTAACTCCACTTGGTCCTGGGATTTGGCTTTGAACGTTGATATTCGTCCCAGCATCTCCAGTATCCTTGTGGGTTTTTACGATAATGGGACCGCCCGTGAGCTCTGATCCCCCACTAGAGAAGTTGTTTTGCACATTTAGTCCAGTTGTGTTTACCTGAACTTTTTGCTTGAGCTTTTGCCTCAGTTGGGCAGATCCAAATTTATAATCTAGCACAAATTTGGATTTTTTGATGGAGTTCATAGAAACCCCATCGACCGTGAACACAAGTTCTACGTGCTGGTTTAAAGCGTTACGTTGGAGTATTCTCCACGCATCTACTACCAGCCCATTGTTTTGGCTGTCAAGTAGCGCAAGAATCCTGTCCGTAGTGTCTGCTACACTTAGTGGAAAGAACCCGATCAAGATTTCTGGGCGAGGGATGTCCTTCTCATCGACTGCAAAAAGTTCTGCCCCCGGCCAGGGTTTTATGGATGACACGACGGACTTTAGCCACCCTGCTGTTTCCTGGTTTTTGCAAAGGATAACCAAGTAACCCGATTTGAACGCACAGTTTCTAAACTTAGGTTTTAGAGCCTCTTTCTATTGCTCTGTCACTTTCGAAATAACCGCATTCTGGAGGAGGAAATATACACCATGGGCAAAGAAAATTTTTTTCTTGAAAACAAAAATAAAAAAAATCTTCATGATTTGAATATCTCAAAGAGATACGATTTTTTTTACAAAAAAAAAAACAATGTTCGTTGAACATTGATGCTTTTTCGATCTTGGAGAAATAAATAATAGAAAATTTATAATTTTAGAAAAAAATATTTTTTTAAATTTTTTACAGCGTGTTTTTTTGGAAGAAGAACTTTTTATATGGGATTTTGCGTTGATATAAATCTGGCTTTGGGACTATTTCTTGTTCTGAGTGTCTGCAACAAAAATACTATCTACAGCTATGCTGAAAACCTCACACCAATCTAACAAATCATTTTAGCTCAGATAAAAAGTTTTTGATTATCCTTCACGTTTCAATTGACCACTCCCAAATAAGCGTCTTTAAAGCAATGAAACTTATCAGGACACGTTGTTTCACAAAGAGCATCATTTCCGTAAACTTTTTTTGACTATCGATGTACTTAAGCTGCCGTTTTTTTATAAACTGACAAATACTCTGACCAATTATCCACTACCTTCCAAGCGGATTGTTTTTGAGGCTTGTAGGGAATTATACACAGTCGAAACCGGAAGATTTTCGCTTTCAAAATGGTTTACCATGAACTTTTTTTCAAAATTGTTGTACAGTTCACAGTGTTTGCGGAATGGTCCTTTTTTCGACGCCGTTTTGAACAGAACTAGAGATGCATAAACAAAACAAAAAGTACTAGCATAAAGAGAAAAGAGAGAGCTTTCATATACTTACTCTCATTTCTCTCTGAGCGTGTTTGTTGTGGAGTGAGGCCTCAAAACAAATCCAAATTTCTAGTTGTCACCCGTTAGCAGCCAGCTCTTGTTTGGACGACCTGTGGATGGAAAGATATCTATTCAGGTCGCCTTCGTACTGCCATCTAAGGTTTGGAAACTTGGAGTCTCCCTGCGCTATACGAATGTTCTGACATCTACTGTCTACTTGACCAAAGGATGGTACGGATTGCTGTAGCGTGAGCCGAGTATAATTGGCACTAAAGTTTGGTCGCAGACACATATGGTGCAATGTGTACTGAGCGAGTTGAAAGTTTCACAAAAACAGCAACCTCCACCTCGCGAAAATTCACTGGTAAAATCACTGCGATCACATCGAAACATGTGGTAGTCGGACGAATGTTTCAAGTCTCAGATGTCCGTTCGAAGCCAGGTTTTTGTGAATACTAAAAGGTCGTAGTCACCACTGAAAAGTAGTAGCCTCAATTTGGTCCTAAAGTTTTACACGGATTTTTGATTATGTATCAGCTGGAAAAGTGCAATTTTTTAAGCAAAACGAGATTGAAAATAATGTTATCATTGTTCTTTGATTTTAAAATAAAGAATAACAAACTGCTCGAAATGTGGTAAATTACAGTTCGCCAATATATACAAGGACGAACTGTTCGAAGGATAGCGATAAACATTTTTTAAAAATCACTTTTTTCACAGAAAACGCATTATTTTCAATTGATACATAAAAGCTGGCAGAGCTTTAGGAGTCAATTCCCTTGTTTTAGTACGTGAACCACGCACATTCTGGTAATACATACAATAGGTTAAAGTTTTTTTTCCGTTGTATCTCGAATAGTTGTTGCTGCCAGGTTAGGGGTATTAGTAGCTTCGTTTATTAAACTGAACCCCCAAAAAGTGTATTTTGTGTTGCTTTTATCTGCATATTAGTTTATTTTCAGTTACAACTGTTCAACTTTGCAAATCCATTTTGCCTAAGTTTATCTCTTATTAAAATTTGTGTTGAAGTTTGTGTTTATTTATTCAATGAGTTTATATTCTTCGGGAAGGATTAAGTATGTTTATTATTATTTAGCAGGATAAATGTCCTCTCTTCTGTTTCCTAAAATTTTACTTCCAGGAGTTATAATTTGAGTTTGTGTTTTCTACTGAATAAACAACTATCAATGCATCGTATAACTTTCTTATCGATATTATTATTTAGTTTAGCTTGCAATAAAACTATTCACTTGACATTATTTCCAGTGAATTCAAGTAATGGTCTTGCTGATAGTAGAACAGAGACACACTGGAGAGAAATAGTTTACATTGTTTTTCCAACAACGGTTAGGTCTTTGGAACTGTCACAGACGTTCCATGAAGTTGCAATGAATTGAGACTGTTATCCAGCCGGAACTACGCCATAATATTTATTTTCCATTACAGTCAAATAAACATCGCTTTCATCGTCGTTTGGGCCCAGTTGTCTGACATTCCGTTGATTAGTTCGAAGCTGCTCCGTAACCAGCGGGAGTAGCACAGTAATGATGTTAGGCATCTCATATGTTATTTTTGGTATTATTAACGCTTTATGCAGCTTTAGCATTTTAATGCGCATAAATTCATTCGAATATTTTTAATTATCATTTTCCACTCGAAATTCTTTGAACAATTTTTCGTACAAGGATTTTCTCCAATTTTGAACAATTTTTTGCACAATTTGTTGTCCGAAAAGCACATGCATTTTACGCACGGCGATTTGGCAACTTTTCGCATTAGCTACATGGGTCTTCCCCAGGGCTCATGTTTAAGCCCCCTCCTTTACAACTTTTATGTAAATGACATCGACGAATGTCTGGCAAATTCATGCACAATAAGACAACTTGCAGACGACAGTGTAATCTCTGTTACAGGAGCCAAAGCTGCCGATTTGCAAGGACCATTGCAAAATACCTTGGACAATTTGTCTGCTTGGGCTTTACAGCTAGGTATCGAATTCTCTCCGGAGAAGACTGAGATAGTAGTTTTTTTCTAGGAAGCATGAACCTGCTCAGCTTCAAACACAATTAATGGGTAAAACGATTTCTCAGGTTTTGGTACACAAATATCTTGGTGTCTGGGGGGGATATCTTGGGACTCTAAAGGCACCTGGGGTTGTCACGTGAGGTGTCTGATGAAAAAATGTCAACAAAGAGTGGATTTTCTTCGTACAATAACCGGACAATGGTGGGGAGCCCACCCAGGAGACCTTATAAGGCTTTACCAAACAACGATACTGTCTGTTATTGAGTACGGGTGTTTCTGCTTCCGCTCCGCAGCAAACACACATTTGATCAAACTGGAGCGAATACAATATCGTTGTTTGCGTATCGCCTTGGGTTGCATGCAGTCGACCCATACGATGAGTTTGGAGATCTTAGCTGGAGTACTACCATTGAAAAACCGCTTCTGGAGCCTGTCTTCTCGTATTCTAATCAAATGTGAGGTCTTGAACCGTCCCGTGATTGAAAATTTTGAAAAGTTAATCGAACTTAATTCTCAAACCCGTTTTATGACATTGTTTTTCAATCACATGTCCCAAAATATTAACCCTTCTTCGAATATTCCAAATCGTGTCGACTTATCAAATACTTCTGATTCTACTGTGTTTTTCGATACATCCATGATAGAAGAAACTCGTGGAATCCCGGATCATTTACGCGTGCAGCAGATCCCTAAAAATTTTTCCAATAAATGTCGAAACATCAACTGCGACAATATGTACTACACTGACGGATCACTTCTTGATGGGTCCACTGGCTTCGGTATCTTCAATAACAATTTAACCGTCTCCCATAAGCTCGATAATCCTGCTTCTGTTTACGTCGCAGAATTAGCTGCAATTCAGTACACCCTAGGGATTATCGAAAAAATGCCCACGGACCATTATTTCATCTTTACGGACAGTCTCAGTTCCGTTGAGGCTCTCCGATCGATGAAAGATGTTAAGCACTATTCGTATTTCCGTACATCTGAGTGCTTTATCCGAAAAATCTACTCAGATTTCCTTAGCGTGGGTCGCTTCTCACTGCTCGATACCGGGTAATGAGAAAGCGGTTTCTTTGGCTAAGGTGGGCGCAACAAACGGTGATATTTATGAAAGACCAATTGCCTTTAATGAATTTTTCGCATTTGTACGTCAGAATACGATCATCAGTTGGCAAAATTCTTGGACCAAGGGGGAACTGGGAAGGTGGTTACATTCCATAATCCCCAAGGTATCGACGAACCCGTGGTTCAAGGGGTTGGATGTAGGTCGGGATTTCATTTGCGTGATGTCCCGGCTTATGTCCAATCACTATAGATTTGACACGCATCTCCGTCGTGTTGGGCTCGGGGAGAGTGGTATCTGTGCCTGTGGTGAAGGTTATCACGACATAGAGCACGTTGTTTGGTCATGCCCTGTACACCGTGACGCCAGGTCTAGATTAATAGCTTCCCTGCAGGCCGAAGGTAGGCAGCCGGCTGTTCCTGTTCGTGATGTCTTGGCGAGCCGTGACCCATCCTACATGTCCCTTATATACGTGTTCCTGAAATCCATCCACGCCCCAGTTTAGTCCTATCCCCTTCCGCCTACATCCAACCAAACGACAAGAACACGTTAAGACCCCGGATCCGGAAACAGCAATCAGACCCGCACGATACTCTCAAGGCCCGATGGAAACAACCCAATATGCCAGTCCGTAATATCTTGGCCCAGCAGCGGAACAAATTTAATATGCTGCTTACCTATGGCAATGAAAACCATCAAACAGCAAACCTGTGCTTTTAATGCAAAACATTCTAGCTTTAAGTTAGATTTAGTTTCAGCTCGTAGTCGGCAGCGAGGATAGAAAATTTGCTTTTAGTTATTAAGATACTTTAGAAAGTAAGCTACCAGATATAATTGGCGCCGTTAAACATTGAATTGTATTTGTGCCGTGTCAAATAAACTATAGATGAAGAAAAAAAAAACAATTTTTTGTTGATTTTTTCATTCTCTTTTTGCTTGTTATTGAGCTGTCCATCAGCCATCTATGTACATCATCCTATTGAATGCATTCTGTTCATGCCTTCATTCTGTAAAAACAAAAACTACTGAACGTCCATTGAAGTAGAAATTCTTTTTAATTGTGATTTTCGGTTTAAAAACAAATTTGCTTAGGACTAAGACGAAACTTACTGCGCCAGATCCATCAGCGCTACCGTGACCAAGAGGCATGAGAGTCAAACGAAACGAAACATTGTGAGGTGACTGTATAATTTCTTGGCATGAATTATTAATTACATCCGTATTCAACTTAGTCTAACATTTTCCAGCAGCCATTAACTAATTTTTCATCCCGTACCCAACTCCATCAAATGCTAGAAAGGAAGTGAAATTTCAATTAAAATTTATTACCTCTTCTTTCGCGCAATGTCGAACGTTTTGCTTGACGTATAATGTTGATTTTTCGGGGCATAGCTTCCACTCGTTTGCCATCGGTAATTGATATCCCTGGCGGTGCGGGAATGCTTCTGTCTAAAGCACGCGGATGTGAAAATTGGTTATTAAAATGCTTATTCTTTTTATTTTATTTCTGCACTTTTCTGGTTAAGAGCGGAATAAAATTCATACTCACACAGCATAATATCGCATCCGTTTCCGTCGGATCCCGGAGCAGCTCATACGCGAAACAGTTTTTTTTTTCGCTGGGCGTGATTGCCGTATGTGCTCCCGTAAGCACCCGTGTGGCTTTCTATTAAAAACTTTTCTTCAACTGTTCGTCTTGGGGAACGGTTTATCGTTCTTGACGATAAAAGTCGGGAGAGAGAGAGAGAGAGCGAGAGAGAGAGAGAGAGAGAGAGAGAGAGAGAGAGAGAGACGGAGTGAAAACCATCGCCGAACGAACAGCAATGCTTTATTGAAATTATGAAAAGTATTCTGACATAATGTTAGATTAGATTATACGAGACGTGGCTGCGAATGGGGAAACCAGCACCGTCTCCTGGTTTGCCCTGTTTGACGGAGGTTGAACGCAGAGGTACACGCTGTACCTTGCGTGCTTATTAAGTACTGCCGTAGCACAGTTAGGGGAAAGTCATTTTTAACCATTCATTCAACGATGTTGCCATTTCTTCTCAGAAAACATCTGGGGTTTGACGAGGTAAATTTATTTATGTTTTTTTTGACTTCCACATGGGTATGTAAATTTTCGAGATCATCCGATTTTTGGTCAAAGTATTCTATAATCTATTAAAGTTGGTATAAATAGTGCAACTAAAAATCATTGTATATCATTTTTTCTTTTCAGGTAAAATATGAGGTTTAAAACAACTTTACAAGTTCAGACAAACATCCAGTCTATGGTAAATAAATATGTTCAAAATAGTTAATTCATTTAACAGACTGATATATTTGTTTATATTTAAACAAAATATATCTAAATGCAAATTTGTTAATTCATTAACCTTTTTTTAATCCCAATTCCAATCCTTGCTCCAACGTAGTTTCAGTTTAGGTTCGCTTCAATTTCAATTGAATTTCAATTTGGATACGTCTTCGTTACTCAATTTCAATTGAAATATTTTAACAGGTCTCGAAAAGACAATTGAGATTTATTAGGATTAGTTCAAATAATTACTTGTAGAACATTATTACGTCCCATTTGATTTCGGAATTGTATTGAAAATGCCGCTTCTAAGAACAGCTGTATTCAGCTCGTTTGAGGTTTGGAAACGATCAACTCCAAGAAAAACAATTCGAATGAAAATGCCTCGGCAAACGGGGCGCGCCTTTGCCGCTAACGCCCAGCAGTTTTTTATCGTTTTCGCTCATGTGCAGGAGTTTTCAGCGAATTAAAAACAGTGTCAGTAGTTTGTTGTTTTAAATTTCGGCAAACTTGCTTCATCACAACAGAGCGCGCATTCCGCGGCATTGTTGTTTCATCGTTATTTGATATTAGGTTTCGATGTACCGCCAGGGAAATAACAGGGTGTGCAGTTAATTCTTGCCACACATTTGGGCTGATCATCGTGGGCTCCATTCGGTTATTTGATATATGAAGGAGAGACTAATTTGAAGATTGGTATATGTAAATGTTTTTTTCTTCTTCCCTATCTGTTGTTGATATAGAGTTGAAACGAAGAGGAACATGTTTTCTTAGGGTGGCCTTTAACAAAACAATTCTTTGGCAGGAGTTTGGAGGATTTGCTCTACATTTCGCTTCACGGCCGTTATTTCACCCCGATGTGGGGAAAAACTGTCCGGATCGTTCCGTGCCAAGTCAAGTGGTAGGCTTTTCCGCTGCGGTTCTGCAGAAGATGTGCTTGTTTTCTTTCCAGGTGTTCAACAACTTTATCAAAGTTTATTTTGAATAAATAATCTGTCCGGTCTGCCTTCACCACACAGGGATACACACAATGGAAAACAGACAGCGGATGGAACTTTTTTACTTGTTTCATCGGGTAAAACAGAATAGCTGTTTTGGGAATGTTTATTTGAATCATTTAAAAATTGGCTTCGGCACAAGAAAACAGTGAAAAACGAAAATAGAAGACACAATATTTCGCTGGTTGGTAACTAGCTATGGCTAGCTGATTCGTGTGAAAACAGAAACTCTCAGAGCAGTGATCCAAACTTTCCCGGCTGATGTATTCGTCTTCGGAAACTGTTGTGCTCAAGTTGGTGCCTTTCATGATTAATAATCAGAGGATTTTTAAACATCATTTGCAACTGCGGCGGACTTTTTACAATTTGTTTTAGGATAATTCTGCGCTACTATATCTGCGATATCATGACTGCAAAATGGACGTGTAATAAGATTGATAAATTTGTGTTGAAAACAGCTGCTTTGACGTCAGCAAACAAGATGCTGGTAGCACAAGAAATACTGCAAAATTTTCTCCAGTCATGAAATGAAAAACAGGTTAAACTGAAAACAGAATCGGTAATTGTGAACAGTTAAAGTTGTGCTTAGTATGGTGTACTATATTATCAATAGTATATTCGTTATTAATCTCATTAAAAATAAAATAGGTCTGTTTATGTAAAACTGAAAAAAAAATTACAAAGTTTTTACTCTTCAATGTTTTTTTATTTCGGAAAATTTTTAGTTGTGATTTTTTTAATAGAGAAAGGTACGTTGGATAAAGATTAATCTTTATAAATAATGAGCAATTCCATGAAAAATGTTATTCTGTTCTATTGATATTGTTTTTATTGAATCAAACCTAATTCGTGAAAAGGGATTATGAAAAAAGAGGATTGATGATCACAATTTTATAGAACCAAAACGGTTTGTTTGATCTGTGTGACCAAGAAGGGTAAAGTTTCAAACTATAACTTGTTTTTCTTCGAAAAAAATATACCCCAGAGGAAATTTTTTTTAACAAAAAAATAAAAATAAATTTTAAAAATAATTATCTCAAAAAGCTGATAGATATGTTGCATTAACCAGGGCATCAGGTTTCTGGGTAAGGATCTCCACGTGCTGAGTATTTTTTGATGATTAAAAATATTCCTAGTATCTTAACCTGTGGTTTTCGATCTGTTTTTCTCTGCGTACCCCTTGGTGAGATTTTCTAATTCAATAAAAGAAAAGTTCTTGCAGAGTGGGAAAGAGTAATAATAGATCATGTTGTGGTAGTCTAGCTTAAGTTTTAAATTGTACTATGGTTTGCTTGATTGCTAAAGTCAAGTATAAAAAGCAAGTTGGAACAACAAATTAAGTTATAAAAAAAATTGATTTTTCTTTCGCGTACCGCTACCCCGGGTTGAGAACCGCTGATCGATTTGTTTGATCGGTATAGTGTTCTCGAAAAAGTTATATAGGGTATCGGCTGTATTATCGGCAGGTTTCACCTATTATCGTCAAAGGGGTAAACGATGTTCAAGATCTTTAATTTCTTGCATGATGGATCTTCATAATGCAGAGTACCTCTCTGCAAAATATAAGTTCTCTATGACTTGTTTAACCTCCCTACACTGTAAAAAATAATGAAAAAATATGGTTATTTCGACAGATTTTTCTTTTATTAGTTTTCACCTTTCCAAGTTTAGTTAAACACTAGTTGACCCGGCAAGCTTCGTCCCACCCACTTCTTTTAATAATTTTAAACATTTTTAATTCACCTTACGATTTGTTCATAGTCTGCAAATGCATGACGAATCAGTTATTGGATACGTTCAAACTCAAAAGACAAATAGTTTCAAATGATTGGTTTTATCGGAATGATAACATCACGATTACAATTATACTTTGATTGGGTGGTATAATATCATCGCCTGTTTCCCAAAAACCAGAAGTAGTCATATTGGATTTCAAAATGGCATGCGAAGTCCACTTCTGGCTTCTTACACCATTACGATTCCGGAAATACCCATATAGGATAGTATTCGGACACATTCAGCTGATTTCCAGACACCGGAAGTCGCCATCTTGAATTTCAAATGGTATGTGGAGTCCGTTTTTAGCATCTGGCCACTATTCTGAAATCTAGCCAGAAAAACCGATATTGGGTGGTAATGGGGCATTTTCAACAGTTTTCAAAAATCAGAGATCTCCATCTTGGATTCAAAAATAGCGTCTGTAGTCGATATTTGGTTGCTGTACATCATTCCGATAATTTGAGAATGTTTTTTGGAAAATTGATTGAAATATCTGTTTCATTTGTATGGTAGAGGTGGGGGGCGGGGTCAAACTATGGAGTGGTGTAAACCATCATAGAAACATTTTTTGCCCCCATAAACTTGCACATGTGAAATTTGGTTCCATTTGCTTCATTTGTAAAGGGCCCCTTCCTTTCAGATAAGGGAGGAGTGTCGAACCACTACTCAAGAGTTTATTACCCTTGAATACATCCGCATGCCAGATTAGATTTTATTTGCTTGATTAGTTCTTGAGTTATGTATAAGGGAAGGGTGTCAAACTACAAAGAAAGAATTTTTGTTCCCAATAAGATCCACTCGTCAAATTCGGTCCCATTTGGTTGATTAGTTCTGGAGTTATGCCGGAATTTGTGTTTCATTTGTATGGGAACCCTTCCTTCTAGAGGAGGGAGGGGTGTCAAGCTACCACAGAAATATTTTTTGTTTTTAAAAACTTTCACATACCCCACATTTGGTTCCATTTGTTTGATTAGTCTCGAGTTATTCAGAAATATATGTTTTATTTAAATGGGCCCCTCCCTTTCAGAGTAGGCAGGGGTACCAATATATCACAGAAATATGTATTGCTCCCGAAAACCTCAACATGCCAAATTTGGTTTAATTTGCTTGATTAGTTCATGAGTTGTGCAGAAAACTGTGGTGCATTTGTATGAGACTTCTACCTTTCAGAAAATCATCAATACCCTTCATAAACCTTTTTCACAAATTCGTCTTGATTACAAAAAATTGGCAATAGCAATAAATAATATTTTTTGCCCATAGGAATATCTTTACATAATTTCAGCCAGATAAGCCAGATTGAAGTGGTTACCCGTTTTTTTTTAAATTGCACTGATGCGATCATAGATATAATTCTTACCCGTCTCCATTTTGTTATTTCCGGTTTTTACTCTGTTCAGCTGGCTGATTGCAAAAGCGCAATTAGTTTTTTATACTTGTTACCGGTTTAGACTTATAGACAGTATGAATGCTCTTGAAGACAATTATGTGTGGTTTATTACAACAGAGCGTAAAGCTGTTAAACTTACCGATATGAGACCGCTTTTACTTACCAACAGACAAAGAATGCCATTAGGGCCACGCACTGGTGTGTTTGGTGGAGAGTCAATGAGATGCAGTTGGAGCTTCGCACAAATGTGTGTAGATTGCTTGAAAGAAACATAAAAGGTTTTATATTTTCTATGTTTGAATTAAAGTTAAACCAATAAACAGTGAGAATGTTTTGGAGCCACGTTCGCTCAGGTAAAATCTGAATCAATTTGCACCTATCCTGAGAAGTCCAAAACTGCTCACTGACAACGCTGAGTGTATAAAGTGTAGAATACACTTCAATATATATTTTGAACAATTTGATGTAACACAAAAAACAATCACGGAATGTACATGACAACGAATTTGCCTTCTTTTTACCCTTCTCCTCGAAAGGTATAGCAATCACTTGAAAAACTAAAAATTTAAAAGTGCTCTAATGTGTTCAATATCGTATAACACTCCACTCAGTTCGATGAGCTGAGCATTTTCTGTATGTGTGTGCATTGTAGTATTGTCGACTCATTTGTTTGTAGAGCCTAGTAAATTGATACGAAGGACGTGTTAAAAAAAATTTCCCCAATATCTAGAAAAGCGCAGGCCGCTGTATTATATTTCAGTGACTTCTAAATCTTCGTCACTGGGCAATGTAAAGCGGTTTTAGTAGATTTACCTTGTTAAAGAAAAAAGTGTTAGCTGTTATACAGTATAGTGCACAAATATAGACATATGCTGTGAGCACAGTTTGTCAACGGCATCCCTCGCGCCTTTCAAATTTTTACTCCTACAGGGTTCCGTCACATTAGGTGACCGGATTCTTTCTATGTTGACACAGCCTTAAGCTGTTCACAGAAGTAGGCCAATACTTGCTCACATTTGGAGTCAAATCTTCCGCTTGGCTGAGTTGACGAGACGGCAAAAAGTATAGTAAGTATAGTTTTCGTTTCTTGGGTGAGTTACCGGTGTTGTTTGTAAACAAGTCAAGGGCGGCGGAGCGCACGGCTCATTGGTCTCAGAGATTAGGTTAAGTCATGCTCTACAATACTGCCGCAATCTCGCAGACTGACGTATGCGACAGCGAGTGAAATTTTAAGTACGAAGCTTTTTCCAAAAACGTTTGTATAATAATTGTTAGGACGAATTTCAACAATCTGATCTATACTAATATAATCACAAAACATTGCCGAACGTATGATTTGTGGAAAAAGGTTTAGTAACTGAAGTTATGTTACCAACGTCATTTTGTGGTAGAAACAGTCGCTTAACAATTTTTTTTCATAATCAGTCAAATAGTCGCGATTCGAGAATACATTTTCGGAAATGAATTTAGTTTGGAATATAATAGCATTCGTGGCCTCTGCGCTTTAGTTGTCCACGATCATGGACCGAGCTTGGTGGCCTTAGAGGGCTGAAGTATAATCAAAGATTTGTAGATATTCAACTTCGTGCCGCGGAAACTTTCTTGCCATAGGTCCTCGACGAATTTTTCTGCTAATGTCGTTCTCGGTAATCACCAGTTAGCCTAGATGCACGCATTTGTTAACTACCTCGATTTCATCACCGCTAAGCTGAATCAGTGGTCTGAGATTACCACGGTCTTCTCTGGGGTCGATTGCAGGCTTTTGTGCATCATCCCGATTGCGGAAATATTCATATTGAGTGGTATTCGATAATTTTAGGAGAAGTTGCCATCTTAGAATTCCAAATAGTCTTTGGGGTCGGTTCTTGGCTCCTGGCATCATTTCGTTCATTTTAAACTGTTTTTCGGAAAAATTGTTTCAAATATGTGTTTCATTTGTACGGAACCCTACTCGTGCAGAGAAGGAAGAGGGGCCGTACCACCATAGAAATGTTTCCTGATCCCAAAACCCTTAACATGTCAAATTTGGTTCCATTTGCCTGATTAGTTCACGAGTCGTTGAACGTAATAAACGTATCGCAAACATAGTTGTGTTGGATTTACGTCACGTTGAGTAGAAATGGCGGTTACGTCATTTCGTTTTCGTGAATTAATGCCGCTATTTTTAACACTTTTGATCAAATTTCGGTGCCTTTAGGTCCAATTTGGTGTGTTCTATCGTTTAATCGTAAAAAAACACAAATCGGCTTACTCCAGTCTGCGAGATTACGGCAGAATAGTGATAAGCCGAGAGAGGCCATTAGGGTAACAGAGAAAGGCAGTGGTTCCGGGGGAATTGTCTCTCGCGGAATACGTAAAATAGAATTCATTCGTTCTCATAGATGGCGCGTACATGATTTTAGTGGTTTCTTCCGCACAAATTATCACAAGTCATGATAGAGTCCTGCGGGGGACTCTACAATTCAATTCAATTAAAATTTAAGAAAACCTTTTTTTAAACACAGCCAAATTAGGACGCCATTTGCAACACGCACCAGACAAACCATGATGGACACCAGAACACTTAGGAATAAAACGATAATCTTTTCTGTAAGTACAAACACATACAAAAAACCTAAATTAATCCACCTATCGGTCAGACCCAGCCTTTCTCATTCAAACTTTTATTTGCAAAAATAGATTAACATGAACGCTTCAATCCAACAAATGTATATTACTCTTTAGGTTCTTAAAAATTGATGTTGTAATCTATACATATAAAAATGCAGTCCGGTCTGTTTGTCTGTCTGTTCCATATAGGCTCGAAAACTACCGAACCGATCAACGTGAAAATTTGTATGAAGGGGTTTTTGGTCCCGATAAAGGTTCTTATGATAGTTTGAGACCCCTCCCTTTTCTGGAAAGGAGGGGTCCAATACAAATGAAACATACATTTCTGCACCACTCAAGAACGAACCAAGCAAATGAAACTGAATTTGGCATGTTGATGTTTCGAAGGGTAATAAATATGTCCATAATGGTTCGACGCCCCTCCCTCTCATGGAAGCACATGTTTCTGCACAAATTTCTGCACATCTCGCGAACTAATCAACTAAATGGAACCATATTTGGCAGGTGAATGTTTTTAGTGGTAACAAATATGTTCCATGATCGACCTCAGGCAACATTTTGGATTGTAAGATGGTAACATCCGGTTTCTGGAAAACTGCCAAAAATGGACGATTTCCACCCAATATAATAATATCCGAATAAAGGAAGATACACAGGAGCTAAATTCGACCACAGATACCATTTTGAATTCTAAGATGGCGACTTCCGGTTTCGGAAACACAGCGGCAAACGACCCAATATGGGTATTTTCGGAATCGTAATGATGCACTGGAGCCACAAATCGACTTCAGACACCATTATGAATTGTAGGATGGCAACTTGTGGTTTCTGGAAAACAGCCAAAAATGGCCGATTTCCGTCTAACATGAGTATTTCCGGATCTAGAATGATACACAGTAGCTGAAATCGACCATAGACCCCATTTAGGATTCTAGGTTGGCGACTTCTGGTTCCTGGGAAACAGCGGAAAATGATCGAATTACACCCAATATGAATATATTCAGAATTAGGACAATGTACAGAAGCCGAAAGAGGATGTTGTCATTTCGATAAAACCAATCATTTCAAACGATTTGTCTTTTGACTTTGATCATATCCTATGGCCGATTCGTCGTGCATGTGCAGACTTTTAACACATCGCAAGGAATCAATTAAATTGGAACGTTCAAATAGTACGATACCACATTTAAGTTATGTTGAGGCCACATATATCGATCAAAGCAGGTATAGTTTTAAAAAGTCTTTGAATATCTTCGCTTTCCATAACTTTTGAGCCACATATCAAATTGTTATGAAGTTTGTTTTTTGTAAGCTCGAGAGATGACTCGTTCGTATGACACTAGTTATGTTCAAATGAGTCATGTAATCTTTGAGATAATAGACTTCCGTTGTTTTATTAACAATTTAATACATAACGGTTGCTTAAGTTCGATTATAATTAAATGAAATGGGAACGTACAAGGCAGCCAAACTTTGAAACCACGTGTTCAATCATAATTCATCAGTTACCCCTTAACTAGCTCGTTCATTTCATATCGATGTTGTTTAAATCGGTTGTGTAGTTTCTGAGATAATGAAGTTTCGTGATTTTCACATTTCGATACATTACAGACGAAGTTACAGTCCGATTACAGTAAAATTTAATAGGGTGTTATGAGGCAGCTAGACCTCTCATTTGACACTAATTTTGTGGAAATCGGGTCAGCCATCTTTGAGAAAAGTGAGTGAGTCCAAGTAGTCTTCGGAATATGTTCCTCTTCATAGCCTGATTTCACATTTTCAAACATAACAGGCAAAGTAATAGTTCGATTGCAAAACAAATCATTGGGGTTATATGGGGCAACTAGCCCTTCCATTTGACACTGATTTTATGAAAATCGGTCCAGCCATCTCTGAGAAACATGAGTAAGATTAAACAGTCTTCAGAACACGTTTCTTTTCATAACTTTTGAACCACAAGTTCAATCTTCATAAAATTCAAAAGTTAAGGGTTTTCAAGATAGCCCGTTCATTTTAAATCAACTTTGTTCAAATCGGTTGTGTAATTTTCGAGATAATGATGTTTCGTGATTTTCACATTTTGATACATAACCTCTAAACTAAAAATCCGATAACAATAAAATTTAATAGGGTTTCATGAGACAACAAGACCTTTTATTTGCAATAAATTCCATGAAAATCGGTCCAGCCATCTCTGAGAAAAGTGAGTGAGAATAAAAATCTGCACACACACACACACACATACACACACACACACATACAGAAAATGCTCAGCTCGTCGAGCTGAGTCGAGTGATATATGCCATTCGGCCCTTTGGAGCACTTTTATACTTTCGGTTTTGCAAGTGATTGCTATACCTTTCTAGGAGAAAGGCAAAAACTCAAAACAGTAACAGAAAAAAGAAAACCACACGTATTGTATATAACTCCTTGAAAAAGGTGAATTAAAGTCACCGAAACTGTCGGATTAAGAAACAAAACATCGTTTTTGCTTCTATACACGGACTTATTAAGCCGATAAATCTAAAAAATTAACCGCTACAGTCGACAAACAAACAACTTATTAATAAGCATATTGATGCCTATGCAAGGGTCCTTCAGAAACTTGCTGCTGATATAGTTATAGGAGAGCAAATCACGCAATCAACTTGAGAAGAGTTGAAGTCAGACTTATAGGTCTGAAGGTTTTGGGCAATATTTTGACTTTTTTGTCCGACTTTGGTACAAACACCATCTTAACGTTCCCTCAGCAGTCCGGGATATGTACCGGAGTGAAGCTAGCTCGAAAAAGGTTGATGAGTTCAGACATTACTACCCCGTCCGAATTTTTGCAGAAAAATTGGTAGTATGCCATCCCTGTGACTTCATAGACGTAAAAGAGTTCAGTGCCCAGTTGACAGAAGCCTGCGGACATGACGTCGGGCATCTGGATCCGAGGCTCTGTAGCTCTTCAACGTTCGATCCGGAAGTCCATCTTTCCTATTCATGATGGTATTTTTTGTTTTGTTTATGCATGCTCAGTTCGGTTCAAAATGGCGTCCAAACAACAAGCATTCTGCAAGTGCATTGTACAGTTCGCTAAGAACTTTCGATTTTTCGGCGGAACCTTTCTCACTATCGCTAGTGTATCGTCCATGTGGTAACGGTACATTGTATGGGGGAATCTCCGAACTTACCTTCCTTGTCTTTGCACCAGAGCCTTTCGCGCCTGTGTTGGAAGGACTTCCTCCACGGCCAACCTTCCGTATGAGTGCTTTGCCGTACTTGTAGTTTAACAGGAAGCTTTGTACCGTTATGAGGTTAACAGACTGGTGGTCCAGTTCCGCCATCAGTTCGAAAGTCTTTCCCGTAACGTGGCGATTGCATACTCGCCATACACGCGTGGAGAAACCATCTTTTTAGACGGAGAATTCTCTCATTTAAAAAAAAACTCTAAATTTTGAATTTTTTGATTGAACGTGTGGTGCAAAAGTTTTTTGAAGAAACGTGTTTTGGAGCCTACTTCATCTCACTCATGTTTCTCAGAGATGGCTGGACCGATTTTTACAAAATCTAATGGTTCCATAAGATCCTATTGATTTTTTTTTTGTAATAAGACTATTACTTCGCCTGTTATGTTTAAAAATGTGAAATCCAGCTATGAAAGAAAAAAAAAATATCCACAATAACTACTATAACTCACTCACTTTTCTCAGCGATGGCTGAACCGATTTCCACAAAATTAGTGTCAATTGAAAAGTTTAGCTGCCTCATAATACCCTATTGAATTTTATTTTAATCGGACTTTGCCTGTAATGTACGAAAAGAAAAGAAACTACTCAACCTATTTTAACAATATTGGTATCAAATGTTAAGGGTTAACTAATTAATTTTATAATTATTGGACTAATTTCAACAATTTTTGGTGTCTTATGATATGTTTGGCTGCCCCAAGGCTCCCATTCCATTTGATCTTAATCAAACATTTATTTCAACCGCTATGTTAACTCAAAGATTACACGACTTAATTTAACATAACTAGTGTCATACGAACGGGATTCCTCCCAAACTTACAAGAACCAAATCTCATAACAATTTGATATGTGTTTCAAAGCTTACGCGATCATTGGCGCGTTAACCGTATTCCGGCGGTGGAGGAAATGCTTCGCCAACCCGAGCGTCTGTTCACCAAGATGGTGCGGCTCAAAACAGCGTCTGATCTCCATGTTAGGAGCGGCTGATCAACGTCCTGGTGGCAGCGTGGGACTCTAAACAGAGCTGACACGATGGTCCCCCGGCGAGACAGGGGGTTGAGGAAGGCCCAATGAGCCGCCCCGGAAAACAACATGTTACAAACAACGTAAGAGATAATACGGATCGGAACAATCGGCATGGACCTAGGCAACGAAATAAGGACTACGATTGGAAACTTGGGACATGGAACTGCAAATCGCTCTGCTTTCCAGGATGCGACAGGATAATTTATGACGAGCTACATCCACGCAACTTCGAAGTCGTAGCGCTGCAGGAACTTTGTTTGACAGGACAGAAGGTATGGAAAAGCGGGCACCGGGTGGCTACTTTCTACCAGAGATGTGGTACCACCAGCGAGCTGGGAACCGGCTTTATAGTACTGGGTAAGATGCGCCAACGCGTGATAGGGTGGCAGCCGATCAACACAAGGATGTGCAAGTTGAGGATAAAGGGCCGGTTCTTCAAATACAGCATCATCAACGTGCACTGCCCACATGAAGGAAGACCCAACGACGGGAAGGAAGCGTTCTACGCGCAGCTGGAGCAGGTCTACGATAGCTGCCCGCGACGGGACGTGAAGATCGTTATTGGGGACTTGAATGCTAAGGTAGGACGGGAGGCAATGTACAGACCGGTAATCGGACCAGATAGCCTGCATGCCGTGTCTAATGATAACGGCCATCAGTGCGTAAACTTTGCAGCCTCCCGTGTTATGGTAGCCCGAAGTACCTTCTTCCCCCGCAAAGGTATCCACAAATCCACCTGGATATCACCCGACCAACAGACAGAGAACCAAATCGACCACGTATTAATCGACGGCAGGTTTTTCTCCGACATCATCAACGTTCGCACCTACCGCAGTGCGAATATAGATTCGGACCACTACCTAGTAACTGTGTGCATGCGCTCAAAACTACCGACGGTGTATAACACCCGCCGAAGTCGAACGCCACGACCAAATATTGAGCAACTGCGGGACGCCGAGGCTGCACAGGAATACGCGCAGCAGCTGGAGGCAGTGCTACCTACGGAAGAGCAGCTTGGCGCAGCTACCCTTGAAGATG
The DNA here is from genome assembly GCF_029784165.1 of Wyeomyia smithii. Classification (NCBI taxonomy): domain Eukaryota; kingdom Metazoa; phylum Arthropoda; class Insecta; order Diptera; family Culicidae; genus Wyeomyia; species Wyeomyia smithii. Next base: position 217,329,742 of record NC_073695.1, read on the forward strand.
GCTGGAAAAGCATCCGATCCGCCATAGGTAACACTGCAGTAGCGCTACTAGGTACAAGGGCCCCGAATCATAGAAATGACTGGTTTGACGGCGAATGCAAACGGTTAGTCGAGGAGAAGAATGCAGCACGGGCGAGAATGCTGCAACACCGCACGAGAGCGAACGTGGAACGATACTGACAGGCACGGAACAGCCAAAACTCAGTCCTCCAAAGGAAGAAGCGCCAGCTCGAGGACCGAGATCGCGTAGCGATGGAAGAGCTGTACCAAGCTAACGACACTCGGAAGTTCTACGAGAAGCTGAACAGCTCCCGCAAAGGCTTTGTGCCGCAAGCCGATATGTGCAGGAGCTTGGACGGCAACCTCCTAACAGACGAGTGTGAGGTGATCGAAAGGGGGGGGGCAGCACTTCGACGAGCATCTAAACGGCGATGCAGTAGAGTGCGAGGACGGTATGGCAATTGATCTTGGTGCACGAGCAGAAGACATCAGAATTCCAGCCCCCGATCTTCTGGAGGTGGAGGAGGAGATTGGTCGGCTGAAAAAAAAATAAAGCTGCTGGAGTGGACCAACTTCCCAGCGAGTTATTGAAATACGGTGGAGAAACACTGGCTAGAGCCGTGCACTGGGTCATTGTCAAGGTTTGGGAGGAAGAACGAGTACCGGAGGAGTGGATGGAGGGTATTGTGTGTCCCATCTACAAAAAGGGTGACAAAATGGAGTGCTGCAATTACCGGGCAATCACTCTGTTGAACGCCGCCTACAAGGTTTTCTCCCAAATACTTTGCCGTCGACTATCACAATTTGCAAAGCAGTTCGTGGGGCATTACCAGGCGGGATTTATGGGTGCCCGCGCCACGGATCAGATATTCGCGGTTCGGCAGGTTATGCAGAAATGCCGCGAATATAACGTGCCCACACATCATTTGTTCATCGATTTTAAATCGGCGTACGACACAATCGATCTGGACAAGCTATGGCAAATTATGCACGACTACGGTTTTCCGGACAAACTGACGCGGTTGGTCAAAGCGACGATGGATCGAGTGATGTGTGTAGTTCGAGTTTCGGGGGCACTCTCGAACCCCTTCGAATCCCGAAGAGGTCTAAGGCAAGGTGATGGTCTCTCGTGCCTACTGTTCAACATTGCCCTGGAAGGTGTCATTAGAAGAGCGGGGATTAACACGAGTGGCACGATATTCCAAAAGTCGGCTCAACTGTTTGGTTTCGCCGACGATATTGACATTGTGGCTCGGACCTTTGTGAAGATGGCGGATACGTACATCGGACTAAAGGCTGAAGCCAAACGAAGTACATGAAAGGAAGGGGTTCACGAGAGGACAGTGCTAACCTCCCACCTCGAGTTCAAATTGGTGGTGATGAAATCGATGTGGTTGATGAGTTCGTGTATCTGGGCTCACTGGTAACTGCCGACAACGATATCAGCAGAGAAATTCAACGGCGCATTATGGCAAGAAATCGTACATACTTTGGTCCCCGGAGGACGCTCCGATCGAGTAGAATTCATCGCCGCACCAAGTTAACCATCTACAAGACGCTGATCAGACAGGTAGTCCTCTACGGGCATGAGACATGGACTATGCTTGTGGAGGTCCAACGCGCCCTTGCGGTCTTCGAGCGGAAGGTGTTGCGTACCATCTTCGGTGGACTGCAGATGGAAAACAGAGTGTGGAGAAGGCGAATGAACCACGAACTTCAGGAGCTGCTTGGGGAGCCATCTATCGTTCACACCGCTAAGATAGGCAGGTTGCGGTGGGCTGGCCATGTTGTAAGGATGTCAGACGAAAGCCCGGTAAAGATGGTTCTTGAAACTAATCCGTCAGGGACGAGACGGAGAGCCGCACAGCGGGCAAGGTGGATCGATCAGGTGGAAGACGACCTGCGGACCCTACGCAGACTGCAGAGCTGGCGAACTGCAGCCATGGACCGAGTGGAATGGAGACGACTCTTACGTACAGCAAAGGCCACACCACGGCTTGGGACTGTTTGGTAAGGTAAGTTCAAAGTTTATATAAAGAATTGAAATCCAAAAACTGTTCAAAACTTTAGCTGCTTTGATCAAAATATGTGTCCTCAACAAAATTTAAATTTGGTAATGTATCGTTTCCAGTATTACTCGTGATTGAAGTGTGTAAAATTCAGAGTCATTTCTTTTATTTCGCTTTTTTTTTAGCACAAATATTACACTCTTAATATATATATATATATATATATATATATATATATATATATATATATATATATATATATATATATATATATATATATATATATATATATATATATATATATATATATATATATATATATATATATATATATATATATATATATGTATTTAATTACTGTTTTTAGTTTAGAGATTAGGCCACGGGGGTGAGATTGAGCCAAACGAGAAATGTTTGTATGAGACATTACTTTAGATTTATAGAACCTAACCCTAAGCCTCAAACTCAATACTATATGAAACATGACATATGGGTCATTCCATAGGAAGTGTACATGGCACTTGGACACGACCATCACAGATTTTGCTCAAAGTTGGATGAATAATTATTCATCTACTGTCACTTTGAAAAAATCCCAATTTTGTTTTGTTTTTGTTCAAAATCTCTTTTCTCTTTTTCTTACAATTCATGGACGTAAGATGTCCAAAAAATACTGATAGATGATTTTTGAAGAAAATAAGCCAAGGAATCAAAAAAAAACATATATATATATATATATATATATATATATATATATATATATATATATATATATATATATATATATATATATATATATAACTTTTGACCGGAAGTGTTGCCAGATAAATTATTTTTGTATTTGAAAACAAAATTTACATTTTTCGGCAAATGCAGCCATTTTTATTTTATATTTGATAATTTCATCGTGATCCTTGGAAAATTTCACGTAAGAAACAACTATCATCCCGAGGTAATATAAGCCAATCTCGAGATATAACATATTTACGAAAATAGTTGTAAATTTCGTAATGAATTTATTTTATAATTTATTGATGTAAGACACCCGAAAAATAGTGATAGGTGAATTTTGAAAAAAATTAACCAAGGATGGATTCCAAGGAATCTAAATTGTTTTTGACCGGCAGTGTTGCCAGATAGATTATTTTTGTAATTTAAAATTAAATTAGCATTTTTCGGCAAATGAAGCTAAATTTATTTTAAACTTGATGGTTTCATCGTATTTCTCGAAAAAGTTTACGAATAAAATACTTAAAAATTTTTTACGAATCAGTCGAAAAAAGTAAAATATGACGGTAATTTCGACAAATAAGAGCGATGAGATGAATGTAGGTACCGAGATGAATATAGGAACGGTTTCCCTATATATTTGAATAGAGAATAATGTCTCCAGTGTACCTGTAAAGCTGCCAATCTACATTAAAAAAATCGAGCGTAACCACTATGACCTGCATTGATTCGCATGACTAGTCACTTAATATCGATCTTATGACGTAACTTTTTGACGCATCGTCCTGCTTCTCTAGCAACCGACCCAAAATGTAAGCCCCGATCCGGCGTCGTTCTAAGAGGGCCACACTTTTGCCCCACTCATCTTGAGCGAATGACTTTGACACTTTTGGGGTGAAATGTTCCGGTGAAAGTTTGTTTTAAGTACTTTTACCGCAAACCGGTGTGCATTGAATCTTCAGTGTCTTATTTTTGGCTATAACTGTTTTACAATACCTACAAGTTAGTTGTTTGCTGAATGTCATGTTAAATGCCCACAATCAACGAATATGGCGTAAGCCACCCTCCCCTCCATTTGAAGGCTCCTTGAACCATCTCATGGACCAGGTGCTCGATAGAAGAAGATCACACAAACACTTTTGCATGTGGTGGAACGTTTCGCCAGTGGTGCGTCGGTTCATGGCACAGATAAAAAGGGGGCTGGGGTAGACAAGTGCGAGGGATGTCTGCTGTCTGGGCACAAGCGATGGAATGTGAAGTAGCACTTCTTGCAATCACAGCAGCTGGCGCCTTCATCAAACTGGGGTAACCGACATATGGTTATACGGATCGATGATTTTTCCGGTCGATGGTAATAATAAGCTACTTTCCTATCCTCTGTGTGTAACTGAGGCAAAGCGATGCGGAACGACTGAGGAAGGAATTTTAAACGCTTTATGAAAGCACTTTTTGATTGAATTGCGGCGAGCGTTCGGAAGTTTCTCCTGCAGGGAAAAGATACCGAGCTGTGCTCGAATAAAATTTGTTGGAATTCGTGCGGTACGTCAATCCTGGTTGAGCTCCGCACAGATCTCTGTTTATTCAGGCATTCATAATTCCAATAATATACTGGAGAATCACTTGGCTGCCGACACAGGATTATTCTATAAATAATTAGACAGTAACATAAGCCTTCAATAAATTTACTACTAGCAGAAGGAACGTAGTAAAAGAATTCCTTATTTTAAAACCTGTCTGATCACAAATCTACTATCCCATTTTCTTGTGCCGACAGCTGGAAAACCTAGTGCATTGAATGCAATGATTAAGTTACATTGAGCGAAGCATTAAATGTAGTTTTCGCAGAGCTACACAGAAACCCGATCCTTTTTGCCTTTCAAACCACTTTGATCTGATTCAATGGGAACTCATTTTCCATTCCTGCACTGCAACTAACCGGAAACCAGATCGGACCCATTCGCAGCTGGTAGCATAAATCTGCCGGGTGGTGCCGGTAGTCAAACTACGACAAAAAAGAGATTATTCCATTCCGGCAGTTTGGCCGTCATCCATCTTACGGTACGGTACAGCCCGAAGCTTCCGGCTGCTTTGTCATGAGCGTAACGTGACTTTTCGTGTTATACCCGGCCCGGGATGCTGCGAAGCGCAAAACTAAATGGTAAATCAACCGGAACAATCGGATTTTCTGGTACCTCCAGCCGGCCCCAAGAGCAGCAGCTTGCGCTGCCATTTCCGTACAATCTTTAGTTACAGAATAGGATTTCTTGCAGAACTTAAGTGTCATTATTGTTATTGGATCCAATTCTCCAGCAATGTTCAAAACCGCACCGCACAGACTGCCTCACCGCGCGCTGTTCACCGGTACCGAAGCCCCGTTCAATAATTAAACGATATAAAACCCCTCCACCGAACCGTAACCGGTCGAAGTAAAGTCACACCGAGCCATAATGTTCCTACAGCCACCTTACCAGCTTTTCTTCAGTCAACTCAGGAGTGCTTTATCCGCTCTCGCGACAGAAAACAGTTAAATTCCATTAAAACTTTTTACCACTGGCTGCCTTACCGGTCCAGGCCGGAAAAAAGTTGTCCATGGGTAAAAGAGCAAAAAATCGTACTAGATAAATATTTTTCTTATCGATTTTCACCGCCCGCCATGTCCGTACACCAACCAAGGTTGGTAAATATATGTGGATTGGATCAACTGCTGCATACACGAGCACGGAAACGCCTTCGCCGGAAAGTTGCGGACCAACGATGATCGGATTGGTAGCTTTTGGTAGCCCATTGAGGTGAGTTTTTTTTTCTAGTGCCGGCCCTGATGGTGAAGGTGTCGTGTGCTTTTCGGATTTTGCCGACTTTAGCGTTATCGCTGGAGTGGAATAACAACATTAAGATGCCGGCGGCTTTTGGTGACATACAGGACGGGATAAAATATGCGTCCCTTGGACGGGCGCTAGGATTCTCGGCGAATGTTAAAATCTGTTTTCGCGACATCGAGACCTAGATTATTGCAGCTCTATTCAGCCTGAAATAGTTGTTGACTAGGCAACTAGTTTTCTTTCAATTTTAGTTCACATTAAAAGCGTTATTGTTATAGTTTAACTTAGTAAAAAGTTTCATCATGTTTTTATGCTTGATTTTGCAAGCTTTTATCAACCAAATTTCCATCTGCTACTGACTACGGCGCCCCGTTATCTTATCTAGTCACTTTCTATAATGATCACGAAATACACATCTAGAAAATCGACAAATTCCACGAAGTTTATTTTTGCTCCAGTGTTGATTTATCCGCTATTCGAAGCCCCGTTTTTAACCAAAACAAAGTTGAGCCTGGATGCTATATTCCGATTCGAAACATGACCTTCTGATTCTGATCTATCGTTCACTTTGGTTGACTGATTTGTTAGACCAACGGTTTGTTTAAGGTTTTGAACAGGCTTTCGGCCTTTTCAAGCACCGTTTCAGAGCTACTACGTGAGGTGTTACTAAAAAGGGCAACATTGTACTCTAGACCAAGAAAAACGAACAGCTGAAGAAAATCGAACAGCTGATTTGTTCAATCATCAACAGAGATCTTAATAAATTTTTCTCATTTATTATTAGATCCTTTTTTGCTGTGCTGAATAAAGAGAGATGGTTAATTTGTTAGGGGCAGAAGTAAGAGGGAGAGGGAGAGAAAGCTAATAAAAAACGGGTTTAAATCAGTTTATTTGTCGGAAGGCAGCTTATGCCAAGGATAGAAGAGTGATTTTAGAATTGCAAAAAAGCTCTATTGAAATTATTTTAAGAGCAATCTTTATTACCTGAGAGGGAATTGATGATTTCTTAACTAGAATATTTAAGTTTTATTCAGTTGAGAAACAAATTATTTTTTTCTGGTTTAATATGAATGCCCGTTGCGCGATATACACGAATTCTCCTTGAGAGATATTTCGCTCCACTTTTTATCACACATAGAAACCGTTGTTTGTTAAAAACAGTAAAATTCATAGCCAAATGTAATTTTGGAAACGGTTTCTTTCTACACTAGCACTGCATTAAACCGCCTACAAAATCTGACACTCATTTCTTTTCTTCAACTGCAGTTTTGGTGAGATACGATAGTCTCAAGGTCGGAGTTTAGTTTAAGCTATCTTCAGAATTGGTTCTCGTAGCTGTCGAAGCTCAATAATAACAAATGTTAGCATGAGAAACTACTGTAACATTTTTCTTTTTAGGACAGAGTGGTTGGTGGATAACTGTGGATAAGTGGATAAGTGGATAACTTGATTATTTTTTTTTTTTTGAATTTATTTTAAAGATTAATGCTAAATGATTTCAATCAAAATTAAACCACAGTTAAAAAAAATTAATATCGAATCGCATATAAAGAATTGCCTTGACCACTTATGATAGAAAATTCCATAATATTCCATGCAAATTTAAATTATATTGCACATAATTTTTAAACGAAATTGTGGTTTTCGAACCAACTTGGAACCAACTGAAATTTAAATTATATTGCAAATAACTATCAAACAAAATCGTGGGTACGTCAGAACCAACTGAAGTTCAAATCAGAAAATATTTTACGTGTCTTGTAAAATTCAGAAATTTTTACTGTGCAGAACGTATTCAAGACAGCGGAAAAAGTTTACCTTTTGAGTATTGAAAATGATGGATCATGGAGATTTCTCTGGTTGTATTGAGTATCCTTTTTTCTAATAAAAATGCATTTTTATTTTCGAAAATAACGTCACCTATAAATCATTCAAAGTGTTGTCAAACGCTAGCTACAATTTTATCCCATTATTCTATAGAGTTCGAATTTTCGTCTCATTTTCAAAGTATTTGAGCAGACCTGAGAGGTAGAATGAGGTAGAGCTCCCCGTTTGAGCGACTCTATATAAGTTTTAATGAATTTTACAGTATAAGACCGAGCGTTGTCGTGCAAAAAGAATCACTTTTTCGTGCCTTTGCTTGTATTGTACATTTTTTACGCGCACTCTCATCAATTGAAGACAATACCTTCGCCGGCTTGTTGTAATGAACTAATTTTTAATCACCCGTCGCGATGCGGTGAAGAAAACCCTTTCTTAATGCCACTGAAGCAAAAACGCCCAACTTGGCGTCAAATCATAAAAAATCCAAGTTCCTTGTTTCGGAATTATTCCCATTCGCTTGGAAATGGCTCTTAATGCCGAACTGGATTTTTTTAACTCGCAATAAATAATACCAATTTCGATGCCTATTTTTTATAGGTTCAAATTATGCCAGAGAGTGGTTTGTTCGTTACATCAAAATTTATCGTAGAACGACTGAAGTTAGGAGAAAGAATTAAGGAACGAAGTGGGCATGATGAATGGAAATCGGTTTCGCTATAGTTTTACTCAAAAATACAAATAATCGATAGTAGTATGAAAAAAAAAAGAAATCGGTAAAGTAGAGCAGTGGACTTGAAGAAGCAGATAAACCATATACATACAAGCACAAATAAAATAATATTAAGAACTGCTATCTACTTTCGATACTGATATTGTAAATAGTTTATTGCAATGTATATTGCACTTCTGGTTGCACAGGACAGACAGAAAACAATTTCCGATTAAAAACAAAATACAAATCGAAAATTTGAAGTGATATAAGAATGTGTACCACCCTCCCAACTGGTCTCGAGGTACGATGCTGGCCTAACAAGCCAGTTGTCGTAGGTTCGAGTCTCGGCTCGGGAGAGACTGTTAGTGTTAGTAGGATCGTAGCGCTGGCCCCGCAATTGTCCTGTAAACTTAACGGTTGGCTGCGGAGTCTGTGTATAATAAACAGAAGGTCGAGTTCCGAATCGGAGTGTAGCACCAAGGCTTTGCTTTATCAGAATTTGTTAATTCATCAAAAGAAGAGCAGAGAATAAAAAATGGAGCAGAGAAAACCAAAACTAGAAACAAAAAAAAAACAGACAGAGGAAAAAAGATAAGAAGAAAATAAAATAAAATCCTCAAGAGAGCGATGAAAAGAGAGCAAGACAGAAGAAAACAAGTGAGCAAAAAGTACAAGGAACTAAGAGAGTAGGAGAGTAGAAAATGAAAATAAAATGAGAATGGAATGAGAATAAAATGAAGATGAATGATTGAGTTAGAATGAAATGAGAAATAAATCGGAAGGAAATGAAATGGAATGACAAATAGGTGAAAATAAAACAAGAATCAAATGAGATAAAAATAAGAAATGATTCAGAATTAAATAAGAAATGATTGAGAATTTCACAAAATTAAATGAGAACTAAATTACAATTAAACGAAAATGAAATGAGATTGAAATGAGACTGAAATGAGAATAAAATGAGAATAAAATGAGAATAAAGTGAGAATAAAGTGAGAATAAAATGAGAAAAAAATGAGTATTGAATGAGAATAAAATAGGAATGAAATGAGAATAAAATGAGAATAAAATGAGAATAAAATTAAAATAAAAAGAGAATAAAATGAGATATAAATAAAAATTTAACCAGATTTAAATGAGAATTAAATGCGGATTAAACAAGATTATTTTTAAGAAAAAGCTCAGATTCGAATAATAATTAAATGAAAATTAAATGAGAATAAAATGAGAATTCAATAAGAATAAAATGAGAATTAAATGAAACTTCAAGGAGAATTGAATGAAAATTAACCGAGAATTAAGTGAGAATTTTATGAGAATTAAATTTGAATGTATATGAGAATGGCTTGAAGATTGAATGAGTAATCGATAAGAAATCAATGAGAATTAAACTAAAATTGAAAGAGAATCAATTGAGAATAACATGAAAATGCCATGCGACTGAAATTAGAATGAAATGAGATTGAAATGAGAATGAAACAAGATTGCAATGAAAAAGAAGTTGGAAGGAAATGAGAATGAAATTAAAACGAAATGAGAATAAATGAATAAAATGAGAATGATGTGAGAATGAAATGAAAATAAAATGGGAATGAAATGAGAATGAAATGAGATAGAAATGAGATTAAATTAAGAATGAAATGGGAGCGAAATAAAAATGAAATACGAATAAAATGAGAATTATATGAGAATAAAATAAAACGGGGATGGGAATGAAATGGGAATTAAAAGAGAATTATGTGAGAATGAAATGAATAGAGAATAAATGAGGAGAGAAGGAAAGCGAAATGAAAATGAGATTAGAATGTAAATGAGATGACATGAGTGATGAATAAGAAAAAATGAGATTGAAAAAGGGTTGAAATGAAAAAGAAATGAGAATGAATCTAAACAAGAATAAAATGGGCAATATATACATGAAAATAAAACGGGACTGAAATAAGAACGAAATTAGCATGAAATTAGTATGAAATGAGCATCAAAAGATAACTAAATGAGAATAAAAATGAAGTGAGAATAAAATGAGAATGGAATGAGAATTAAATTGGATTTATTAGAAAATGAAATGAGATATATATGAAAACAAAATTGAAATGATATGAGAAAATAATGAGAATTTAATGAGATCGGAATAGGAATGTAATGAAGATGAAATAAATGAAATGATAAAGAAAATAGAATGAACTGAGAATTAAATGAGAAAGAAATGATAAAAAAAAATAGGAATGAGAATAAAATGAGAATGGAATGAGAATGAAATGAGAATAAATGAGAATGAAATGAAAATAAAATGAGAATAAAATGAAAATAAAATGAAAATATAATGAGAATAAAATGAGAATAGAATGAGAATAAAATGAGAATAGAATGAGAATAAAATGAGAATTAAATGAGAATTAAATGAGAATAAAATGAGAAATAAATGAGAGTAAAATAAACCAAGAATGAGAATGAAATAAGAATTAAAAGAGAATTAAGCGAAAATGAAATGAATCGATAATAAATGAAAATAATAGGAGAATGGAATGGAAATGCAATAAGAATGAGAATGAAATGAAATAAATGAAAAAAAAAATTTAAATAGGATTGAAATTAAAAAAAAAGAGAATGAAATGAGCATCAAATGAGAATAAAATGAAAATGAAATCAGAATAAAATAAAAATTAAAATGATATGAAATTAATTGAGAATAATATGTGAATGAAATGAGAATTAAATATGAATTGAATGCAAATTATTCAAAAATGTATTGAGAATTATATGAAAGAAAATGAAAACGATATAAGAATAAAATGAGAATTTTAAGTGAATGGAACGAGAATTAAATTGAAATTGTAAGAGAATAAATGAAAATATAATGAGAATAAAATAAGAATTAAATGAGAATAAAATTAGAATAAAATGAGAATAAAATGAGAATAAAATGAGAATAAAATGAGAATAAAATGAAAATAAAATGACGATAAAATAAGAATTAAATGAGAATTAATTGAGAATAAAATGAGAATTAAATGAGAATAAAATGAGAATTGAATGAGAATTAAATGAGAATAAAATGAGAATAAAATGAGAATAAAATGAGAATTAAATGAGAGTTAAATGAGAATTAAATTAGAATTAAACGAGAATTAAATGAGAATAAAATGAGAATAAAATGAGAATAAAATGAGAATAAAATGAGAATAAAATTACAATAAAATGAGAATAAAATGAGAATAAAACGAGAATAAAATGAGAAAAGAATGAGAATAAAATGAGAATAAAATGAAAATAAAATGAAAATAAAATGAGAATTAAATGAGAATTAAATGAGAATTAAATGAGAATAAAATGAGAAATAAATGAGAGTAAACTAAACCAAGAATGAGAATGAAATGAAAATTTTAAAAAAATTAAGCGAGAATGAAATGAATCGAGAATAAATGAAAATAATAGGAGAATGGAACGGAAATGCAATAAGAATGAGAATGAAATGTAATAAATGAAAAAAAAATAGATTTAAATAGGATTGAAATTAAAAAAGAAGAGAATGAAATGAGCATCAAATTAGAATAAAATGGAAATGAAATCAGAATAAAATAAAAATGAAAATGATATGAAATGAATTGAGAATAATGTGTGAATGAAATGAGAAATAAATAAGAATTGAATGCAAATTATTCAAATATGTATTGAGAATTATATGAAAGAAAATGAAAACGATATAAGAATAAAATGAGAATTTTATGAGAATGGAACGAGAATTAAATGAAAATTGTAAGAAGATTAAATGAAAATATAATGAGAATAAAATAAGAATAAAATGAGAATAAAATGAGAATAAAACGAGAATAAAATGAGAATAAAATGAAAATAAAATGATGATAAAATAAGAATAAAATGAGAGTAAAATAAAAATAAAATGAGAATAAAATGAGAATTAAATGAGAATAAAATGAGAATTAAATGAGTATTAAATGAGAATAAAATGAGAATTAAATGAGAATTAAATGGGAATTAAATTAAACGAGAATTAAATGAGAATAAAATGAGAATAAAATGAGAATAAAATGAGAATAAAATGAGAATAAAATGAGAATAAAATGAGAATAAAATGAGAATAAAATGAGAATAAAATGAGAATAAAATGAGAATAAAATGAGAATAAAATGAGAATAAAATGAGAATAAAATGAGAATAAAATGAGAATAAAATGAGAATAAAATGAGAATAGAATGAGAATAAAATGAGAATAAAATGAGAATAAAATAAGAATAAAATGAGAATAGAATGAGAATATAATTAGAGTAAAATGAGAATAAAATGAAAATAAAAAGAGAATTAAATGAGAATAAAAGAGAATAAAATGAGAATAAAATGAGAATAAAATGAGAATAAAATGGAAATAAAATGAGAATAAAATAAGAATAAAATATGAATAAAATAAGAATAAAATAAGAATAAAATAAGAATAAAATAAGAATAAAATAAGAATAAAATAGGAATAAAATGAAAATAAAATGAGAATGAAATCAAATTAAATTTAATTCCGAATGAAATGCGTAAGAAATATGCATCAAATAAGAATGAAATGAGAAAAAAATGAGAGTGGAATTAGTTTGAAATGAAAATAAAATGAAAATTGATTAAAAAATAAATGAGAAAGATATCAGAGTAATATTATAAAGCAATGAGAATAAAATAGAAACGAAGTCAAAATGAAATGAGAATTAAATGAGAATAAAATTAAATGAAATTAGAATGAAATCAGAATTAAATGAAAATTCAATGAGTATTAAACGAGACTGAAATAAGAAGGGAATGAGAATAAGACTTCAGCCATGAAAT